>NC_089262.1:44566812-44874574 GCF_963930625.1 Muntiacus reevesi
ATATCCAGTGGTGTTCTTGAGCAGCCTGGCAAAGCCTCTGTCATCCAGCATGCCACACAGTGGGCTCCATGCCCACTTTTATTTCCACATCTCTCCCTACATAGGGCCAAAATGAAAGGTTGTTGCTGAACCACAAAAGACACCAGGATTCTTGACCTCCGGAGGAAAACAATTCAATCTGGGCCAGTGACAAGGCTTGATCACTCAGAGCTTTTGTGTAATAAAGTTTTATTAAAGTATTAAAGAGATAGAGAAAGCTTCTGACATAGACCTCAGAAGAGGGCAGAAAGAGTGCCCCCTGCTAGTTTTCAGCCAGATGTTATATAGCTACTAGCAGTCTGCAAATTAGAGAAAGGAAACACCAGGCCCTTTACCCACAACATGCATTTTGAGATAACATTGGCACCAGGTGAGTAATCTGGGCCATAAAACGATTGACATGAATCTTAAAGAAAGACAGACTTCCAAGCAAATATATAGTTTCATTAACATAGATTAGGAGAACAATGTATGAGTTAAACATACTGGTTTGTCAAGTCGGTTCTTAGGCAGAACTGATTTGAAGACCAAGTCTAGGGTAAATACATAGTATATTAACATAGCTTAAGACAAATATTTCCATAAGAAAAATGCCTTGGTTAGCTCAAGGTTTGAGAAAAGTTAAGTTCAGGTGGAGCCAGGTGTCGTCATGGCAACACAGAATTTTAAGAGAAACCTCTTTTTAAATTTGTATACAGAACGGAAAAAAAATCTAACACTTGTTTGTTTCCTCCTGCTGCTTAAGAAAAAGATAAAAAAATGTCTGACACTTGCAGCCTATTTCCTCCACTTGGAGACCCCTGGCCTTCCTGCCTGTTACCCTCTCAAAAACAAACCTCATTATTAATTACAATGCCTCTGAAAGATGCAGGAGGTGTGTAGTACAGCCCCCATTCCCAAATTCAGGCAATGTCATCTGATGTGGTCCATTGCCTCCCATTACCTATCATCCACCCTCCAAATGTGTCTACTTCAGCTTCAGAAATCTAAAGAAACAGCTTCTGTGTCATCTCCACTTAATTAATGCACGACTCTAAGGAAGTACTCCCAAGTGTTTGAACAGGATCTCTTGATGTTGTTTGAGCACGACTGGCTCCCCTGGTGACTCAGATGGTAAAGAATCTGCCTACTATGCGGGAGATGTGGGTTCAATCCCTGGGTTAGGAAGATTCCCTGGAGGAAAAATACGGACCCCATTTCAGCATTCTTGCCTGGAAGGTTCCATGGACAGAGGAGCCGGGTGGGCTACAGAACATGGGGTTGCAAAAAGCTGGACACGATTGAGTGACTAACACTTTCACTTTTCCGAAAGGTTAGGCTCTGACAAAGCCTCCAGATAAGGAAAAATATTAGACCCTCCACTCCCAGTCCACCTCAGACAAAATATACCTTCTCTTAAGCACAATTAGCCCATTATCTTCTGATACTAACCCTTAGTATCCACTTATTAAATCACCAGTCACTTGTTAAAATGAAAGTGAAAGTTGCTAAGTCGCTTCTGACTCTTTGCAACCCCAAGGACTATAGCCTGCCAGGCTCCTCGTTAGTGAAATTCTCCAGGCCAGAACACTGGAGTGGGTAGCCATTCCTTTCTCCAGGGGATCCTCCCAACCCAGGGATCAGACTTAGGTCTCCTGCATTGCAGGCGGATTATTTACTGTCTGAGCCACCACAGAAGCCCAGTCGCTTGTTAAGAAGCATTGAATTCATCATGACAGAATTGAGACTATGCAGTTACAGTTCTGCATACAGGAGAAACCTTTTCGGACTGATTTAACACCAAACAAAGCTCTGCCAAAATGTTTTATTTCATGTTTTATTTGAGCCAGCACCAAATGATAGGCATTGTTTCCTTCTAATTGAACCCATACGCAAATCGGTAGAATATTCCAGATCCTCTGGAAGAAATCTTTCCAAGCTCTATTTGAATTACTTGATTTATGACTAAGTCTTGACATCTGGATCTCACACTGCTGTTCTTATTCTAGCAGGCACACTCACAAACAATATGAATTATCATTTTAAAGCAGTTGTGTGTGTCTCATTCCAAAATGGACACCAAGTTTGTTTGGAGTTGCAGAGCTAACAGGAAAAAGAGGAGGGAAATCAGGCCTTTTTGTTTGGTTGGGCTGGTAGTCCTAGCTCCAGAGACTTTATGGCTGAAGCAAGGAAAAGGCCAACATAGTCATAGAACCAAGTATGTCCGGCTCTTCCACAAAGAACAGGCATTCTCCTTCCCAGTCAAAGGAGAGCAAAGGCTCACTTACTGTATGCAGAGATGCTCCTTGGCCTTCTCTTTCTACGTATAAACTCAAGCACACAATGCCATTCTGCTCCTTCTGAGCATCTGACTACTTAGAACAGACCTAAGAACAATCCTATGTTGTACAGCGATCAAACCAACCTTGGATTGCGACTTTCATTCCTCCTTTTTTCTAAAGGGATCAAGTACAAAAAACACTTGGGAGGTCTATATAAAATTCAGGAATCCAGAAACTGCAGGAGAGAATCACTTTTGGGAGAAGAGCAGAGAAGTCTACTTCTACTAGAGGATGAGATAATTAGATAGCATCTCTGACTCAGTCGACATGAATATGAGCAAACTCTGGGAGACAGTGGAGGAAAGAGGAGCCTGGTGTGCTTCAGTACATGGGGTCGCAAAGAGGTGGATATGACTTAGTGACTGAGCAACAACCACAAAGAGAAGTCTAGTTCAGGAGCAGTTGTCCATGGCCAGGGATGGTGGCAATAGCTGTCTGTGGCATATGTCTAAGGATCTAAGACAGGGTAGTTGTCTCTAGGCCTACATATGCTATGGTGGTGGTGGTTAGTTGCTAAGTCTTGTCCGACTCTTGTGACCCCATGGACCATAGCCTGCCAGGGTCCTCTCTCCATGGGATTCTCCAGGCAAGAATACTGGAGTGGGTTGCCATTGCCTTCTCCAGGGACTCTTCCCAACCCAGGAATTGAATCCAGGTCTCCTGCATTGCAGGCAGATTCTTTACCGACAGGCACAAGGGAAGCCCCTACATATGCTATACTTCCATTTATTCTGTAGATTGTGAAATCTGCTTCCACAAAGAGACAGTTAAAATTGGGTTGGGAGAGAAAAGCACCCTAGAAGAGCAGAAAAGGGAGAAGGTGAGGAAAAAGCCTTTTCTATATGGAACACATTAGGGGCATCAGACTTCTGGGGTTGGGGACACTTTGACCTCATCTTTACCTTTGTAAATATTCTCCCCACTCCCCACTTTGCTCTCTTTTTCTCTTGATGTATTCCACCTGTTAGTACAAGGAAACTTTTTTCCTTAGACAAAAGATTATAAAGAAATGAGTCTGGTCAAGTTTTGTTTGGCTTTTAATATTCTCTTTAAAAATGTTCATGTTTGCCATTAGCCAATCACAATTTCAAACACACTACGGCATTTTTACCCTTCCATTCCATTTTTAGAATACAGTTTTTGCCTAGACTTGGTAATGGACCTATTAATCCTTCACTGGATAGAAAGGAAAACTCCACATTTATGACTTTAACCAGGGTTCTCAACTTGGCATTACTGACTTTTGAGGCCAGGAAATTCTTGTACAATGTTGGATATTTAGCAGCATCCTTGGCCTATGCTCACTAGATGCCATCAGCACCAGCTGTAAAATCCAAAAATGTCTCCTGATATTGCCAAATGTCTCTTAGGAAGAAATTCCTCCCCTCACCCTAGAAACACTGGCTTTAAGAAAATCATTAACATATGAAATGGAGATATTAGATACCAATTTGAAAACTCAAAATCTTCATTTCCCAAGTATTTCAATATTTCATACTTGAAAACTTTGTTAGTAGATCTTATTCATTGCCTATTTAATGGCCATTTCCCAGTCCTCTGTAATTACATGGTGGGCTGATTCATTGATCTCTTAAAATTTTTTTGACCATGCTGAACGGCTTGTGGAATCTCAGTTACCCCAACCAGGAACTGAACCAGAGCCATTGCAGTGAAAGCACTGAATCCTCACCAATAGACTACCAGAGAACTCCTTGATTCATTGATCTCTGAGCTGATGGAATTCTGTCCCAGCCCCGGAAGAGATGCCAATCATGCAAATCCCCTTTCCCTTTGCCAGTGGTTGGTCAAGGGATGGGAAGCATGTAGCTCGGTTCTAGACAATGAGAGATAAAAGTGGGGAAAATGCTTGGGAAGCCCTCAAGATTTTAAAAACTATCAATAAATAACAATAAGATTCAAATAAATAAATAAATAAATAAATAAATAACAATAAATAAGATCCTCTCTAAGAAAAAGTCTTTCAGCCATCTCTCCTTTTCACCCACTAGGATTTTTGCCTTTGAGTGGGGCCATGTTGCTTAGAGCTTCAGCAGCTATCTCACACTCACAAGGAACTAAACAGAAGGCTAAAATGCCAATAGCTTGAGGCAGGTAAAGTAGAAAGAACAAAAGAGCTTCAGTCCTTGATGATGTCTTTGAACTGTTGAACTGGCCTTGGAATATCCACCTCTGGCCGCTTGTTAGTTGAAATAATTCAACACTTTCATTGCTTAGCTAAACCAACAACTGGTACACTATGGTCTGTGTGTCACATCCAGGAACTAAGAATTGTTCTTACAGTTTTAAAAGGTTGTTAAAAAATAAAAATAAACACCCATATGTGATCCACAAAACCAAAATATTTTTACAATACAGCCCCGCACAGAACAAGTTCACCAGTCCCCAACCTAAATCCCACTCACAGCAGATGTCTGATGATTTGCTACCCAAAGCATTACTAACTAATAGAAGTACTGATGTATCCATTTTATAGCTATGGAAACTGAAGCTGGGTTGGCCAATTGTAGGCTTGACTTGGCAAGTCAAATACAAATTTGCCATTATTTCAATTCATTGTAAAGTTAAGCCAAATTGAGGCATCACAAAAGCATTAAACCTATTTCTTAGGGCTTTAAATAATGTTTGTACAACAGGTTTGATGTTACAAATCAGAATAGACAAGGCCTCTTGATTAAACACAATGTGTTCAATGAATACCTTCAAAAGGGGCCAGACTGTTCCACTATCTAGAGCACCAAGGCATTTCCTGCATTAGGAAATCAAAGCTGGAGACTCCAAGGAGGAAAAGTCATTACAGAAAAACACCAGAAACAAACTCACAGATACGATCAATTCCCTCTTCTACTTGCTGACACAGTTCCTTTACTTCCTCACTGACTCACTCAGAGAGTGAATCTTTAGGGAAAAGCATTCAAAGTCTTCCTCCACTAACTATAGCTCCTGTGTAAATCTGCAGTCAGGTCAGCACATTCTGTCATGTAAACAGTGACAAAATCTTAAGTACACTCAGAGCACTGGGTCTAGAAGAAGGCACACAAAACTTGTGGATAGCCCCTAAGGTGCGTGTTGTACAGAAGTTACAGTAGACACCTGCCAGCATCTAACCATGGAGCTGAAACTGAGCACCAAGGGGTGGCAGAGCCAGGCTTTTCTCAGTTGATCCAACCAGCATTTCTCTGCCTTGGCATCCCAGGACCTGGCACACAGCAGGTGGTCAGTGAGGAACAAGCGCCCTGAGTCTACACCCAGTACTGGTCGTGCTTCAATGCTGGGTTGGTTTGTCGGCAGAGCGTGACCATGTCAGGATCCAAATTCACCCATGTCTCCCAAGGAGCACATCTTCCTGCTGGCTCGGAAGCTGGAGACTTCTCCATATGTTCACACTGCGGGACCCTGAAAAGACTGACTGGGGGACTGCCAGAGCTTCTTAGGAGAGGCGTCACTGTGACAGCGGGAACCGTTGTGCTCCTTTCTGGCCTAGGACCTGCGGTTGGGGGTTCTAGGTTGATCTGGGGCTTAATAAAAGGTTTTGTCCTCTCTGCCTTCTGGCCCAGCAGCCAGACACATGAGGCCACCACGGTTACTATTAGCAGGAAGAGCGCCACTGTCAGTGGTCTGATGACCATCAGAGGGTGACTGCTCTCTCTGGGCTGGGTGGGGGCCCCAGGGCTGGCTCTGGTGGCATCTGGTGACCAAATGACTCTGGTGGGAGAAGCCGTGACATCCAGAGTGGGCTCTTCGCCACTGTGTCATCCCCAGGGAGCTGCTTCCGGCCATCTGGTCTGGGTCAGCTTCCCCAGAGTTCCTGTCTGTGTTGTGGGTCCTGTGGAAACCACAGGCTTTTCCTGAGAAAGGCCTATAGTCACAAGGTTATCAGTGACTAAGAAGGAAACATCGGGGGTAAAAGCCTGCAAAAGAAAGGGTCAGGTGGCACTATGGTGAAGGGGAGACGCACTGTTGCTGGCATGGGTGAAGGTATGTGACTCCAAATTTATTGATTATATATTGAGAGAAATTGGGTTTTCTTTTGGTAATATTTCTCTCTCCAACTGTAAGAGTTCCATGGTGAGGAAGAGATATAACTTGGAACCAGATTTCACATGAAGAACGCTGAGATTTGGGCAGTTTAAGTAAGAGATTGGACACATCTAACTTAGATTGATCAATGAGAACTTTGTCTCCCTCCTTGACAACAGTTCCTGTTAAAAACACACGTAAAGAACAAAGTGACATTTCATTAGAACTTTCGAATGATCTCACATTTGCCTGTCCCAGTGGATGATTCAAA
This sequence comes from Muntiacus reevesi, assembly GCF_963930625.1. NCBI lineage: Eukaryota > Metazoa > Chordata > Mammalia > Artiodactyla > Cervidae > Muntiacus > Muntiacus reevesi. Next base: position 44,573,482 of record NC_089262.1, read on the forward strand.
ACACCTTAGTACCTGAATTAGCATTGCTACCTAAAGCGTACTAAAAAAAAATAAATTTTAAATACACACGCCCACACTATTAAGTCAATATTTCAAGTAAGAGAATTTTGAACCTTGAGATTCACTTATAACAAGTTCATCTCCTAACTTTCCTACTATTGGACTTTCTCTTACCACAGAAACAGGTGTAGCTTTCAATATCTCTTTCTTTTTAAGAATTTACCCTTTTTGTTATGCTCATTTTCCATCAACAGTTTTCAGTCATGGGCATGGTGAAGTCCCCATTTGGAAGTACAAATAGGAATTCTTGAAAGCTAATTTTCCATCCTTTTCCCACTGAAACTATTAAGGCTCAGGAGAGGAAAAAGCAGAGGCCCAGAGAAAAAGCATACATAAAGAAGTAACACATTTCATAGCCATATAAGTATTATTTCAAAGACTGATATCGTGGCATTGATAATTAAAAAGGGAAAGATTTAGTCCCCAAATGTCCCTGTTTTAGTAAGTGGAGATAAGATACTGACCTTATCAGTAGAATAAGGTGGAATTACCTGTATTTGCAAGCAGACGACTCTGCCGACCAGGTTCGTTAATTTCATATGAAATAGTTATATGAAACTCCTCAGGGCCTAGAGCTGCTGGCAGGGAGGACACTGTGAACGTGAAAGAGTCTTCCGCAGTCCAGCCTGTGTTTTCCCAGTCCATATGCTGGTATAATATCAGCTGTTCATTCACCTGGCCAGATAGTAAGAAAAATCAGCCCCTGGTTTCAGGGATCATATGAGAACTAACATATATCCCAATTGGAAGAGATACATGTTTTTTCAAGATTTATTCATCCTCAGAATATTGCACATTTCCATGCAAATTCAGGAACATTAAAAGTGTGGTAACTTATTTGTCAAACCTAGGTGATTCTATTACCTAAAAAGAAAGAAAAGCACATTGATTTTGAGATGACTGATGCCTATGGTATCTATATTTTAGCAAGTTTATAATGAGCCTTTACTTCCATGTCAGCATCCTAACTACCAACTCCCAACCAATCTTGCTTCATATGTATTCCTACTTTTCTGCCCAACAGATTATTTTGAAGCAAAACACAGGCATCAAATCATTTCATCTGTAAATGCTCTAGCAAGTATTAGTAAAAGATGATTTTTTTCAAATATTCAGTTACCACCCATATGGCATCATTTAACGTGGTCTTCTGGAACCTATACTTTTTATGTATTTGTAGTTATATCTAGAGGTTTAATAAAAATCAGGTTCAATTTTTCAGTAAGAATGTTTTACATGTATATTTCCTCTTGCATTGCATCACAAGGCAAAATAATGTCGGGCTTCTCTTTTGGATATGTTAAGATTGATAGGTGACTTCAAGTGTTGCCAGACTGATCCAACTATCTTTAAGCTCCCCATTAAGTCTATCAACTAATAGTTTTACGTGCTCATTGATACAATTGCCTCAACTCATTATTTTCATGGGTTTCCCCAATGGTTCAGACAGTAAAGAATCCACTTGAAATGCAGGAGACTTGGGTTCGATCCCTAGGTCAGGAAGGACCCCTGGAGAAGGGAATGGCTACCCACTCCAGTATTCTTGTATGGGAAATCTCACGGACAGAGGAACCTGGTAGACTACAATCCATGAGGTCAAAAGAGTCAGACACAACAGAGAAACTAAGCACATTATTTTCACAGTGACAAAACACTATATTATTCATCATTCCTTCTTCATTCTTACTTGGAATTCTTCTGTATAGAACTTTCTCTTATCAGCAAGTTGGCTGCACTGATATACAGTACATGTAGGACAGACAGGATAAGTATTTTATTCTTTTCCTTATCATATCATTCTTCAGAAGGAATCCCTTGGCTCCAATCCCCAAACACTGACCATTGGTTTTGTTTTGTTTGCTTGAGAATCATCATTAATTCATGAATTTTAATATAAGGTGTATATCATTCTCTTGCAAGTATTACTCCTACTGATTTTCAAATTTTCCCATCTTGCTTAAGATATTTTCAAGATTTAATCAAAGTCCTTAATGTCTGTGGTCTATCTATGTCCTTTTTTTTGGAAAACCTTTTATTTTATATCGGAGTATAGCCAATTATCAATGCTGTGATAGTTTCAGGTGGACAGCAAACTCAATCATACACATACATGTATCCGTTCTCTTCCAAACTCCTCTCCCATCCAGGCTGTCACATAACACTATCAAGGTCCTTTTTATTCAATTGATGGAGATGGTCCCACCCAGTGTTTTGTTGTCCAGATACCATGTGAGCAGCCCTTCCTCCAACAACAGTGATTGAACGCTCTAAAACTATAACCACAGAAGGGAAGGCTAAAGAGAAAACATTCAACCCTTAATTGCAATAAGTCACATCTTTTTCTGACCTGCTATCTATCATAATATCTGAACTTACAGGTAGGTTCTGCCAAATTACTTGACTGTCTACATCAAAAGTACTGAAGATAAACCATCATATAATTTAGAGATTTTTTCATCAGTAAGTATTTGGAAATACTGCCTTCCATATCCATGGGTTCCACATTCAAAGATTCAACCAACCATGGATCAAAAACATTTGGAAAAAAAAATCCCATAAAGTTCCAAAAGTCAGAATTGTTATGTATCACATACTGGCAATGATTTATATAGCATTTATATTGTATTAGGTATTATAAGTAATCTGGAAATGATTTAAAGTATACAGAAGAATGTGTGCAGGTTATATGCAAATACTATTCCATTTTATATATGGGACTTGAGCATCCTCAGATTTTAGTATCTGCAGTGGTGGGGGGGATGGTCCTGGAACTAAAATCCTACAGATATGTAAGGATGACTGAAATGTATTAATTAACAGAGGTTTCGCAATGCATTGCTCTGACTCTCTGCTCATGACAGTGGATGTATCTAGAACCAGAAAGGTTTTTGGCTAGTAAGTTTCATGGAATAAAAGATCTGTGTTCCCAGAGTAGCCAAAATTGCTGATGAGGAGTTTTTTGTTTCTTATCCTTTTCAAAGATAAAGCAAGGAAGTGCTGTCACTTGGGGATTTTAAGTGGGGAGAAGAAAATACCATCTCTCAACATTTCCTAATTTAAAAAACAAGGTTACTCGTGAGAAATCGGACTTTCTCCAAAGATAGTAATTTCTGCTACTAACTAGTAACTGAATACCCCAGAAGTTCCTGGAGAATAAGTCAGTTTTATTTAGTAGATCTACCATTTCTACTCCTAGTTTAAGATTTATGACAAAAGGTTAGTTATAAATATATTCCTCCTCCTAGAAGTAGGTGACTGTGCCATGGATATTAGACCAGAGGATGGTTCCTGAAATGTTTCCATTCTGCTTAAGAAATATAATATTATAAGGCAAACAAGATTCAGTCTCTTAATATGAACAGTAACAGACTATTAACCAGGAGGAAGGTTTTTGTGGATACAGGTCATTCGTGCCCACTGCTTCTTTGGTATGAGTGAAAGTCAGCTTCCCTAAAAAATATATAACAAATTATTACAATAATCTAAGATCTTTTGATGTCTATTGTAAGGAAAATGATTTTCCCATGGAAAGAATGGTTTTCATAGATGGGAAGAGCCGACATGAAGGTCAGAAATCTTCTAAAGAAGTAACTGCAGAAGAGTCTTAAACATAGTTTTGCATTTCAGGCGCCTAATGTAGGATAGGTCTGTTCTGAGTTCTGTTTTTGAAAGGCATTTTAAGACTAAGAAATTGTGGATAACAAAGTGACATTTTACTTTGGAGAGTGGGAGAGAGAATAGAATTAGATTCATCTTGAGTGTGTGAGCTTTAAGACCAGAGAACAGGTGACTGAAAGGGCTGAGCTAGAAGTCAAAGGAAGTGAGGGCGCCTGTGGAATGTCAACTTGCCAGTCATGCCTTGAAAGAGGATAAGAGGGTTGAGGTGATGTTTAGAAAACAACTTTGACTTCACCAGCTTTAAGAGTCAGGTTCTACGGGGAGTGTGTGTATGTGAGCGTGTGTATTTGTGAGAGTGCATGTGTGTTTGTGCATGCTGAGAAAGGGCCAGAAAAGGGAGAATAAGATCAAGACCTTGTGAGAAAAAGTGTAGGGTCAACCTGAGGAGAGAAGGTTCTCAGAGAAGATTAGGAATTACATGTTACCTCAAATAGAAAGCAGCCTTAGGAGCAACTTCCAACAGCTCTGCATATTTCCACTGTGTTAAATATAGACAGATAAACCACTTAGCAGAATACCTGGGCTCTGGGATTAAGGGGAGGGGAGAAGGATGTTTTTGTTTCCTATGGATTTAGATTAGCCCAGATATTTTCTCTTTTACAATCTTTCTGTTATGTCATTAGAAACTGAATGGTGTATAATTCCAATATAGAAAGAAAAATAGAAAATCAGAAAAGTCAGGGTTTCCCTGGTAGCTCAGTGGTAAAGAATCTGCTTGCCATTGTAGGAGACACAGGTTCCATCCCTGATCCCAGAAAATTCCACATGCTACAGAACAACTAAGCCTGTGTGCCACAACTATTGAGCCTGTGCTCTAGAGCCCTTGAGCCACAACTACTAAGCCCATGTCCCAGCTACTGAAGCCCGTGCACCTTAGACCCCATGCGCTGCAACAAGAGAAGCCACCACAGTGAGAAGCCCGTGCACCACAACTAGAGAATAGCCCCCACTTGCCGCAACTAGAAAGTCCACATGGCAGTGAAGACCCAACACAGCCAAAAATAAATAACAGATACAATTATTTTAAAAAAGGAAAGAAAACTCACCATTTGGCAAACAACTAGTAATAAACGCTTCAGGTAAGAATCCTAAAATGACTGCTAAAACTAGTGAGCTAAATTATGATGAGAAACGGGATATTTAGATAGTTCCAAAGTGTCTCCTCATAGATACTTACTAGTTTTCAAAGGGGAAAATAGTACCTTCACAGTTGAGAAACCTGAAAAACAGCACCTGACCAAGTGATGAAAGAAAATATCATCAGGGAGAGGGCAAAGCGAGCACCGGGCAGGAAGCTCTGGGAAGAATCCAGCCTCTCTTGTGGCTCTCTTGCCCCAAACAAGAGGAAACATCAGATAAAACCAAACTGAGGGACTTCCTACAAATAATTGGCCTGTTGGCCACAGAAAACAGCAAGGTCACAAAGGTCAACATGACTATGGAATGGATCCAGATTAAAGGAAACTAAAGGCTCCTGACACCTATTTGTCATGTTTTGTGCTGTGGGTTTTCCCCTCTGCCATAGAGGACATTCACTGAAACAACCTGTCTATGTGACTAAGGTCTATAGATTATAAAACAGTATTAGTGTTAATTTCATGCTGTTGAAAATTAAACTGTGGTTATATAAGAGAATGGCCTCTTGTTTTTAGGAACTATACAGAGCTAAACATAAATGTACTAAATATAGAGGTAAATAAATACAAATATGTTACTAAATATACTGGTAAGGGGGCCATTGTGTCTGTAACTGGCTCTCAAAACTCTGAAAATATCAAAAGTGTGTGTGTGTGTGTGTGTGTGTGTGTGTGTGTGTGTGTGTAGGGAGAATGATAAAGGCAGTTAAAAGGCAGTTAAATGCTAACATTTGGTGAATATGGACGAACAATATAAGAATTCTGTATTCTATTGTGATTTTTTTTCTGAGTCTGAAATTATTTCAAAATAAAAAGCTAATCTAACAATTTAAAAAAGTGAATCCTGGGGTGTTCTAGTATATCAACTTCAAGAAGGGATCAATAGTCACATTTCTTTGATGACTCAGTGTATGTAGAATGGGGGAAGTGCCTTGGGCACTGTGAAATCAACAAGAGGTTGTAGACTATCCCAGCATGCACCCCACCTCCAAATTGGTCCGTTTCTCTAGGACTTTACTGAGGTTGTACTCCTCTCCGAATGGGTGAATATGTGGTTCCAAATCTTAGACCTTCTCAGAGTAGTGCTTTTACTAGAAGGAACACTAGGATAACACCCTTTGGATCTCTGAGATCTAAACATTCTGGATCTCATATCCTTTATTCCTACAGAACCACAAAGAAAAACATTTATCAGAGACTAAAGAGACAGATTTGACTCTAAGAAGGCTATAGATTCTATTGGTTTTTCTGTGATGGGTTAAAGTTTACAGCTGAGAGGCTCCTGAGATGCTCAAAGAAGTTGGAATTTCAGTAACTCCTCTCCCTCCCCGCAGTGACAGGGCTAGCTGGAAGCAGAGCAGGGGCCTGAAGTCAGATGTCCAGGCTTATAGATAAGAGCTCTTTCTTTAGAGCCACATTACCGACAACTTTTTGACCCCAACTACTTGAACCATTAACTTTCTTCCTCCAAGAAGGAAAAGGATGTTCATTAATATAAAAATGGAAGCATAGGAATGTAGTAAAATTTGAACCCTGTATTGATCAGCCACTGTTTGGTGCTTAGTTATTCAGTTGTGTCTGACTCTGCAGCCCCATGGACTATAGCCCACCACGCTCCTCTGTCCATGGGATTTCCCAGGTAAGAATATTGGAGTGGGATGCCATTCCCTTTCCCAGGGGATCTTCCTGACCCAGGGATCTCCTGTGTCTCCTGCATTGGCAGGCAGATTCTTTACACTGAGCCACCTGGGAAGCCAGATTGATCAGATCCAAAGTCAAATAAAAATATGACCAACTGCCAGCTCTGTGGCTTTCATGCAAGTCATTTAATGTCACTGAGCCTCCATTTATGCATTAAAATACAGAATCATATCTGACTTGCAGATATGCATTTGACCTAATTGGTCTTTTGCCATATCAATGTTCAAAATGGCAGGCTTTGGGCATTTCTAGGGCTTTCAAGAAAGGATCTAAGCCTTAACTAAACAATTTCTTACAGATGGAAGGCTATATTCATTTTTTATAGTGAATCACGGCATAAGAATATTAAGCAAGCAGAAAGTTCTAACATATGCCTAATAAAATAAATATTTTCCCACAAAACAAAGGAAATTGTAGGCTGGAATTTTGACACATATTTTGGAAGCTTACTTTCAGTTGTTTTGTAAATAAGTATTAGCTCACCATTCTATGGGTTGCCCAGGTGGTGTTAGTGGTAAAGATGGAACCTGCTGATGCAGAAAACATAAGGGACATGGGTTCAGTCCTTGAGTCAGGAAGATCCCCTGGAGGAGAAAATGGCAAGCCACTCCAGTATTTCTGCCTGGAGAATCCCATGGACAGAGGATCCTGGTGGACTACAGTTCATAGAGTTGCTAAGAGTTGGACACAATTGAAGAGACTTAGCACGCAAGCATGCACCATTCTACACTTGGTGATTCAGTAAATATTTGTTTAACAAACAGATACACTACTTACAAAGTGTTTTACAAAATTTAATTATAAAGTATATATTTATATCATGAAGCAGTAGAAATAAGGCAATCCAAGACATCTTACCCTTTTATTTAATAAAAACACATTGACAGTACCTAACTTTAATTGTGCCCTAAATATATGCCAGGCATTCTGTTTGGCACATATGTAACTCACTTTATTTTTGTTTTAGGAGGGATTGTTATATTCATTTGACAGATTAAAAAGAAAACAACTGAGGCTCAGAAAATTTAAATAATTCACTAGTCAACAGGTGTAAGAACTCAGTTTATTTTTTGTCCATTTATTTTTATTAGTTGGAGGCTAATTACTTTACAATATTGTAGTGGTTTTTGCCATACATTGACATGAATCAGCCATGGATTTACATGTATTTCCCATCCTGATCCCCCCTTCCTCCTCCCTCCCCACCCCATCCCTCTGGGTCTTCCCAGCGCACCATGTCTTGCCCCGAGCACTTGTCTCATGCATCCGAGCACTTGTCTCATGCATCCAACCTGGGCTGGTGATCTGTTTCACCCTTGATAATATACATGTTTCGATGCTATTCTCTCAAAACATCCCACCCTCACCTTCTCAGATGAATGGATAAGGAAGCTGTGGTACATATACACCATGGAATATTACCCAGCCATTAGAAAGAATTCATTTGAATTAGTTCTAATGAGATGGATGAAACTGGAGCCCATTATACAGAGTGAAGTAAGCCAGAAAGATAAAGACCAATACAGTATACTAACGCATATATATGGAATTTAGAAAGATGGTAATGATAACCCTATATGCAAGACAGAAAAAGCACTCAGTTTTTAATTTAGTCCTGTGTGACTCCAGAGTTCATTGTACCTGTATGTGGAAACCTCAGTGCATGCTAAGTCACTTCGGTCATGTCCAACTCTTTGCAACCCCATGGACTGAAGCCCAGCAGGCTTCTCTGTATATGGGCGTCTCCAGGCAAGAATACTGGAGTGGGTTGCCTTTTCCTCCTCCAGGGGATCTTCCCGACTCAGGGATCAAACCCGATCTCTTACCTCCCCTGCATTGGCAGGCGGGTTCTTTACCACTAGTACCACCTGGGAAGCCCAGAAAGCTCAGTGACACTATAGTAAACCAGAAATTCACAACATAGGCTCTCTAACCCTAAGGAATTCAGGAATGTGGAAAGTGAATGGGTAGGTATGATTAGGGCAGACATGTGCCATTTTGGTCTGGCCTGTCTAGGACACAGTCACTAATCTCACCAAAAAATCTCTATCTTGGGCAGATATTTGTAAGGAAAGGAGACTGCAGGAATCCAAACAGTTAAAAAAGATAAAATCTCCAAGGTTTCACGTAGGTTAATAAAAAGTCCTAAAGGCTAAGACTAGGAAAACAACAAGCTCCTGTGCTCCTGAAGGATGATCTCAGAGAAATGACTCCTTTCTATGTGCCCTTTCTTGTTTCCATCAGGACTGCAGTGTCTGCATGGGACCACCATGTCTACAGTCACTATTGGTCAGAGCTTGTAAGGATTCAAAGAAATATCTTTCACATACTGTATCTATTACAAATAGCAAGTTAAGGGAAGGTTGTGTTCCTTTTCTTTACTGCTGCCATTGCAGATAAGGTAGATTTTCTCACAGGCCACTGAGGGAAAGAGGATGGGGCCGAAAGGAAAGGAGTTCCCCCTGGCTCCAGACTGAGGGCAATTTCTGTCCAAAAGTACATGTGGTCAGGACTGTGTTGGAGAATAAAACTGTCAAACTTGGCCAAAGGGCCGGGCTAGAAAGTTTCGGATTACACCTTCATGTTGGAGAATAAAATTGTCAAACTTGGCCAAAGGGCAGGGCTAGAAAGTTTCGGATTACGTCTTCATTCTGGAGGTCTTTCTAAATATAGCTCCCCATGACCCTAATAAGAAAATCAGAACATGAATTCTTTACACCAATCTTTCCCTCTGACTGTGCTTAGTCGTTCAGTCGTGTCTGACTCTTTTCAACCCCACGGACTGTAGCCCACCAGGCCCTTCTGTCCATGGGGATTCTCCGGGCGAAAATATTGGAACAGGTTGCCACGTCCTCCTCCAGGGGATCCTCTCAGCCCAGGAATCGAACCCAGCTCTCACTCATTGCTGAAGGATTCCTTACCATCTGAGCCATCAGGGAAGCCTGATCTTTCCCACAGTGGGTACTAAAAGTCGACTGTAGCTTTGATATTCCCACTGGAGGAGAGAATAACCAAATTATCTCAGGGTCAGCTGGGTGAAGAGGAAGGGAGAAGGAAGGACATGCAGGCCACTCACTTGATTCTCTATAACATGATGGCTTTGCCAAAAGGCATGTTTCTAGATAGCACGATGATTGGCCAGAAGGAGCAAGGGAAAGAGAACTGGCCAAAAAATCTCTATCTTGGACAGATATTTGTAAGGAAAGGAGACTACAGGAATTCAAACAGTTCAAAAAGATAGAATCTCCGAGGTTTCACATATGTTAATAAAAAGTCCTAAAGACTAAGAGTGGGAAAACAAGATCCTGTGCTCCTGAAGGATGATCTCAGAGAAATGACTCCTTTTTGTGAGCCCTTTCTTGTTTCCACCAGGACTGGGTTCACCAAGCCTGCAGAGAACAGCTGGGCATAGAGGGCTCAAAGGTTCCCAGAAGAGGTCAGAAGTCTGGAGCAGCTCAGGATGAATCAGCTTAGAGGGTGCCCAGGTATCAGGCATGCGTAAGTCCCAGGTATGACTCTCCTTAGTGGAAATGGATAGAAGAGGCATTTTAGGAAACTTAAGTTCCTAAATGGTGATATCTGGAAATCTCCAGCTAGAAATGGGCAACTGAAAACCAGGCCCAAACAATTATCCATGCTCCTCCATACTCTACATAAAAATATTACAACAAAAAGCTCTTCATAGGAGCCTAGCAATATATCCATCTACAGCCCTACCTGACAGAGAGGTTCAAATCCACATTTATATGGAAGCAGACTTGCTGCCAGACCAGAGTTCTTTTTTTCTGGAGAAAGGAATGGCTACCCACTCCAGTATTCTTGTCTGGGGAATTCTTTGGACAGAGGAGCCTGATGGGCTACAGTCCATGGGGTCGCAAAGAGTTGGACACAATTGAGTGACTAACTTTCAGACACGGATCTGGGCTTCCCAGATGGCACTAGCGGTAAAGAACCCACCTACCAATGCAGGAGTTGTAAGAGACTCGAGTTCGATCCCTGGGTTGGGAAGATCCTCTGGAGAAGGGAATGGCAACCCACTCCAGTATTCTTGCCTGGGAAATCCCATGGAAAGAGGAGCCTGGTGGGCTACAGTCCATGGGGTTGCAAAGAGTCAGACTCGGCTGAAGTGACTTAGCACGCACACACAAACATAGATTCTCATGGGCCTTATACCATTACAAGCATGGAGCCCTTTAATAAAACTACCAAGTGAGATCATAAGGGACACCTTGCTTTTATTCCATATGAGCATACTAGGCCAAAAACACCCACCAAAAATATCAAGTCCAAATCTCTTGAACCTGTAAATGTTACCTTCTATGGCAAAGACTTTGCAGATGTGACTAAGTCAATCTTCCTAAGATGGGAAGAGTATCCTGGATTATTCAGCTGGGCTCTAACTGCAATCACATGAATAAGAGCGATGCAGAGGGCTATAAGATATAGACAGAAGAGGAGAAGGCAATGTGACCACGAAGACAGAAATTAGAGTGATGCAGCCACATGCCAGGAAAGGCTGGCAGCCACCGGAGGCAGCAAGACAGGTGAGGAAGAAGTTCTTCCCTAGTGCCTCCAGAGACAGCATAGCCCTGCCAACGCCTTGATTTCAGCCCAGTGAAAAGGAGTTCCAACTTCTGGCCTCCAGAACTATGAGATAGTAAATTTCTGCTGTTTTAAGCCACCAAGTTTGTGGTCATTTATTGCAGCAACTTTAGGAAATTAATGAAAGGAGAAAGGCTCAACCATGCTCAGTGAAATGGGAATTAGTTCTCTCTGCTTTTTTGGTTATTCAAAGCCAGCTTCAAGTTTGAACAATGAATAGGTGACTAGATGACAATGCAATACAATAATTTCCATGCATGCAAAAATATGCCAGCACATAATTCAGTGAACTGCAAGGGCCAAATAAAAATTGCTAAAACAAGAAAACGGAAAATGTTCAAAATGTCTACTGAATCTAGTTCCCATTAAGCTTGTCACTGAAGAGATGCTAAGAAAGCAGGGGTCAGGGTGGGGCAAGAGTGATCACTGACACAAAGAAGCTTATCCTACCCTGCTCAGAAAATAAGAGCCAAAGTTTAACCATCCCATTGCACTCTCCATTAAGTTGTAATAAATTAGCTTCTCTCCTATGGGAAATGCATTCACAATTTCTTAAAATGTACATGCTGATTTCAGAGTCTAGAAGGGGTTATTAGATAAAACTCATAACCCAGAATCGATTGTATCACTTTCTAAATGTGGTCCTGAAATCCTGTATCTGTGCTGAAGCAGCAGGCAGAGACGAAGATGGATGATCTACCCATAACAGCATAATAGCTAAAACGCAATTACTGGCCTTTATGGAAAAGAAAAAAGGCCAGGCGTCATAAACCTCAGAACCAGAACACTTTGCTTTTTAATGATTCCAAATTATCTAAACAAGCACTGGAATGAAAATCACTCAATTAGCCTTGTGCTCTACTAGTAAGAGAATTCTTTAGAGAATTCAATTCTTACTTTGCACATTCTTTGAAAAGAACAATAATTTCTCTACATTTGTAAAAAGGTTTCATTTCATTTTAAAATTTGATGATTCACCTTTTCTGTGTATTTGTGTGTTTAATTCTACAGGATATAAGATTTTCAGCACAAATTTTTTATGGTTTAGCTATTGCCTCTTGGGCAGTTGTAAAATTAGGCAGGTGAAAAACAAGAATGTTACCTGTTTATCTTGGTAGGTTGATATGGTATGGTTTGAAAATCATTAATTTATTCCAGGATAAGAAAGTATTTCGAGCTATTAACTAACAAATATTTTCCCCACAATTACTCTTCCAAAGGATGATATTAAGCAAGAAATGTCTTGATTTCTTTCATAAGCTGTAACCATCCAGAGCCATTGATTTAAATGGTCATTTTTGTTTATCCATCGAAAGCAAGACAGAGTATAGGTTTTACATGCAAATGATACAGTGTTTTTGCCTCCCCCAGCTGAGTGGTAGAGAGCTGGAAAGAATTTAGTCCTTTAAAGTAATGGTGGAAAGAAGACTCAACCACCACCTGTCTGAAGCCCTCTCCCCATTGGACCCTTAGCAGGTTATGGGCTAGAACCAACTCTTAAAATTAGAAAAAACTGATCTAAAACGTCAAATGGCAACTGAAGGCATTATATTACATGAACATGGCTGAACAGCTCTGAGCTCCTTTTAAAATGAAAATTGTTTCCTCTGTAATATCTCTTCTCACCAACCAGATTGAAGAGGACTAATCAAAGCAAACAATAAGTGTTCAATAAAGGTCCTTGTTCAGTAATTTCAGAGAAAAGGTTTTAACCATCATCACTACCTCCAAAACCTACCCCACCCTCTTTTTCACTTGTTCTGGAGCTGCTGGGGAGGAAACTGAACCATCATAAAATGGTTGAGAATTTGACCAAGGTCCTGTATGACAGAGGCCATAAAACTGCAGATTTTATGAAAGGATTCATAATCCATTTGCATGTGAAGAAGAAGACAGGATCTGAAAAGAGGAAAGTCAGGGAGGTAAAGAAAAAGTTTCTTTCTCTTCCCAAGGCACAAATTAAAATGTTCATTTTTGAATACACAAGCTAAACAGAATTGGAACACCTTCAGCTAAACACCAATTGCACTGAATTTTTTGATGATGTTCTACTCTTTTTCAGTATTAATTTTCTTTGTTTTGATGTCGGGACCTTTTTTATTTTTATATTTTTTTTTAGCTTCTTATTTTATATTGGAGTATAACTGATTAACAATGGTGTGATAGCTTCAGGGGGACAGCAAAGGGACTACGCCATACATATCTCAATATTAATGTTCTGCTTTAATGTTTCCTAATTTTATTTTTACAATCAGCATGTGTTATATAAAAACTCAAAAAACCCACACACACTGAAAGAGCCAGAGTTAGCATTTGGGTTTCTATTCTTGCAGAGTTTCCTCTGCACATTCTCCTCTCCCCCATAGTACTGATGCTCTTTGTGACTAAAGAAGTAAAAGGGGAGTCAGGGTATTTTGATGAAATTTATTCACAGAAGTTTAGAAACTTAGCCAAACACATCCTGCAAAAAAACACCAGCTTTGTTCAGCCGCTCCCATCTGCTCTGGTGAGGAGCCCTTCCACCGGGTCCTCCTTGCCCTGACTCTCTGGGGTGGGATCCTTGGAGCTGCCCCAGCCTCAGGCCTCAGTCTGCCTCCAGCCTGTGCTCTGCCCAAGGATGCAGTGCTTCTGGATCCAGACATGAAGCCCCTGACATGGTTTCTAGCCTCCTCCTCTCGTCGTCGCTCAGGGAAATGTGTTCCAGAATACCAGGGACTCTTCCACAAAGGGAAACAGTGAGTGGGTGACAGGATGAAGCAAACGCCACTTTCTTCTAATGGCCTCATTTCCATTCATGGAATCACCACAGCCCATTAGGGGGGATATGGCAGCCAATTCCAGTGTCCCAGAAAATGGTCTACCCCGTGAAATTAGTCCTTTGGCTACGAGAGAAAAGGAATCTCTCGCATTTTCAAGGACAAAAAGATAATCACAACAGCCTTAGCTACTGTTTATTTAGCCATCTGCTACATGCGGGGCAGTGTGCTAAACATTTTGTATTTACTTTCTCGTGTTAATTCATTACAAACTCTAAGAGGAAAATATGGACTAGCAGATAGGAGCATGACCTATAGTTAAGACCCTGAGTTCCAATCCTGACTCTGACACTTGTGAACTGTGTAGCTGTGGGCAAGTGGCTTAATTTCCCTGTGCTTTAGGATCCAAGCCTGCAAAGTGATATAATGAATAATATAAAAGAAATCTGTTAAAGTGCTGCACTCAATATGTCAGCAAATTTGGAAAACTCAGCAGTGGGCCACAGGATTAGAAAAGTTCAGTTTGCATTCCAATCCCAAAGAAGGGCAATGCCAAAGAATGTTCAAACTACCACACAATTGTGCTAATTTCACATGCTAGGAAGTAATGCTCAAAATCCTTCAAGCTAGGCTTCAGCAGTATGTGAACCAAGAATTTCCAGATATACAAGCTGGGTTTAGAAAGGCACAAGAACCAGAGAGCAAATTGCCAACATTTGTGGGATCATGGAGAAAGCAAGGGAATTCCAGAAAAACATCTACTTCTTCATTGACTATGCTAAAGCCTTTAACTGTGTGGATCACAACAGACTATGGAAAATTCTTAAAGAGATAAGAGTAGCAGACCGCCTTACCTGCCTCCTAAGAAACCTGTATGTGGGTCAAGAAGCAACAATTACAACTGGATGTGAAACAACAAATTGGTTCAAAATTGGAAACGGAATATGCTAAGGCTGTATGTTGTCACCCTGCTTACTTAACTTTTATGCAGAGCACATCATACAAAATGCCAGGCTGGATAAACCACAAACTGGAATCAAGATTGCCAGCAGAAATATCAACAACCTCAGATATGCAGGTGATACCACTCTTATGGCAGAAAATGAAGAAGAACTAAAAAGCTTGTTGATGAGGGTAAAAGAAGAAAGCGAAAAGGCTGACTTGAAATGCAACATTCAAAAAACCTAAGTCAAGGCAAACAGTCCCATCACTTCATGGCAAATAGATGGGAGAAAAGGGGAAGCAGTGACAGATTTATTTTCTTGAGCTCCAAAATCACCGCGGACAGTGACTGCAGTCTCAAAAGACGCTTGTTCCTCGGAAGAATAGCTATGACAAACCAAGATAGCATGTTAAAAAGCAGAGACGTCACTTTGCAGACAAAGGTCCATCTAGTCAAAGCTATGGTTTTTCCAGTAGTCACGTACGGATGTGCGAGTTGGACCATAAAGAAAGCTGAGTGCCAAAGAATTGATGCTTTCAAATTGTGGTGCTGGAGAAGACTCTTGAGAATCCCTTGGATCACAAGGAGACCAAACCAGACAATCCTAAAGGAAATCAACCCTGAATATTCATTGGAAGGATTGTTGGTGAAGCTGAAGCTCCAATATTTTGTTTGGCCACCTGATACAAAGAGCTGACTCACTGGAAAACACTCTGATGCTGGGAAAGATTAAAGGCAAAAGGAGAAGGGAGTGGCCAGAGAATGAGATGGTTAGATAGCATCACTCAATGGACATGAATTTAAGCACACTCTGGGAGATAGTGAAGGTCAGGGAGGCCTGTGCTGCAGTCGCAAAGAGTCAGATGAGACTGAGCAACTGAACAACGCAACTCAGCAGAAAGCTTAGAATGGCACCTGGGACACAGGGAATGTTCAAAATGGTTTCAACTGTCATTACTACTATTTCCCCCCATCTTACACATGAGGAAACTAAGGATTAAAAGATACATTACAACCACAGAGTTAATCTTCCCACTTCAGAGGCCAAGGCACCGTCCTCAGTCATAAGTGGTCAGTAGTGGCTCAAGGAGCAGCAAGAGGGCACCCGATTCCTATAAGATATGCTCTGTCCACACTCATACACCCAAGACGGGGAGTATGGGCTGCTGTGCTGAATTCCCACAGACTCTCAATGTATCTTAGATGCTGTTCTGGGGAGACAGGAATCATCCCATCCGGGAGTTACCTGCATAAAGTCCTGATGTCTTGTACACAACACAAGGGGCTCTCCTTTGTCCTCTGATTCAAAGCACTGGGCCAGGCCACTGGCATGCTGGGCGCATGCTCTGGAGAGGAAAGGGCTGTGTGGAGAAGAGGGATGTTCTCCTGGTCCATTCAAGAAGAACACACCTTTCTCTCTTACCACATCTGATCTGCGACGTTGCCCAGGTTGTGCTTCCACATTGGAGCCTGCCCCTGCCTCCACGAGGACCAACAGCCAGGTCTCACACCCCTCATCCCTGACACCACACAATGCAGGCACTTTCCAGCCCTCAGCCCCACGGTAACACATCACCCACAGACGAATACCTGCCACTGATGATACAAACAGCTGCCACTGGTGATACGTTTTCCTCATACGCGCCTCCTGATTCATAAAGTAGAAAAAATAAAACCTTAAATAGTTGATTTTTAATCAATCAAGACTTTTTCTGCCTTACTAGCTGGCCTTCTGGGCTTCCCTGGTGGCTCAGATGGTAAAGAATCTGCCTGCAATGCAGGAGATCCAGGTTTGATCCCTGGGAAGATCCCCAGGAAAAGGGAATGGCAACCCACTCCAGTATTCTTGCCTGGAAAATTCCATGGACAGAGAAGGAGCCTGGTGGGCTACAGTCCATGGGGTCACAAAAAAGTTGGCCATGACTGAGCATGCATGCACTCCAATCTAAATGATCATATATTTGCAATGAAAAGTAGTGGAAATTAAAGCTTGAAATGATCACCATAAAAAAATAATTTTTTAAAGAACTAGGGCTAGAGTCAAGACATCTTAATATGACTGTCATCATTCTTGCTAGTATTCAAAATACTAGCAAAAAAAAAAAAAACTAGGCAAGTTTTGATGCCTTTGGGCACATTAAGCTCGCCCTCACAATGTAGTTTTCATCCTTAATTCTTTTTTCCCTTCCTCCGAGTGCATCTGTGAACTAGAGAATTTATACTTCCTCTTTTCAGTGTCCCTTTCAGAACTTCTGCTAACCTTATGATCTGTTCCCTTCAATGCATCCCAGACAAAGCAATCGCAAAGCAAAAGCTTAATTCAATTCTACTACATCACACTGGAGAAAAATGGCTCAATGGTTAAAGGCAGACTTGTGGTTCACTCTGGCTATTTCCTCTAAACTTGACAAGACTTTTTTATTCCTTAGTCATGTAAAGCTATAGCCAGATCAGCTACCATATCCCTGTATCCAATGTTTAAGAATGGAAAAAGAAAGTTGAATGACGAGCAATAGTTATATTCAAGAAGACAATCTGGAAACAAAGATTTTTAGAAAATGAAATCACATATAAGCAGTCAGATTCCTAGGGTACAAAAGTAAAAAAAAAAAATCAAATGACTTGAAGGCTTATACATTTAAATAAAAAGGTACATACATAGATGCCAGTGGTGATGAAGTACCAGTGAAGTTGGAAACAGATGGCTCTGGGTGCAGATTAAATACACACACACAGACTTTATACACATACATATTTACATGCATACATACAACTGTAATATATGAAATTATGTATATCACTTCATAAATTAAGCATAAATGTACACAGACATATCCTGCAGGATTTACTCTTGCACCTCTGCTTTGGGTAAAAAACTTCATCTTTAGTAATAAAAGGATCCCCTCTTATTTGTTAGACACAAGGTTTGAATTTGCTTGGTGTTTTCTGCCAGTTGTGTTTTATCCTGTGTTCACCACCAAGTGTCCAGTTTTAAGACCAGCACAGCTGGAATGAGTAACTGCCTGGGCAAAGGGGCACCTCTGCTTGACTTTAACAGGATGAGGATGAGGAGAAAGGGGCCCGCTCTGCACAGACACCGAGCCCTGTTCCAGCTGCACAGAAGTACACCAGGACTCACCAGATTCTGTGTAAACACGGAAACGTCCTCTGTGCTGTTGTCAGAACTGACACATAGCAGCCTCCCGAGTCTAGGGGAACGTATGACAGTAAAGGTTATAGTTCTGTTTCCTGCACTGTCCGCGTCATTGGTCACAGCTCGCAGATCATGAGATGAAAGGGGCTTCATGGAACCTAAGTGAAGATTAAGACATGCATGTAAAGCATATGAAAGCTATGGTTAATGACCTTTAAAGATCCCTGGGAACTGGAAAACATGTAGTTATGTACAGGAGACTGGCTAACTCTAACTTGAAATTGGGGTGAGGAGCTAATGATCCATGAGGGATCTGTTTGTGGATGTGCTTTGCTATTAGGGCTGGAGATGAAGGAGGAAAATCCCACGAAAAGACTCCCTCAACCCCCACAGTCCTGTGTGTCTACCTGATCCCAAGAGAAAGAAGGCATTGCCAGGTGAGTGGCACCCAGCTCAGTTCCGGGCACAGGAAGGGGGAGTGGACGCTGTGCATGGAGAGAATAGGAGGCAACCCCCTCCCCGGGAGGACAGGCACATCCTGGCCTGATGACAGCTGCAGGTGCTCCATGGAGTGTCCATCTGCGGACACCTGAGGGACAGGCTGGCTCTAGAACAAATATGAGAGGTCTCCAGAGGACCCCCAGAGGTACACGCTGCATGGATAACATGGGGAGGGAAGAGCCTGTGTGGATATCATGGGGAAAAGAGCCAGTGTGAGTGGTCAGTGTGCTAATGTGACCTCACTGATAATCAGGGGCCAGAGAGACGGGGCCACGCAGGTTAGAGCAGTGCTTGTCACATGCTCTGTACTAAAGGATCGGTGTTTCCCCCCAAATCCACCGTGGGCCAGTAATTTTATAAAATACAACAAAATGTTGCAACAATGTCAAATTGCTTTAAAAATTCTAAACACTTCCTTTCACTTTCCATTCTTATCACTTCACAGACCAGAAGGTTCATGGACCACAGTTTGAGGAATATAAGGCTGAAATAATTATCCCTTCACTTTGCATGGGATTGGGAAGTAATCCCAATCTGATAGGATGGCAGATCTGAGAGAGATTTATGCAGTCCACCTGGCCCAGAGTCTCACCTTCTCTTTTCCATTTCAGCCCTTGCTAAAGGGCTTTACCAGAGAAGGCAATGGCACCTCACTCCAGTCCTCTTGCCTGGAAAATCCCATGGACGGAGGAGCCTGGTAGGCTGCAGTCCATGGGGTCGCGAAGAGTCAGACATCACTGAGCGACTTCACTTTCACTTTTCACTTTTATGCATTGGAGAAGGAAATGACAACCCACTCCAGTGTTCTTGCCTGGAGAATCCCAGGGACAGGGGAGCCTGGTGGGCTGCCGTCTATGGGGTCGCACAGAGTCGGACACGACTGCAGTGACTTAGCAGCAGCAGCAGCAGCAGCAAACGGCTTTAACATCAGGTCTTGCACAGGGGCCTTGCACTAGCTCTTGGAGTAGGCCCTTGAGATAAATTGTTTATAAAGTTGAGTTAATCACCCAATAATAACTAAGACTTCTAAGTGACATCCATTTTGCTTTCATTACTCTACCATTAGAGCCCTGGAGAGTGAGGGCCACCAACTGCAGTATTTAAACCATGTTAGGTGCTTAAAGGCAGGACCTTGGCTATAGCTAATACATGAGGAAAACCAGCTTTCAGTAAGGTTTTCAAACATGCAAGGACTGTTCTGAACCTTTAATTAAGGTTCCCTTTAAAATAGCTGACAATAAAACCAAAAATAAACAAAATTTCCTCCGCTCAGCAAAGGAAACCATCACAAGATGAAAAGGCAACCTGTGGAATAGGAGAAAATACTTGCAAACCACATATCTGATAAAGGGCTAATATCCAAAATATACAAGGATCTCATACAACTTGTAGCAAAATCCCCAAATAACCCAATTTTAAAATGGGCAAATGACTTAAATAGACATTTTTTCCCAAGAAGACTTACAAATAAGCAACAGGTACATGGAAACGTGTTCATCAATGCTAACCATCAGGGAAATACAAGTCAAAACCACAATGAGATATCACCTCACACCTGTCAGGATGCCCATAAACAAAACAACATGAAGTAACAAATGCTAGTGAGGGATGTGGAGAAAAGAGAACAGAACCCTTGTGCACTGTTGGTGAGAATGTAAATTGGTGCAGTCACCATGGAAAACAGTACAGAGTTTCCTCAAGAAATGAAAAGTAGAACTACCATATGATCCAGAAATCCCACCTCTGCTTATATATACAAAGGAAACAAATTCATCATCTCAAAGGAAAATCTGTACTCCCGTGTTTATTGCAGCATCATTCAAAATAGTCAAGGTATAGAGACATCTTAAATGTCAATCAGCGGATGAATAGATCAAAAAAATGTTGTAAAATGTTATATATATATATACATACACACACACACATAGATATACATATTAAGATATATAATCTAAAATAAAATATTGTAAAATGTGCTACACACACACACACACACACACACATACAGACACACACACACACTGTGCTGTGCTCAGCCGCTCAGTCATGTCCGACTCTTTGCTACCTTATGGACTGTAGCCTACCAGGCTCCTCTGTCCATGGAGATTCTCCAGGCAAGAATACTGGAGTAGGTTGCCACGCTTTCCTCCAGGGGATCTTCCCAACCCAAGGATTAAACCCAGGTCTCCCACATTGCAAGCGGATTCTTTATCATCTGAGTCACCAGGAAGCCCAAGAACACTGGACTGGGTAGCCTATCCCTTCTCCAGGGGATCTTCCTGACCCAGGAATGAAACCTGGGTCTCTCGCATTGCAGGAGAATTCTTTACCAGCTGAGCTACAGTGAACATACACACACACACACACACACACACACACACACACACACACTGGAATAGTATTTAGCCTCAAAAAAGGAGGAGATCCTGTCATTTGCAACAACATGGATGAAGCTAGAGGGCATTAGGCTAAGTGAAACAAGCCAGACAAAGACAAATACTGAATGGTATCACTTAAACGTGGAATTTTTTTTTAAGTCAAATTCATAGAAACAGAGATTGCCAGGGTCTGGGGATGAAAGAAATGGGGAGAGTTTTGGTAAAAGAGTACAAACTTTCAGTTATAAGATAAATAAGGTCTGAAGATCTAATGTACAGCATGTACGATTATAGTAAATAACACTTCATTGTATAATTGAAATTTGCTAACGGAGTAAAACTGAAAAGAAAAAAGTAAACATAGGAAGAGATGAATGTATTCATTAGCTTGATTTGGGGGAAGATCTTTTCAAAGTGTACACATATATCAAATCATCACATTATATATTTCAGATATCTTACAATTTTTGTCAATTATACCTTTATAAAGCTACCAAACAAAAGACGAAAATAAGATAAAATAAGACAAGATAAACAGAATAAAGTAAAATAAAATACCTGAGCTCTGGGGATAGGCACTAGGCCCTGGGGCTCCTGAGAGAAGGCAGAAGTACCTGGAAATATCAGCCTCAGGAACACAATTCTGCCCCAGAGTCAGGTCTGCCTTGGTACACACACACAAAAGCATGCTTTAATTGCAGTGACTTTGAGCAGTTCTTGCTGCTCAAAGTCACTGCCACCTTTTAGCTTCTGGAACTGAGGACCCAGGCAATGAGGTCATCCTGGGGAGGCCAAGAGGAACCATTCTGCACATTCAGTCAGTGTTACATGAAGTCATAACTGAGGCCCATTCTCTATTACCTGTCAAGCGAGGGTCCCGCCTTCTGTCAGGATGATATCTGATTATATTATATATATATATAATTATATCTGATTATATCTCTTTTGTGTGCAGTCTCCGGGCACCCCAACACCCAGCTTCTTCTCATCTTCAGTTTTTCTTTGGAATTTTTAACACTGTGCTTCCTTAATTATTTCCTTAATGAAATCAGACTCTTTATCTTTTCATTTATTCCTTCACCTCAAGGATTATCTTTGGCAGGTGGGGGGGCGGGTTGGTGGGAGGGTTCTTTAAAAAATCGTTTTATTTATCTTTAGTTGAAGCATGTGGCATCTAGTTCCCTGACCAGGGATTGAACCTGAGCCTCTTGCACTGGAAGGGCAGAGTCTTAGCCTCTGAACCACCAGAGAGGTCAATTTCAAAAAGTCTTTTTGGGTAGAGGGCCCACCACAGATGTCCCAGGTCATGAATACTTCTCGCTCAGCCAGGGTATATTAATCCCTCATTCCCTTGTCCAGCTTCCTAACCCAGGAGGGTGTCCAGTTCCTAGTCAGCAGTCACCCAGAGCATGCTCAGTCAGCAAGACTGGCTGGCTCCTTGCTGCAAATGCCTGATAAGCATCTCTGACCATGCAGCCCAATTCACCAAGAGCCAAACATCACTTCCCCCCAGCCCCACCTTCTTTCATCCAAACATTGATATTTTCATCAGTCAGCTTCAAGCACTTAATTTGGGAAAGATTTCACTAAAGTCCCACCTAAATTTATATTCTACAGAAGAACTGCCCTACCAGGAATGTGGTAATAAAAGGGCCCTGTAGCCATATCTGTTTGGCAAGCTCCCACTCTACATGTACCTCATGGCAATTTCAAAAGCAAGTTGACATGTTAAAGACTCTAAGTCTTGGAGTAAAGATATCTTTTTACCCTTCTTTTAAGTATAGCAATTCTCAAACATACTCATATCCTATTTGCTTCATGAAAAACAACCACCACCGTAACAGCAAGAGTTTCATGGCCACTGGGCTGGGAGGTCTTGTGCATCCCTTCAACAGACATTATCAGGTGCCTTGTATGCGACAAGCCCTCTAATACAAGGAATGGAGATATACCAGGAAACAGCACAGACCCAGTCCTGCCTTTTCATTTAGATGTCATGATAACTCCTAAGATGTATGTATTTTTTTCCTCATTGCTAAGAAGGGATGATAAGGCTCAGAGAGGTTAAGCAACTTGCCTAATGGTCAAATGTAGATCTCACTGACTCTGAAGTCAGTATTATTAAAAAGTTGGCACTATATTGCCTATATCATACTATTGAGTTGGCCAAAATGTTCATTTCGGTTTTTCCATAAGATGTTACAACTGAAATGAACATTTTGGCCAATCCAATACTTTGAGCGCAGTTAAAATGATCCCTGAGTTAGGAAATGTGATGAATGATTCAGGAAGTCTGATAGAGGCAGCTCTCCACCTTCCAGACACAGCCTATATCCTCCCTGGGCTTTGCCTCTGCATCATGCTGTCCTCACTGGTACCCTCTTCCCTCTCTGTTCCCACCATCACAATGCTGCTCGCTCTGCAGGGGCAGCTTAAGGCCCATCTGGCCAACAAGATCTCCCTCCCCATTGTTGCCTATGGGAAATTTTCCTCCCCTAAACTCAAGGAGCTCACCCAGGCTGCACCCTCACTGGACACTTAGGATAATATATTTTGCATGATTACTGTACGCCTGAGTATAAGTCTCTTATTTCCCCAGTGAGTAAGTCTTTAATTTTTTCCTTGAGGATTGACAGTCTTTTCTTAAAGCTCTTGGTTATCTCCCGCTAAGTCTTACAATATTCAATTCAGTCAAGACCATCTGACTAAAAGCTTTATAAATCTCTGCTCCAAACCCTTTAACAACATGCTGTGACTTCCTGCTGCTTTCTTCTCTCCCTCAATTCCCATCATGCAGACAGATGGCCCATTGGTGAGACATGATTCCTTCCACAGCATAACCAAACCCCCAGGGAACTGAAGTCACACAGTTTGCTATGAATATCCTTCACTGATCAGTTACTTAACTCTCGGTCTGTGTAAGCTTATATTCCAGACTAGTTTGACAAAACTCTCAAGGTCAACCCCCCCTCTACACTCTTTGTAAAAGTCAGGTACAACTTAGATACACAGAAAGACTAGGACCTAAGGCCACAGTATGTTCCAACATGCTATAACTAAATATAAACACATTCAGTGGTGGCATTCAAGGTGACAAATTGGTTACAAAATTACTTTCTGGGGAATAAATTTTCCTGAAAGAAATAGAATATATGTATAAGCATAAGAGAAGTGAAGTGAAGTCGCTCAGTCGTGTCTGACTCTTTGTGACCCCGTGGATTGTAGCCTACCAGCCTCCTCCATCCATGGGATTCTCCAGGAAAGAATACTGGAGTGGGTTGCCATTTCCTTCTCCAATGTATAAGCATACACACACATATACATGTATGTGGGGGTGGCCGTCTATGGGGTCACACAGAGTCGGACATGACTGAAGCGACTTAGCAGCAGCAGCACACTTATAAAAAAATAATAAAATGAAAATATACATTAAGTTTAACTTCTTAGTTGACAACCAAAGTCTGACAACCAAAAAGCTCCTCCTATTTTAAAATAATTGAGTTAAAGATTGACTTTTCAAATTTTGTAGGGCATACAAACTTTAACCGGGCTTCCCAGGTGACTTGATAGAAAATCCGCCTGCAATGCAGGAGATGCTGGTTTGATCCCTGGGTCAGAAAGATCCTTGGAGAAGGAAATGGCAACCCACTCCAGTATTCTTGCCTGGAGAATCTCATGGACAGAGGAGCCTGGCAGGCTACAGTACATGGGGTCACAAAATAGTTGGATATGACTTAGCAACTAAACAGGAACAGCAACACAAATTACAACTAACCTTAAAATATTCACTCAGTAAGTATTTTTATAATTATTTTGGCTTACCCTACAAATTCTCACAAGTCTCAAGCAGGGCCGCTTTTTAAGGCAGTATACAAAGGAGGCAGAACAGCATGGCCCAAGTCTGCTGGGCTGATGGAGAAAAGCCAATTGGTATGGGCTCAGTGGGAGTGATAAAAATTATTGACTAATGCTGGGCTATAATATTTTAATAATCCAAGAGAGTAAAACACACATAAATTTTCCACATTAGCACTGCTGCTTATTAAATTGCTCTGCACCTTTTCCAGGTTGTGTATATCAATCCATCAATAACATTAAGAAGGAGACAAACTAAGCAGTCACCATGATGGTCCTATTCTCAGGGAGCTGATATTCTAAAATAGAGGCAGTCCTGGAACATAGGCATGTACCGAAAGAACAGGAACTGTGATCCGAGCACAAGGTTTGGGGGTGGTATCAGCACTTGGTCTCGACGCTTACGATTCCTATTAGTTACCTGACTTTGAACCTGCCCACGTCTCAGTTACCTATATGCCAAATAGAGATGATCAAAACTTGCTTTTAAACACATTATTGTATTGGTCTTTATCTTTTTGGCTTACTTCACTCTGTATAATGGGCTCCAGTTTCATCCATCTCATTAGAACTGATTCAAATGAACTCTTTTCAATGGCTGAGTAATATTCCATAGTGTATATGTACCACAGCTTCCAGTAAGCCAGAAAGATAAAGACCAATACAGCATACTAATGCATATATATGGAATTTAAAAAGATGGTAACGATAACCCTATATGCAAAACAGGAAAAGAGACACAGATTTACAGAACAGACTTTGGGACTCTGTGGGAGAAGGCGAGCGTGGGATGTTCTGGGAGAACAACACTGAAACAAGTATACTATCAAGGGTGAAACAGATCACCAGCCCAGGTTGGATGCATGAGACAAGTGCTCACGGCTGGTGCACTGGGAAGACCCAGAGGGATGGGATGGAGAGGGAGGTGGGAGGGGGGATCGGGATGGGGAACACATGTAAATCCACGGCTGATTCATGTCAATGTATGGCAAAAACCACTACAATATTGTAAAGTAATTAGCCTCCAACTAATAAAAATAAATGGAAAAAAACAAACAAAAAATAAACTTATTGCATAAATTTTTAAATCTTGAAAAAAGAAATAAAATGAACACATTATTTTGCTTAAATCTTTATAACAACCCAGTTCAGTAGATTAAAAAAATACAAAACACTATAAAAACACAGATATCAACAGTATCTATTGATACTATCCTATAATAGAAATAGATTTTCTCCTATTATAGTTCTACAAAGTCCATAGCTCTATAAAAAGGAATAAACTGTCTCTGATATTTCAGAACATATAGATCAATTCGAGTCTGACAAGAGCTACAGTAGCAGACAGCTGACACCTGGATCCACACCAGAGGTGGGACACAGAGAGCCCCCCATCTCCTTCCCCCGCCAAAGGGCTGGCTAATAGATGAAGGAGGCAGAGGTCACTCAAGGCCTGCTCCCAGCAGGACCTGATATGGCGGAGGGGGGTTCCCAAGGGAAGATGAGTTGGGCATCTGTCATCATCACCCCTGCAGCTTTACACGGCATCAGGGACCAATATCCTCAGGAGGCTGCAGCAGATGCAGGCTGAGCAAGACTCAACTATGCCTCTGGAGAGAGGATAAGGCCATGTGGTCTACAGAATCACCCCTACATCCAGGAATTCTGATGCAGAACAGAGGGGACAATGCTACTTGGGGACATTAGGGTAGGAAGAATGCCAAGAACAACTGGACCAAGGGACCCATAATGTCCATCCCATCTCTAAAATCTATGACTCCCTCATTCTCATTCCACACCCACGCAAGCTCAGATAAAATGTAATAATCAACTGATGGAAACGTACACGAAAATTCATCTTCCTTCCTACTGACCAGGGACTGGAGTTGGATATAAGTCATGGTCTGGGGATAGAGAATGACAGAGAATCAAGGGTAACAGACCTAATAAGCTAGGGGGAGCTGGGAAAAGAAACAGCTCACTTTGGGATCTGAGGATGATGTGCAAGTTGTGGTGGAGGGTTCTTAGATACAGGACGCAGGGAGGCCACAGTGGGGCAGATGCAGTGCATGTTGGAAAGGGGAAGGGGACGGTTACTCAGGGCCGTGTCCTTGGCCACTCTGTTCTTCAGAGTTGCACAAGGGTGACAAGAGATACTTCAACATGTTTTTCTTGCTAAATTAATATTCAGTAAAACAGGTGCCAGAAACTCAAAACTTTCTAAGCTGTAGTGGCTATAACTCCCCTTGAATCTAATAAAAATGTCTTCAGTCACAAACCAGAGTTTAGCCAGAATAGATGAAAGGTATTTAATCTTTTGCAGCAACCAGGTTTACTCTAAGTTTAGACCCTCTTTTTAATAGATGGTTGTATTTTTTTTTTTTCAAAATACTAGGGTGTAGTAGTTTGCTTATTTTTTTTTCCATTTATTTTTATTAGTTGGAGGCTAGTTACTTTACAATATTGTAGTAATATGCTTTTTGCCATACATTGACATGAATCAGCCATGGATTTACATGTATTTCCCATCCCGATCCCCCCTCCCACCTCCCTCCCCACCCGATTCCTCTGGGTCTTCCCAGTGCACCAGCCCTAAGCACTTGACTCATGCATCCAACCTGGGCTGGTGATCTGTTTCACCCTTGATAATATACATGTTTCGATGCTGTTCTCTCAAAACATCCCACCCTCGCCTTCTCCCACAGAGTCCAAAAGTCTGTTCTGTACATCTGTGTCTCTTTTCTGTTTTGCATATAGGGTTATCGTTACCATCTTTCTAAATTCCATATACACATGTTAGTATACTGTATTGGTCTTTATCTTTCTGCTTACTTCACTCTGTATAATGGGCTCCAGTTTCATCCAGTTTCATCTCATTAGAACTGATTCAAATGAATTCTTTTTAATGGCTGAGTAATATTCCATGGTGTATATGTACCACACCTTCCTTATCCATTCGTCTGTTGATGGGCATCTAGGTTGCTTCCATGTCCTGGCTATTATAAACAGTGTGGTGATGAACATTGGGGTACACGTGTCTCTTTCAGATCTGGTTTCCTCGGTGTGTATGCCCAAAAGTGGGATTGCTGGGTCATATGGCAGTTCTAATTCCAGTTTTTTAAGGAATCTCCACACTGTTCTCCATAGTGGCTATACTAGTTAGCATTCCCACCAACAGTGTAAGAGGGTTCCCTTTTCTCCACACCCTCTCCAGCATTTATTGTTTGTAGACTTTTGGATAGCAGCCATCCTGACTGGTGGGTAATGTTACCTCATTGTGGTTTTGATTTGCATTTCTCTGAGAATGAGTGATGTTGAGCATCTTTTCATGTGTTTGTTAGCCATCTGTATGTCTTCTTTGAAAAAATGTCTGTTTAGTTCTTTGGCCCATTTTTTGATTGGGTCATTTATTTTTCTGGAATTGAGCTGCAGGAGTTGCTTGTATATTTTTGAGATTAATCCTTTGTTGCTTCACTTGCTATTATTTTCTCCCATTCTGAGGGCTGTCTTTTCACCTTGTTTATAGTTTCCTTTGTTGTGCAAAAGCTTTTAAGTTTAATTAGGTCCCATTTGTTTATTTTTGCTTTTATTTCCAATATTCTGGGAGGTAGGCCATAGAGGATTCTGCTGTGATTTATGTCAGAGAGTGTTTTGCCTATGTTCTCCTCTAGGAGTTTTATAGTTTCTGGTCTTACATTTAGATCTTTAATCCATTGTGAGTTTATTTTTGTGTATGGTGTTAGAAAATACTTAGGAGTATATCTACCTAAAGAAACAAAAGACCTATACATAGAAAACTATAAAACACTGATGAAAGAAATCAAAGAGGACACAAACAGATGGAGAAATGTACCATGTTCCTGGATTGGAAGAATCAATTTGTCAAAATGAGTATACTACCCAAAGCAATCTATAGATTCAATGCAATTCCTATCAAGCTACCAATGGTATTTTTCACAGAACTAGAACAAATAATTTCACAATTTGTATGGAAAAACAAAAAACCTTGAATGGCCAAAGTAATCTTGAGAAAGAAGAATGGAACTGGAGGAATCAACCTGCCTGACTTCAGACTATACTACAAAGCCACAGTCATCACTGGCACAAAGACAGAAATACAGATCAGTGGAACAGAATAGAAAGCCCAGAGATAAATTCACGAACCTATGGACAGCTTATCTTTGACAAAGGAGGCAGAATATACAATGGAAAAAAGACAACCTCTTTAACAAGTGGTGCTGGGAAAACTGGTCAACCACTTGTAAAAGAATGAAACTAGTTTGCTTATTTTTTAAAACACCAAATGGCACTCTAATTGCCTTGAAAAATGATAGAAGCATTGCACTTTTCAGAGAAAAATTACAGAATATAAAAAGGTTTCAGAAGAGAAGAATCCAGGTTAACATATCTCCAGTTAGATTTTGATAAAGATTCTTTTTTTGAGCTCAAATGCTTAAGGCACCTAAAAATTTCAAAATTTTTCCTTAAAATTCTTGTTTTTTGTAAAGTTATGAACAGTGATTTTTCTCTAGGTTTATTTAGAGATATGTAAGCTTTATCTATTTCCTGGTTGCACAATCAAGTTATATCATCTCTTTAAGCCACAAATTCTGCCAACTTGCTGTGAATATATCACCTATCTCACACAGATATAAGGATTAAAAGACTAGCACACCACTAGTCCCATGATCTCAGTCCTGGTTGTACTTCAGGACCACTTGGAACTTAAAATGGTGGCCAGGACCTAGTCCAAAGACTCCCATTCAATTGATGAGGCTGAGACACTGGTATTTTTAAAGCTTTGCAGTGGTTGAGAACAACTGGCTAGAGTAACCATGGAGTGACCATATTATTAAAAAGATCAGTGTCTATATTTTACTGATAACATTGCTGTTGTTGTTCAGTCTCCAATTCACATCTGACTCTTTGCAATCCAATGGGCTGCAGCATTACTGATAATGTATATCAGTTAAACAAGTTATAACACACAGGTTTTTTTTAACTGTAATGTAAAATTTTATTATTTCCTGTGCCATCTATCTCAGTGCCTTTGGAGGGAAATAACAAATTTTACATTTTTTCCCTCCTCTTTTATTACCCTTGCTATTGGATAAAACCTTGTTCTATCCTTGCTGTGATGGTTTTGAGTCAGAGATGCTCACTTGTATCTCTCCATCTCAGCCAGGCTAAAATTCTTGGCAAAAACCAGTTCAAAGGCTGCAGGGCCTCAAAGCAAGAACTGCTGGTCCCCTGATACACAAGGTTTTTATATTCAAAAAAAGAAAACCCCAACACCTAGACAGTCATAACAGAAGCTCTTCTGCTTCATTAAGGATCCTAAGGCTAGTGCAGGAAAAAAGTGCACATGGACCATAAAGATTCCTTCCCCCATTGCCCTTCACCAGCATGCCCTCTTCTAAGGAATAGGAAAGAGGAAGGACAGGGGCGGGGGATAACCAGCCTTTCTTCTGTTAAATTCCTGCAAAGAGACAATCCTTTTTGGGACTTTGTAACTGTTGTTGACAGAGAAGGCAATGGCACCCCACTCCAGTACTCTTGCCTGGAAAATCCCATGGATGGAGGAGCCTGGTGGGCTGCAGTCCATGGGGTCGCTAAGAGTCGGACACGACTGAGCGACTTCATTTTCACTTTTCACTTTCATGCATTGGAGAAGGAAATGGCAACCCACTCCAGTGTTCTTGCCTGGAGAATCCCAGGGACAGGGGAACCTGGTGGGCTGCCGTCTATGCGGTCACACAGAGTTGGACATGACTGAAGTGACTTAGCAGCAGCAGCAGCAACTGTTGTTGAAGTCACTAAATAGTAAAAGATAATACTTTATACCATGCAGGTAGAATTTTCTATATTTAGAAAGATATTATATTAAATTATATTTCAATTTATTAATTGAAGAACACTTAAACCCAAACACTCAATGAAATTAAAATCTTACCTGGGAAGATGCTCAGTCCTATGTTTACTTCCAAGCTAATGATGAGAGCTCGAGGTGTGATGCTAAAAATTTGTCATGGTGCAAAGTTCAAACCATCAGTAACCTGAAAATTAAAGCCTCCTGACATTGCTCCTTCAAAAGAAGAAATTACACTCTGGTCAGTCTGGTCATTTTGCAAAAGCCACCCACTTTCACCTTCTCTGCCACCTGATCTCCCTGCAAAGCTACTCCTATCAATTTGAGAGTTAGTTAATATGGTCACCAAGCTCACCAAATCAAACACTGCCAAAACACAAAATGAAAAGAATACCAATAAAGGTCTAAAATGCATATTCCTAACTCATCCTCTCCTGAAAGTAATAAAAGAAAGCAAAGATGTCACCTCCAAGAAATTTTTTAAAAAATTTAAGACATGTTCATTACCTGTATTTAATTATCTTGGAGTCAATTTATACCAATAAAAGTAAAACAAGGATGCCACACACACATGCATCCCTTAGCAGTTTCTGAACTATTGATAACACTTACTTGATGATAATGAAAATCAAAACTAGAGGGAATTAAATAACACAGCCCCTCCCCCCAAATACTTTCCCATTATTCATTTATCTCTGTTTCCTGCTAAGAGGGAAAAGAGAAAAGTGGAGAAAGACTCAGCCCCAGTTTTGCTAAATTCCTGCAAGAAGACAATTCTACTCTCATACTTCTGTCAGGGGATCAGTGACATCAACAAAGTTATAAATTAACTTATGTGTGAAACAGAAGTTGGGCTGGGCCCCCTATTGATCCTGTTCCCCCGAGTGCTTTACCAGTCTGACTCCCAAAGCACCAGGCAAGAGCATCACGCAGAGAGCATGGCGATCACAGTCCCCTCGCCTTTTGAAATTGTTCATCCAGCAGTAAATGTGCAGGCCACAGGTCTCTGCATCATGTAATGGGTAGAAATGCCCTCCTCGTTGCCCTCAGGGACATGTGGCAAGGAACAAAGGAGGCATGATCAGGATCTGCAATTACCTACAAGTACTCCCTTAATAACATGATTTAATAAAAGGCTGGTTGATGACTTAACCTTCTCTTAAGTCTCTGTTATTTAAGCAAACCCAGAGAGTTCTGACTCCTCAAAATAAAAGGTTACAGCCTTTAAACATTTTTTCCCCAATACACTGGAGTCACCACATTTAAAAAAAAACAGAGGAAGAGAATTTTGGGTCTGCCTAATTTAGAACAGAGGCGCACAGCCAAATATTATTTTTGTTTCTTTGCTCCTTTTTACTAGAAATAGCACTTTGGAAGTTGTATTTAATTAAATGTGAAACTATGGAGAAAATGTTTTCTGCTATTGGGCACTTTGAACATTTCATGAATTCGGAAACAAAATGGAAATGGAATCCAAAGAAATTATAACAAAACAAATACTAGAATAGTGTACTAGGTACACTAACTATCATACAAATTATGACCAAAAGACAGAGGGAGGAAAACATGAAAGTAGCTGTGACCTGTGGATTTTATTGTACAACCTTAGATTCTCCTGACCTGACAGTACTTTCGGAAGGGCAACCTGAAATCACTTATCCCCCCACTTATTGGCTCTATCGACCTACTTAGGTTGTTATGTGGAATAATGAATTAGATTAATGGCGGAGCACTTTGCAGATATAAATGCTAAGAGAGACTAATTAAACCTAA
This sequence comes from Muntiacus reevesi, assembly GCF_963930625.1. Taxonomy (NCBI): domain Eukaryota; kingdom Metazoa; phylum Chordata; class Mammalia; order Artiodactyla; family Cervidae; genus Muntiacus; species Muntiacus reevesi. Next base: position 44,605,888 of record NC_089262.1, read on the forward strand.
GCCTTTGTTTGGGGCTGCTGAGGGACAGATGTAGCAGGGAGAACCAGCTGGTTTCAGCAAGAGGCTCATCTGCAGCTGGGCTCCTGCCACTTTGAAGGCTATTACTGCCTCCAGATCCATTTAGAAAATGTGATGGACTGACTCTCAAAAGAGCTTGACTTTAACTCTCCTTTCTGCTTTTTTAGGAGAAATTATTTTCTCTATTTGCCAAAAGCAAATATTGACCTGGTAGTTGACAAACAAATCACTCCAAAGAGCTAATTTATATTTCAATCCTTCTCTGCAAAGTGTAACTTCAGCTCTTCAAACTATTCTGTCCTTCTATGGGTGGCAGCTATTAGAGAAAGCCCAGCTTTAGAGTCAGACCAAGTTACATCTTTCTGGGCCTCAGTTTCTTCATTTCTATAATGAGATCGTTTACTCCCAATAACTCAGAAAACTTCTGCAGATTAAATGAAATGGGTCCTGTCATTGTATCTCCTGCAGTGCCCAGCCCATGCCAGGTAATCAGTAACTCCTTCCCACTGCACATTGCTTAGTCTTAGAAATTCTAAACTTTATCTGTGCAAGTCTCTAAAGCAGTTCTCACTATTTTGAACATATAAAAATCCTTTCATAGAGATAAAAAACTTATAGGCCCTTGCCTAATAATACATGGATTTTCAGTATCTACTAACCAAAACCACACATAATTGGCAGAAACATCCTATCAATTCAATGCCCCTTTAAATGAATTGTATTTTACTAATGAGAACAACTGCATACAATTGAAAAATAAAAACACATGGAAAAGATCATTCAGTCTAGAAACAAGCTTTGGTACATATGTGGGTAGATTTAAGATTTTATTGCAATAAAACTAACCCCCAACATGTCCCCAGGCTACAGTTTTGGAACCACTAGATAAGAGCAGTCACATAGTAAATGCTTTTCAGGTTATCTGAGAATTCTTTGCACTTAACTGCAGAGATAATCAGGAAATTACTACCTTTGGATTTACCAGATTTTTATCTTTGTTTTTCTTTGTTTTCAAAGAAAATATAATAAAAGTGGCTGGAAAGATACAGCTTTTGGCTTTCCCATCATGCACCCCAGGCTCACACTCCTTCTCCCCCCACTTCCTCCTGTGGCTGAGAATGGGCACCTTGCCCTCTCTGACCACTGTCAAGGGCAGCCAGGAAACAGAGGCCAGCTAGATCACCCCTCCTGCAGATGTACAGTGATGATGTGGCTTATTGATTTACTGATGGCCTGAGGGAAGAAAACAAAGCCTTTTAATATCAGGGTCTCTTAGATTTACAGTTATATCCATTCATTCATCCTTGTATTCATTCATTTAACAAATGCATTTGTTGTGTTCACTAACACAACATTTGGAACATTACCCGGCACATAATAGGTATCGACAGGATTTCATTCTTACAACAAATTTACATTAAGCACCTACTAAGTTCTAGTCGCTGTTCTTTGGTGCTGAGAATATAAGAACAAACAAAAGAAAGATCCTATTTTTCTAGCCCTTATACTCTAGTGGGGAAGACAGCACACAAGTGAACAAATCAATCTATACTACAACATAAGGTAGCCAGAATAAGGGATAGAGATAAATGGAAGAGATGTGATTTCAGTGGGCGGTCAAGACAAAGATCTCTGAGAAGCTTACATTTATCTATTTTATATACAATGGATAAACAATAAGGACTTACTATACGGCACAGGGAACTATATTCAATATCTTGTAATAATCCATAATGGAAAAGAATCTGAAATGCACATATTTCACCTCACATGACAAGTATGAGTTACAAGTACCCTCTGATGTTTGCTATTATTGGCCTTACTCAAATGTAAACTTAAACGTATCGGCCTTATTAAAAAAGTGTCACTTTTTAAAAAAACAATACAGTCTGCAAGGTTTTTAGATGGCTTGTGGTTTTCCGTCAGCAGCTATTAGGTTTGACTACATGTTAACCTTTGATTGAAACACATTTTAGTTTCACATTGCTTTTCTCAGTTACCTACCTGTGTGTACAAACACTATCTGGCCCTCGTTGATCTGAGCCTGGGTGAAGTTCTGGATGCTCCGTCCAGGAATGGACTTGAAAGCCAAATGTCCATTGCTGGGTGGAGAGAACAAGTAGGCCAGGTCCTGTGGGGGGGAGTCCCCATCCACTGCACAGAGTTCATCACGGGTAATCTCAGTGACAGAATTCACCCACCCCTTAAAAAGAAAGAATCACAGATCTTGTGAGGACAAATTCCAGTCACATAACACCAGTAAACTGAATAGCTATGAGACACCGGCCCCTAGCACAAAGACTTAAAAGAAAAAAAACCAGAGCAACTCACCCAAGTTTTTAAACCATGATGAGTCTTAATTCAAAACAGACATATAATTAAATGCCAGATGAAATGCAGAGCATGTTACAGTGTTTATTTAATTTATGAGGTTTCAATAAAAAAAAAAAACAGGATTCATTGTTACTTATTCAAAACTAATTATTTAAACTGCATATGCATTTATGTAAAGTACAAAAGCAATAAAAGCTGATGGTTACTAAGTACTGTCTGTGTGGCTGGCATATGCTAAGCACTCCATGTGGAATCTCAAATAATCATAGAAACTACCCCATAGGGTTGACTTAAGGACTTCTATTCATTACTTTAAGAAGCAAATGATTTCATCAGCTTTTAAATATTTTTTAATTCTCCTTTATCCTGTCCATCTTGCAGGGAAACAAATACCAAGTCCCTATGGCCTTGCAATGTTTCTGCTGGTGTGTGTGCGCTCTGTGTCCTGGTGTGTGTGGTGTGTGTGTGTGTGTGGTGTGTGCTGGTGTGTGTGCTGGTGCTTGGCTGTGTCCAACTCTACAGGACCCCACGGACTGTAGCCTGCCAGGCTCCACTGTCCATAGGATTCTCCAGGCAAGAATACTGGAGTGGGTTGCCATTTCCTTCTCCAGGGGATCTTCCCAACCCAGGGATCAAACCCGAGTCTCCTGCCTGCATCTCCTGCATTGGCAGGCAGGTTCTTTACCACTTGAGCCATCTGGGAAGCCCAGGTGAGTGCTTATTACAGTTGTTTCTTAGTAACAGTCTCTATTTTTCCAGTTGTATTTAAAATCTATTTACATTACTCAACAAGTCATCCTTTTTTTGAGCATCTGCTATATCCCAGGCAATGTTCTAGTGCTTGAAACACATCAGTATACAAACCAGAGTCCGGTCCTCATGGAGCGTACATTCCAGCAGCAGAGGATGAAGGGATACAGGGAAGAAATGAGAGGAAAAATGAAGAAATAAATTACACAGTCTGTTAGAAAGTCACAGGCACTGTGAAAAAAATTTAAATGAAGCAAAATGAGATGCTCAAGAGTGGGAGAATGTTAAATAGGAAGCTTATCTGAGGAAAACTGGGAGGAGGAGAGGGGGGAGCCATGAGGACCCGTGGGGAAGAACAACCAAGAAGAGAGCACAGCCCTACAGGGCGAGCGAACCTCGGCCGTCTGTGGAGCAGCAAAGAGGTCAGGGCACTGGGACCAGAATTAGCAAGCTGAAGAGTAGAAGGGGGCATGTCGACACGGCCTCCAAGGTCAAATCCTGCAGGCTCTTGAAGGCCACCTGGGCTTCACTTGAGTGCAACCAGGCATTACCATGGGGTTTTTTAGTTTAGTTGTAGCCTGGGCGAGCTTAGGTAGTAATAGATCCCCGTGGCCTTGTGTCAAGGACAGAGTGTGGGAGGCCAAGGATAGAAGCAGGACAACAGTTAGGAGACGACTGCTATAATCCTGCAGAGAGAAGAGAGTGGGGGACGTTGGAGAGGAGGGAAGAAGCAGTGAAATTCTGGGTGCTGTCGATAGTTTCTAACAAGCTAGGTGTGGTGAGGTGCAGAAGAAGGAAGACAGTGAAAAGGACCTGGTTTGGGTCTCAGCAACTAGAAGGACCAAATCACCATCAACCGAAATGAGGGTAGCTGTGGGAGAAGTGGATCTGGGCAGTAAGAGAAGGACTTCAGTTTTGAAACCCCCAAAGCCCCTCAAGTCACTTCCGTCGTGTTCAACTCTTTGCAACCCCATGGACTGTAGCCTGCCAGGCTTCTCTGTCCACGGGACTCTTCAGGCAAGAATACTGGAGTGGGTTGCCATTTCCTCCTCCAGGGGATCTTCCCGACCCAGGGATGGAATCCGTGTCTCTTATGTCTCCTGCACTGGCGGGTGGGTCCTTTACCACCAGGGCCACTGAGTTTAAAGTGCTTGCTGAGACATCACATCACATCTCATGGAAGCATGCTGCTTGGGGTTTCTCTAATCCTGTGGTCATGTGATATTTCACCAACACTAAAGGCAGCGGCTTTATCACTAAATAGATTTTCACATTTCTCTCTGTATTTAAAAAGGCCTCCCACAAAAACACTGTGCATATTTCCAAGCTTATGTGTCATTCTCTCCTCTCTGACAAGAACCTTATCCTCTTCTACACTTGTTATCAACTCTTTAAAAATTCAATCCTAGGCTATTTAGGAGGTAATCTCTCTGGTCTAATGGGCTGTTCTCCTCAGTAGAAAACGCAGTTTGTGAAATTAACTATAACTAAACAGAATTTGAGAAAGGGAGATTGGAAAGTACATAGGATTTCTACATTTTTCTACCAGAAATGATATGCCACTTTAGCTATGAAACTTTGGGCACATTTCTCAATTTCTCTGTGCCTCAATTTCCTCATTAGTGAAGTAGGAATAATAGAATTATTATGTAGAATGAGTGATATAAAGCACTGTAAAGTACTTAGAACAAGTTTTACCTGGCACAGAGTAACCATCCAATAGATGTTAGCTTTATGTTACTCATCTCTCTTCATCAGATTTGGCTCTGAGAATGGATTTGATTCTTTAATATTACTTAAAAGTCACCTGGAGTGTAATATCACTCTTGACGCTATTCTTTTTTATTTTTTAAGTTTAAAAAAAAAATTGGAGTATAGGGACTTAACCGGTGTTCCAGTGGTTAACCACTTTCCAACACGGGGTTTGATCCCTGGCTGGGGAACTGATCCCACACACCACGGGGCAACTAAGTCTGCATGCTGAGACTACTAAGCCCGTGGGCCACAAGGAAAATCCCTCACCCCCTCAAAAAAAAATTTTTTTAAAGAATATTGGAGTGTAGGTGATTTACAATAATGTGTTACTTCCTGGTATAAGGCAACGTGATTCAGTTATGTATATATTATGTATTTTTTCAAATTATTTTCCACTATAGCTTATTATAAGATATTGAATATAGTTCCCTGTGCTATGCAGTAAATCCTTGTTATCTATTTTATGTATAGTGGTTTGTATCTGTTAATCCCATACTCTCATTTAGCCCTCCCCCATTTCTTTCCCCTTTGAGAACCATGAATTTGCTATTCTACAATATGCACCGCACATTTTGTTTCATCCCACAGCATTCCTCCATAATTTGGGATGCGTAGTTTGTCTGTTTAATGTTTGTGTTGCCAGTGGATGCTCCGATGTCTTGGCATTTGGAATATGCCCACGGAGGATTTTTCAGCCCTAAACTCTGAGAACATCAATTTTAATAGCTACCAGAAATATTAATCAACCTAATGTCAAATTGTAAGTTTTGGCTTTCAGTTAATCCATGAAAAGGCTACAGTTTCTATAAAATATACAAGTTGGACTGCCCAACAAAACTCTAAGCCCAATCATCCTAGTTTTGCACTTTTTACATTTTTAAATCCATATAGGAATCTTATCTTCATTTCTTCAGGAACTTGAACTGATTTGGAACTATACTGCCATTTCCCTTCCTGTGACTCGTAGACACTCATTTTTTCCAATGGTGCACACAAAAGCTGGATGAAGCATGTTTTCCACTGTAGTTACTCTTCTGTGAAACATTGTTTTGCCCCTCTTGCCTCTAGAATATATCATCTTCCAAAACCAATGTAAAATCTGCCACTCAAAACAAGAGCTAGTAACCTCAGTTCTCCATTTCTACTCAAACAAAATTTAGTTCAATTAAAAGTCCCATTGCTTTTGATGAGACCTGATTTAACGCCTGGTCTTTGGTAACAGAAACTTCAAATGGGCGGGAACAAGAAAACAAAGACTCCAAACTTGAATTCAGATTTCAGTGTGATACAAAGTCCAGTAAATAATGGCTCAGGGAATAAATATCTGAAAAAATTAACACTTGAACCTGGAATGATGTATTTTTTTAATTCACTTTTAATTTAAACAGGACGTTAGATTTAGAAAAATGATCCAATATATCCAAATTATGATCCAAATATTAAAAAACCCAGGCCTCTGTTTTGGGTATCAAGAGGGATGTGAAATATTTGTGAATAGACTACCCCACTCTTTGACCCTTCCAGGCCTTCAGGCCTCCAGTCACCGTTTTGGACTTCGCTGCCTTCATCGCTTCACTGTCCATAGCTCTCAGAGATCTTCACAGTGATGGCAAGTGCTTATCAGAAATAAGCAAATCGTTCTACAACAACAAAACAAAATGTACAGTATCATTGAAAGCAAAAGGTGAAAAATAGAAAAACGAAGCCCCCTTGTGGACACCAATACATTTTATCAAGCATGCACGAAAACCACTGGTCATGCCTGAGTACAAAAGTACTCAGGAGAGCATACTTCAGAGGAAAATGCAAAGGATTCACCCCACACAGTCTAACTCCAATTCCTAACTCCAGTTTGTCATGCCGAAATGACCTCCTGTACCACCACTGATAGGTCATCATCAGCCAGCCACGTGCTTCAAAGCAGTGTTGTTTAAAGTACTTCAGGAGAAAGGAGTGCACTTGGAATGCTGGGACTGAGTGCTTAATGCTCAGATTCCTGCCTCTGAACTCCCATCCAGAGTCTGAGATGCCCTCAGCAGTTCTACCCCATCCTCCCGCTATCTTCTCCCACACAGACTGTGGATGACTCTCCGTGCCACCTCCTCTAAGCTCCGATGACAAGTAAGGGGAGTGAGCGGTCATGTGGGGTGGTCTGAAGGTCTTGAGAAAATGCTGTTTGAAAGTCAAAGACAGCAAGAGAATCTGAAGACTCTGATGGTTCATTTTATATGTCAACTTGACTGGGCCACAGGGTACTCAGATATTTGGTCAAATATGACTCTGGGTGTTTTTACAAAGATGTTTTTGGAGGAGGTTAACATTTAAATGAGCTGAGTAACACAGATTTCCCTCTCTCAGGGGTGTGTGTGTGTGTGTGTGTGTGTGTGTGTGTGTGTGTGTGTTAATCACTCAGTCACCTCCAACTCTGTGCCACACCATGGACTGTAGCCTGCCAGGCTCCTCTGTCCATGGAATTCTCCAGGCAAGAATACTGGAGTGGGTAGCCATTCCCTTTTCAGGGTATCTTCCCACCTAGGGATTGAACCAAGGTCTCCTGCATTGCAGGCAGACTCTTTACTGTCTGAATCACCAGGGAAGCCCCCATCTCAGCTGAGAGGGCCTCACCAATCAGCTAAAGGCCTAAGTGGGACAAACTGGCTGATCCTTCCCTGAGTGAAGAGTATTCTTTCCTGCCTGACTGCCTTTGAACCAGGAAAGCCTTTACATGGGGCTTCCCTTATAGCTCAGTTGATAAAAAATCCACCTGCAATGCAGGAGAGCCCAGTTCAATTTCTGGGTCAGTAAGAGCTGCTGGAGAAGGGATACGCTACTCATTCCAGTATTCTTGGGCTTCCCTTGTGGCTCAGCTGGTAAAGAATCCACCTGCAATGTCGGAGACCTGGGTTTGATCCCTGGGTTGGGAAGATCCCTTGGAGAAGGGAAAGGCTACCCACTCCAGTATTCTGGCCTGCCGACTTTCACTTCACTTCACACTATTGGCTCTCCTGCATCTGCAGCCTGTCCCCTTGCCCTGTAGATCTTGGGACTTGCAAGCTGCCATGATCACGTAAGTCAATTCCTTATGATAAACCAAATAAATACACACGCACACTCACCCTATTGGTTCTCTTTCTCTGAAGAATGTTTTGTAATACAGAGGTCTTATTAATTCATATTTAGGACTGTTTTTGTCCCAGACTCTGCCACTGTCTAACTTGATTATTTTGGGCAACTCACTTCATTTCTGAAGCTTTCTCTCTTTTTGAAAATGGAAATAACAGTAAAACTCACTTTATCTACTTCCTCAGTCCTTGATATTTGTTGGAAGGACTGATGCTGAAGCTGAAGCTCCAGTATTTTGGGCTTCTTAACTATAACCATGAGGGAAGACAGAATAGAGGGTCACGGTTACAAGTGAAAACTTACATCCTCACCTCTGTCACTTACTGTCTACCACGGGCTCTTCCATTTTTGATCATGGGCAAATGTCTGAGTCTCTCTGTGCCCCAGATTCCTCATCTTTAAAATAAAAACTATATCCCATAAAGTTGTTGAAGATTCAATGAGTAAATAAACACAAGATGCTTAGAACAATGCTAGAAGCAGAGTTTAAGTGCTATGTAAGCATCAGCAACTGTTGTTGTTGCTCAGTCACTCAGTTGTGTCCAACTCTTTGTGACCCCGTGGACTGCAGCACACCAGGCCTCTCTGTCCCTCACCATCTCCCAAAGTTTGCCCAAGTTCATGTCCATTGCATTGGTGATGCCATCCAGCCATCTCATCCCCTGACACCCTCTTCTTCTGCCCTCAATCTTTCCCAGCATCAGGGAATTTTCCAATGAGTCAGCTGTTCGCATCAGATGACCAAAATACTAGAGTTTCAGCTTCAGCATCAGTCCTTCCAACAAATATTCACGGTTGATCTCCCTTATTGGCTGGTTTGATCTCCTTGCTGTCCACAGGATTTTCAGGAGTCTTCTCCAGCACCACAATTTGAAGGCATCAATTCTTTGGCGCTCTGCCTTCTTTATGGTCCAACTCTCACAACCATACATGACTACTGGGAAGACCACAGCCTTGACTGTACGGATCTTTATCGGCAATGTCTCTGCTTTTCAACACATTGTCTAGGTGTGTCATAGCTTTCCTGCCAAGAAGCAATAGTCTTCTGATTTCACAGCTGCAGTCAACATCCGCAGTGATTTTAGAGCCCAAGAAGAGGAAATCTGTCACTGCATCCACCTTTTCCCTTTCTATTTGCCATGAAGTAATGGGGCCAGATGCCAAGATCTTAGTTTTTTTTAGTACTTAGTTTGCAGTCGACTCTTTCACTCTTCTCCTTCACCCTCATCAAGAGGCTTTTTAGTTCCTCTTCGCTTTCTGCCGTTAAAGAGATCCCTGTATCTGGGATTGTTGATGTTTCTCACGCCTATCTTGATTCCAGCTTGTAATTCATCCAGCCCAGCGTTTCTCATGATGTGCTCAGCATATAGGTTAAACAAACAGGGTGACACTAGACAGCCCTTGTTGTACTCCTTTCTCAATCTTGAACCAATCAGTTGTTCCATTCAGGGTTCTAACTGTTGCTTCTTGACCTGCATTCAAGTTTCTCAGGAGACAGGCAAGATGGTCTGGCATTCCCATCTCTCTAAAAGCTTTCCACAGTTTATGATCCACACAGTCACAGGCTTTAGTATAGTTGATTAAACAGAGGTAGATGTTTTTCTGGAATATTTTTGCTTTCTCTATGATCCAGGAAATGTTGGCAATTTGATCTCTGGTTCCTCTATCTTTTCTAAACCCAGCTTGGACATCTGGAAGTTTTTGGTTCGCATAATGCTGAAGCCTAGCATACAAGATTTTAAGCATGACCTTACTAGCACAGGAGATGAGTGCAATTGTCCAATCGTTAGAACATTCTTTAGTACTACCCTTCTTATGATTATGTAAATAATAGTTATTATTACTGTTTCTCATGCTCTGAAATCTAGGAAAAGAAAAATCACTGCCTGAAGTAATTCCCTACATTGAAACTTTTCCCTAGAAAGAAGTAACTAGTAACCATAGCTTTGGGGAAATTATTATTTTGTTGGAAAAAGTACTCCCACAGCATTGGATGAAATGCATACACTTTATATATTAATTTTCAGAAAGTTAACAAGGTTAACATGTGGCACTTCTTTAATTATGTTAAAAGTTGTCAGTTTTGGAGAACACTTTGTATGTTCAACACACACAGTTTTTCCAGGAAGTTTTCTGTGTTCATTTGTCATTGCTATTACACATTGTCATGGATATGATAGAGAGATCATACTTCAATTAAAAAAAAAATTAGGGGCAAAAAGTAAAGGATATCTTAGGTGTTATAAACTGCCAACATTGGCTCTCAATATTAGCTGCCTCTTGGCTCTTTTTCATCAGGTCTAAATTATACTGAGATTGATAACAGACATTATAATTATATCATAAAATTTTAGGACTCAAGATTTCCTTCTTCTAAAATCCTTAAACCAATTTCATTCACATTATACTATATATAACAGAAAAGGAAGGTTGTCATTATATATCCTGGTCTACATCCCTTTTTTCTCTAATATTTAAAATTTTATAATTTATGATGCTCTTCCATTTCTGTATATGCGCTCCTCACAATGACTCTGGGCTGTAGAGAGGCACCTAAAGTGAATCAGTCATGTTTACAGACAATGTACCCAGCCTGACCATCCCCATCTCTTTTCCTGCTGGACGGAACAGGCAGATGGGCAGCAAATGGGCGGGTAGGGCTGAGCTGGCAGGCAGGCCTATGATGATGGTGTTCACAGGGAGACTTCAAAGCTGATTGTGACAATTTATGCCCCCTCCCCTGAACACAGAGACTTCTTGCATGTGGTAAAGTACCCTGATGAAGGGGTATTTGGCGGTGGGGTGGGGGTAGGGGTTGTTACAGGCTGCATTAACTCTGTTACAACTCTTCAGTATCCACTTCCAGGTCCCTGCTAGATAGAAGTTTCTATAAATGGACTTCCAAGACTCGACTCAAACTGTCAAAGGTCAGGTGTTCCTAGAAACAGGAAGAGTAATTTTAAAAAGCGATTTATCTATATCAAAACATTTAGATTTGCTAGATCAGTGGCATACAATGTTCTTTAACAACCAAATAGAGCGATACTTTTTACACAACAACCTAGAACACATATGTGTATTTGTATGTGTGTGTGTTTAAAATGAAGCAAAAGTTTCATATAACAATCCTGCCCTTGCTACACACAGTGCATTCTGATAGTACCTGTTCTATTTGATTCTATTTAATTTGTTTTTAAAATGTTGGTCCTGTTCCACTCAATTAATTTCACAGACTATGAACAGTTTGCAACCTGGAGTTTTAAAACACTGTACCAGATCATTCACATCGTGGATAGCTGAGTGAACTCTGCTCAGACCACCTGGGCTTAAAACTCACTCTCTTACCAACTGTATGACCCTGCTCAAGGAACTTAACCTTTCTGCACTCAGATCTACTGCAATCCTCATTCTACATCATGGACTGTGAGAGAAATGAATGAGAAGTCACACGTGATGCTTTTAGAATGGAGCCTGGCAGGGGCTCAATAAATGCTGGCCCACTTCCCCATCTCCTCTTGGCTAGTGGAATGAAATGGTCTAGCATAGGAGGTCCTTATGCCCAGCAATCAGCTCTCACCATGGAACCTAATGGCTGACCACTCTTTTCCCTCCATTTGCTCCGGTCACTCTGAGCTTCTCATGTCCTCAAACATGCCAAACCTGCTACAGGCTCACAGCTTTTGCTCTAGCTGAATCCCTTGCTGGGAATGCTTGTGCTCCTAACAGTCATATGGTTCCTCTCTCCCCAACCTGAGCCCACTCACCCTGGCCTTTATTCAGAAAAAGTAGGTTTAAGACTTCCTTTCCTTAGGAAGTCCTGTGTGCAAATTGGTACTTGGCTGGCATCTGGGAACTCCATTATTAAAGTTTCCTGTACTGATACAAATCTTTTCCTAAAATAATAAGAGTGTATATCTAAACAGTACAAACAATGTAGTTTGTGCTGGACCCCTGCTTTCCTCCTGGGAATCTGGGACTTGGTACATACTAGGTAGAGGGCGCCTATGTTTATTGGGCTCCAGCCCCCAATAAACATCTTGGGTACTCAAGATCTAATGATCTTCCCTGGTAGACAACACTTCCTGCACATCATCACGATTTGCTGCTAGAAGAATTGACTGCGTCCTGTGTGACTTCACTGGAGAGGACTCTTACAGCCTGACCTCCTTTCCCCTGGACTTCACCCCACGTGCCTTTTCCCTGAGCAGGCTTTGCTTCATTTCTCTCACTGAAATAAATCTTAGCCATGATTTGACTCTATGCTGAGTTCTATGAGTCCTTGCTAACCAACAAATCTGTAGAAGGCTTGGGAACCCCTGACACACAGGGCTCTGCTCAAATGTCCCTTCCTTGATGAGACCTTAGCTCACCACGCTCTCTGCAAGGTCATCATCCTCTGACCCCATAGCTCACTGTCCCCTTAAGAGCTCTGCAGAAAAATACCGCAGTTCATCTCTCTGTTTATCACATACTTTCAAGGTCTTCTCCAATCAACAGAAGCTCCATGGAGCACTTAGTCAAAATTTATTGCCCTTATTACTGTCAGGGGCTGTGCCAGACACTGAGGCCACCACAGGAAAGAGAGAGCAAATTCCCTTCCCAATGGAGCTTACGTTTATGGGAGGAGACACACTATATTTGTTTACTACAAAGGAGAATAAAGCAGGGTCAAGGGACAGAGGACAGCACACTGCTCCTTCAGCTGGTGGTCAGGGAAGCATCTATGAGAGGAGCGTGTCTAGAAGGCTGGGCGACCAGGGTCCAGCTAGGCTTCCAGAGCAGGCAACACACCCATGCTTAAGGAGTTCTGGTACTATTAATATATTCTGCACCAGATGACGGGTAATCAGTGAAATCTAGAAAGCCTCTATTCATAATCATCACAACTTAAACAACAACAAAAAAATCATTTTTGGCAAATAAGCCTAAACACCTTGATACGGAAAGATTTTCATTGTTAGAGCACCATGACCACCATCTACAACTGAAGAAACAAATTCTTCAGATGTCTTCCATTTTAAAATAATCAAGCAAATCCTACCAAAACTATTTCTACATGTGTACATGACTAGTTAATATGTCCTACAGTCGTACCTAGTCACCTCCAAATTTTAGACACACTGACTTTAAAACCAAAACTATTCATATGTTTCCCAGTCAAAGAGAAAAGGTTCCCCCAGTCTAGCCTGGAATATTCCATCCAACGGAAAATGGAAGCTCAATAGCCCCTTCATCCATCCAAGTGCAGCTTCACCCAGAGAGTGTCAAACAATGTTTACAGTCATAAAAACCACAAGATGCTAGAACTGGGAGGGACTGGGAGATGATCAAGGAAAACATACACATGCATAGACACTCACACACTCCACCCTGCAAATATGCTTATGGTTTTGCTATCGAGGAAGGTGAGTCCCAGGGATTGTTCAGTCGCTAAGTTGTGTCCAGCTCCTTGCAACCCCATGGACTGCTGCACACCAGGCTCCTCTGTCCTTCTCTATTTCCCAGAGTTTGCTTAAATTCATGTCCATTGAGTCGGTGATGCTATCTAACCATCTCATTCTCTGCTGACCCCTTCTCCTTTTGCCTTCTATCTTTCCCAGCATCGGGGTCTTTTCCAATGAGTCGGCTCTTCACATCAGGTGGCCAAAGTATTGGAATTTCAGCATCAGTCCTTCCTATGAATATTCAGGGTTGATTTCCTTTAGGATTGACTGGTTTGATCTCCTTGCTGTCCAAGGGACTCTCAAGAGTCTTCTCCAGCACCACAGTTTGAAAGCATCAATTCTTTGAAAGCTCAGCTGAGGCCCAGGGAAATTTTCCTTAAATTGGGCAGTTTACAAGCCTTTAACTCTGGTCTCCTAACTTTAATCCAGAACTTTCACAGAAAAAATGAGTTTCTTACTAGATAAATAAAAAATAACTTCAGAAAGAGCCAGTGTCAAATGACTACGCAACTCAAAACTGGGAAGCTGCATCTTTCCTGGCCTGGATCCAGGCTATCAAGGGGGAAAGGCAGGAATAAAGGCAATGGCCCCTGCCCCCAGCTACTATTATTTTTTTCTATTGAGAAAAACACTGGAATCAGGGATGGGGCAAGAGGTCTGGGCAAACTACTTGAGCAAGCAAGGTTCCTGGCAGACTATATTTTCCTAATTTTAAGAAAAGACAAAGTCTAGGGCACACTTTTTTCTCCTCACAATTTAATGTTCTGAACATCTTAAATTGACAAGTACATTTAAATATAGTAAAGCTATTGTTAAGTTGATAGTGCCTCTTAACAATTGACGGTACCTCAGAACTGAACGCCAAGCCCACGGTGGGGCTTCAGTTCCTTTCCATAAGGAAGCCTGAGAGTTCACTACCTAATTCCTTGGTCCTCAGGCAACTCTAGCTCTTCTCTTTCTAGAGCCTCAGTCCCTCCCCTGGATCTTTCTCATCCCGCAGTTGGCATCACTCAGCAAAGTGCTCAGGTCCTCTGCCGAGGTTCCTGAGCACACAGAGGTGTCAATACGCCTGCTTCGGACCTATTCCTGTAAGCCCACTTTAGTAGGAGCAAGAGGAAGAAAAACTCTGGAGATTTTTCTTCACTAAAAAAACAGCCCTTGATCACACAGACACACTGGGAGAGTTTGAGTCAGTCATGGGTAAGAGGAGAAGTGGCAGAGCACAGTGGTGAGACAGTCAGGCTTGGGCACACTTGGCTTCAAGTCCACACCTTCCCTTGAGACTGCTCAGAGCCTCAGCACTCCCATCTATAACAAGGGTATTAATCACAGCAGTTCCTTTGTAGGGCTGTAAAAATGACACCAGCATGGAAGATGTACAGTACTCTGCTCCGTAATAAATGTAAACTTTTATAACTGTGTTTAATAACGATTGACTCCTACCATTCATCACACTAGCCCACAGCCTACTTCTCAGATCACTTTGCTGAGAGTGGGTCAACAGGTACTAAAATAAGAAGTGTGGAGAGAGGGAGAAAGGAAGCTGAAAACAGAGAGGCGGTGGGGGGGGGGGGGGCTGCGGGGAGGCCCACACGGTTGACCAGTTGGAACACACTATCCCCAGGTACCTGGACAATGAGTGGGAAGTCAACTAAAAGATAAAGGAATGGATTCCAAAGATCTAGAAACACTATCATCAATTTTTCCCTTAAAATGTAGAGGCTGTATAACGAAAAAGCTGTAATAGAATTAAAAGCACCAAAAAGCCTATTCCCAGATCCAATTATTGTGAGCAAATAAAAACATAAAAGCTCCAGTGATTTTTAACAATGTAAAATTTTCTATTTAGATTAGCCCCTGGTGGGCTCCTGGGTATGCCGGCATAATCATCCAGCTGGTGCTGGAGTATCTTTTAAATCAAGGTCAAAGTCTCCTTGTTCCTTATTTCTTTGTTGTTCTCCTTGCTTTCTTCCTGCCCCTCTCTGTCACCTGCCAGGACACCACCCTCCAAAGATCTTTTTTCTCTTTGTGTCAACTACCAGCTGGATGCCACGGTTATGTCGCACCAAGTTGTAGCTAGATCCTTTGTCACTTAGAAAATAACATTTTAGATGACTGGTTTAGAACAGCACAAGCCAAAACCAACATAATGTCTTGGTGATGACTAACATTTATTTAAAACCAGCTGGAATATGTCAACTATACACACATAGTCATATATCTTATTAACATTAGAAAGAATACAAAAGAAAATCAAGCAGGTAGCTCTGCATTATTATGATAAATCCAAAAGCATGGAACACTTACCTTGAGGATTTTATTGGCTGTTATTACTGGAGCCTCATCGTTTACTGACTCAATGGTCACAAAAAGAGTTTGGGGCACACTCTGTTTTCCAAGCTCTGAACTATTTGCAAAGATGGTGAAACTGTCAAGAAGCTCTTTGCTACCATCATGCACATAGGAAATCAATTCATTTTCTACCTGTAACCAACAAAAACAAATCACCAAACTACGGGATATGTAATTTTAAAATATGACAAAAACGCTCTAAGAGAAATCCTGATATTTTATATCTCTTTAAAACACAGAAGCATGTGTTCATCCCATAAAATTTGATTCTGACAATCAGAGTGCAAATTCTGATGGATGACATAATTGTGATGAAGTAGTGCAGTATCCCAAAAGTAAGTTTAAGAATGAACAGAGTGATTGAGCAACATGGGGTAATAAAGATAATGCTGGTCTGGTTATCACAAGGCCTGAGTTCAAAGGCTGTTTCAAACACTAAAATGGGTTGTAGACGACATAATCTTCCCTTTCTTCCAATGGATCAGCCATTAAAATTCAGCCTCTGCTTGTGTATTTAGAGAGACTAATTTTTGAAGTTATAGACAATTCAGAAAGTTGGACAATTCAGAATATTGGGCTTAAGCTCTGAAGTTTCCACCCACTGGTTGGATTTCTGCTCTTTGGGGACACATGGACCAGTGAAACTATTGTGTGCATGCATGCCTGCTCAGTCAGACTCTTTAAGTTTCCCCAAACTTCTCTTTTCTGAGCTAAGTATGCATTATTCCCTTAACTGCTCTTTGTATGTGAGGTTACACCTGCTTCCTCCTCCTCCTGCAGAATACAATCATTTTTTGGTGCCTCTCTTAACAGCTACCATAAAGCTCCTGAGGACAGAGTATAATGAAATATATTAGAAATAAATTATTTTATCAAGCCAGATTTCTCTCACTGTAATAACCAAAATGCAAATATTTATTTTTATCCCTGGTTGATTTCATCTATCTAATTTTCATTCTGAAATGGTTGTCCAGTGATTTAGTTATTCCTCTTGGATTTGCGATAGCCACAGATTTCATCAGAATGCTTTTCATGTCTTTAAGACTCTGATGGAAGCATGGATCAAAACCAGACACCAGGAGAATTTTAAAGGTAGAAGGGAACTTGGCTTCACTGAACCTGTGACCCAAAAATACAACAGCAGAGAACTTCCAAAGCCCAACAGGAGTAGTTGAACTTCCAAAAAGTCTCTGGGGTTGTGTTTGTTTTGATAAAATACAGCCAACATTCTTAACAGTTCAACTTTGTCCAGTTCTATGGCGCACTTCCTTTGAGCAAAGACTTTTGATCTCTCAGAGGTGTCTCTGACAAGGGTTGAAAAGTTCACAAACTGTCTCAAGGGAAAGTTGTAACCACTTGAACACAGGTGCATGAAAGTTTTTTTGGAGTTCCATGGGAAGAGAATTCCAGACCATAGGAATTCCTGGAATTCCTGGAACCACATATTCCTGGAACATACTATTTTAGGCTATTTTTTAAAAAATGAGGAAGATGGCACTGATCAGAGGGCAGGAGAAATTCTAACCTAATATGCTTTAGGAAGATAGCATTTAAATAGACATCACCTTCTCTGTATCCTTCCTGTAGAAATACATCATTTCCTCAATGGAGTGGTACTCTCTCAAATTACCATTTAAAATGTCAGTGTGCACGTGCATATGCTAAGTCACCTCAGTCATGTCCAACTCTTCGCGACCCCTTGTACTGTAGCCTGAAGGTTCCTCTGTCCATGGGGATTCTCCAGGCAAGAATACTGCAGGGGCTTGTCATGCTCTCCTCCAGGGGATCTTCCCAACCCAGAGATCAAACTCACAGCTCTTACACCTCCTGCGTTGGCAGGTGGGTTCTTTACCAGCTGAGCCAGCTGGGAAGCCCAAAATGCCAGTTAGTAGGTATTAATTTAAAGGCAAGGAGGGTTTGGTGGGAATGTATCTGTTCCTAGCTCTAATGCTAGAAAAACATCTGCTGACCTTCAGGTACTTAATAAACTTGTAGAAAATCTTAAAAAGATTAAAAAGCGTTTGGTCTCCTGTCACCAGTCATGTTCAGGGAATATTAAGTTCCCCCCTTCTGTTTACAGCAGGCTTTCCAGGTGGCTCAGTGGTAAATAATCCACCTGCCATTGCAGGAGACATAAGAGACGCGACCCCTGTTTTGATCCCTGGGTTGGGAAGACCCTCTGGAGTAGGAAATGGCAACCCACTCCAGTATTCTTGCCTGGAAAATTCTGTGGACAGAGGAACCTGACGGGCTACAGTCCACGGGGTCACAAAGAATCAGACATGACTGAGGACACAGAAAAATAACAACAAATAAATAACAAAAATAAATCAACAAAAAATAACAAAAATAAATCACATTCTCCCTCCCTCATTGTTCTGAACCTCACTAGGGTCAAAGGTGAAGTCAAAAGCCCTCCCATACTGGACCTCCCTAACCTCACCTATGGCCCCCCACCCTTGTGGGAAGCTCCACATGCTGAGCTCCTCCTGCTCCCCTCACAGAGCTGTTTGCTTGCTCTTCCCTCTGCCTGAATGCTCTTCCTCCATATCCACCAAGCTCACTCTCTATCATGTCCTCCAGGTGTCTGCTCAAGGCTGCCGTGGGCCCCCAACCACTGTATTTGAAGCTGAGCATCAGCACACCCAGACACACAAACATCACTGATGTTCCCAGCACTTCCTATCTCTCTTTCCTGTTCTATTTTTCTCCATAGCACTAATCTTCATTCATCTATTTTATTTGTATAAATTCACTTATTTATTTCATTTATTCTCTCTCTCTGCCTCTTTCTTTCCCCACCAAGAAAAAAAAAAATCCATAAGGGCAGGGTTTGTTGCTGGGTTAATTCACTGCTTTACACTCAATGTTTAGAACTAGCATACCTGACACATAATGGACACCCAAGAACTATTCATTGAATGAATGAAGGGCAAAAATGGCCAAGACCTCTCCTTCTCTGAGTCACTGAAGGTTATAGCCACAAGTTGTTAGCTGCCACCATAAGTGAAAATGACCATGTGTCAAACCCCACGGACCTCAGAAGTCATAAAAGAAGAGAAATTGTAAAGGTCTTGAGAAATGGAGGATTTCCAGTCACATCAGTAAACAAAGGATGTCACAGTGATGTTCTGGCTCTCCAAATGTGAACTCCTGAGCCTTATGGGCACTCAGGAAGGAGAAGAATACCCACAACCTGGCAGCCATTAGGCTGTAGCCACTCCCTACAGTGAGCTCTGAGCAGCTCAGGATATGAAAACAGGATACTGGCCCCAGCTAGTTGAGGTGCATGTGAAAGGAATGATTCGAGTGAGCCCAGACTCTTTCATCGTCTCATAAATAGAAAAGTGCTAAATTCTTTAGCTTGGTTAATCTGGTTTTATTTCATTAACGATAATCTTTTGATGTTCAGACTACCTGCTCTTTGTTGCAAACTTCTATATAACCTGATTTCTCCCCGCACCTTCTTGGAGCAGTTCTCTCAGGGTCACTTGAGATGCTGTCTCCTGGGCCTGAAGCCCTAAAAATTTCCACCAAATAAAACACAACTCTCAACTTTTAGATTGTGACTATTTTTTAAGTCAACAGGGTCACCTGAAGATCAGGAACATATAATCTTGACTGTGAACAAGGCTATACAACAATGTGGATACTGTAGGGAACACACACACTTGATGCATATTTCAACCAACCATGCTTAAATACACACTTCTCATAATACAGAGCACAGACGATAATGAATCGGTTAAGACAGAACCAAAATTTAGGGCTCAGTCTCTCACCCAGAGTACATGGGGTGAATAGAATTAAATTCCATTCACATGAGAGCAGGTGGTTATCTTATGTGGTTTGTCCAGCCTTTGGGAAGGAAGCTGTGATTAAGAGATGGCTGCATGGAGTCACGGAAGAATCACCTCCCCTGGATCTCCAGTTGAGAGGCACCGAGCTCCAAGGTCTTTTCCACCCTCAGCACTCTCCACTTCTCCCCATGGCTCTGAATACCACCTGATTGAGTCTAACCCTCTTGACATGTGCCTCAGGGCTCTCCAAAGTTGGCCCCTAAGCAGCCTCCAGCACACTACGTCCATCTGGGAACCTCGTGAACTATTCCTTGGCCCCTAGAACACTATTCACTTCAATGCCTTCACACCATTGACATATAGTCCCCTTTTGCTTGCACTTCTTTGCTTTCTCTCTTCACCTCTATTATCTCCCTGCCCTTTCACTCTATCCTAAAAGTCTAGCTTAAACTTTATTCCCTCCGAGAAGCCTTCAATTACAGTCAAATGTGACCATTCTGCACACCCACGATATCATTGTTAAAGTGCTACATGAAAGACAAGAAGAGTATAGCTTATACTAAAGTTCATGTGCCTAACTCCCCCGCAGCAATCCTTGAAGGCAAAAAAATATGTCTACTTACCATGGAAGCCTTACATAGCAACTTGAACAGAATAAATTTTTAGTAAATGGATTCAAGTCACTTGATGAGGTGAAATCCTTAGAAGCAAAATGAAGCAGCAACATGTGTTCTTAGCTAACTGGACAAAGATACCCAAAGATGCTACATAGCTGTTCACGGTTTCCATCCTGAAGACAGTGTGTTCCTAGGAGCTTATAAAGGAAATAATGGGGATCTGAAAGATACTTTGCAATTTTTTTTTTAAGTATGGAAATCATTCTTTTATTCATGGTAAGAAAGCAAACTATCACAATAATAACACTCTAAAAACTCACTGACGATATTTAAGCAATGACTAGATGACCTTTTGTACAGGGTTATCATGGAAGGGCTTCTCCATCTGCTGGGAGGTTGGACCAGATATCTACTAAGGCCCCATCACTCCCCAAAGTCCAAGAATCCAAGTGATAAATAGCCAATTTTTTTCTTATCCAACATAGCCAAATCCAAATATATTAACTGAGAGTTATTACCTGTTTCCTGGTAAATTTCATCAGCTTTACTCTTGGAAAATGAGAATTTTCAACATAACCATGTTTCAGTGGTTTGAGTAGAACAAATTTACAGTCAAGTCCCTCAAAATGCTTGCTTGGAATTCTGAAATAATCTTCTGGAAGTACCTTGGAGCCACCTTCCTGGACTGTGAAATTTTGTACTGCCAGAGGAATCTGTTTAGGGACAACATCCACCAGGATTTCAAGTCTGCTCACAGCTTGGAAGCCACTCATAACATCCAGTATAAAACGGTCCTGTTGTTGGTCAGGCATTGTCTGTACATAATGGATGTAACCATCATCAACATCCTGCTGCGTAAACATCAAAGGGAACTTCTCCTCTGTACCCACGCTACCCTCCTCCGGTAAAGACCTTCGAAGGTATCCATGCACTGGCGGAGTTCTAACAATGAACACTGCCTCTGAAGGAACAAGGTCTTCATGCACAGCCTTGAGTGCACATTAACAACATAGAGACACAAAAAGAAAAACACTAATCTACGGAAGAGTCAAGACTCTTGATGAACCAAATTTTTTTTCTATTAATGTTCACAAATGGCTTAAGTTACAATCCAGGTTAAGACACAGTTTAAGCCTGGGTCTGTTCTGGTAACCATGCTAATATTTCGAATTTTAGTCCTGATCACAAAGACAAAGCAACATTTGAACAGTTACTAATGTATTATCAAGATATCATTCACAGTGGCAAGAAACCTAGGACTCAGAAAATAGGGCTGAAAGAAATAAACTGGTATCTAGAGAAGGCATAAAAGATGATAGAAGAAGTAGCAGTTAAAGTACTTAAAGCAGTTAAACTTTAACTTGTTAAAGCAGTTAAAATTGCAAGGCTTTAAAGGAAAGTCTATTTTTAAACTAGCTCAGCATTTTGAATATACATTTAATTTACTGATTCAGCAAAATTCATCTCAAAACTTTCTGTGATAGATTTATAGTCCATGAACTGTGTACACCCCCTTGTGGTGAAACTTAAATTCTCTAAGATCCTGAAAAATAATTGAGAAAAAAGCTGGGGGGCTCCATATTCTCTTGGTCAAAACTCATTATTCAGTAAATTGCTCTGACTTGAATTCATTTCTGCTGCTGCTGCTGTTCAGTCGCTCAGTCGTGTCTGACTCTTTGCGACCTCATGGACTGTAGCCACCAGGCTCCTCTGTCCATGGGATTCTTCAGGCAAGAATATTGGAGTGGGTTGCCATGCCCTCCTCCAGGGGATCTTCCCAACCCAGGGATCGAACCCAAGTCTCCTATACTGCAGGCAGATTCTTTACCACTGACCCACCAGAGAAGTCCCAATTCATTTCTACTTGATGTTATTGGCTGTATTTAGCAAGCAGGCAAACTTGTTTTTCAGTCCTGAGGGTAGATTCAGAATAGCTTGCATTTGTGGCCAACTGTCATAAATCAGTTTACGTACCCTGCACAGATTACTCATTCTCCCCTAACTCTGATCAGCAGGGCTGTGCTGCTAGAAGCTCTCAAGTCGGAGCCTCAGGAAACCAGGCGGCTTCTGGTGTGAAGGTTCACCCTTGGCATTCCCCGGGTCTGGGCCAATTTATCCATCAATTTCAAGAAACTACACAAGGCCACATTCAGAGCTAAAGAAATAAACTGTGCAATATAGTATCCTCGTCTGTTTTAGGAATCCTTTTTATGTCTATTAAATTACACTTTTATACCCTGCTTCACCACATTACAAATGTAACTCAGATCAAATGAAATATTGGCAGTGTTGCCATGAAAGATGAAAAAAGTGATGACCTCTTCATTGACTATAATATATACATTCCCTCCTCCTTTGCAGGTTATTCTACATTATAAACATATATGCATACTCGTGTGATCTTGTGCACACAGCTTTAAAATGAAGGGATTTTAGGATTCTTTATATTCCATTTCCAACTATAGAACAATTAGCAGCATCAAAATCATGGAACTTTCTGGCTTTTCTTCTCAACGGCATCTGCATTTTTAAAAAGTCATTCCAAATACCAGGAGAGAAATCAGCACAAATTAGCTCTCAGAAGCAAACAAAGAGATCACTTGTCCCTGCGGTTCCAGAGGGGGAGAATGCTGGGAGCTGGGACCCCCACCTACCTGGAGCCTTTCTCTACTCAGTTTTACTGGTTTTCCTTCTTCAACCACAAGGGTCTTGCTGTGCAGAATCCGCGTGTGATGCTGGTGGCTTTCTGAGTCCACCTGCACGTAGACTCCCACATATAAATGTGTATCTTTAACTCGCACTGTTAGGGTGAACATATCGAAGCTGCCACTGCCGTCATGCCTGTAAATCACATGCCCTTGCTTCAAGTCATGCATGGAAAATGAGCCAGGCGGCTGAGCTGTTGACCAGCACGCTGCACGCTATGGGGGCTGCATGATGTGGAACTGGACCTCGTGGTCTGTTCTGACATCTTGGTTTGTGGTGACACTGAGGTTGGCTGTCGTGAGGCTGCTGTCTTTTCCTCTCTGCACGAGCAGCCCCGTGTTGTTGACTACACGGACGTAGGGGTCTGACACGCTGACCTCGAGGAGGGATGACGTGTAGTAGACACCGTCCATTACGAACAACACAAAGCAGGCCGAGTCTGCACCCCGGTGCCTGAAGAGCACGCGTCCTTCCTGCAGGTCTTCTTGCCTGAACCGGTAGAGTTTCTGAGCTGGGTCACTGGCTTGCACCAAGTCCCCGTTCAGGATGCCCCATCGGATGTACAGCAACTGCCCATCATCAAAATCTGAGTCAGGTCATGGTAGCAGAGATCTGAGAGGGTCAACAAGCGCTGGCCGTTCCGCACAACCTGAAGACCTTATCCACCACGCGCACTGGTTTCTCGTCATTCTTTAACTCCACAGAAACGGTGACTTTGATTTCTGTAGACAGATGCTCCGTGTCAAGATCCCTGAATGCTCCCTCTTGGTCTGGTCCTGCGGTGGAGGCCACGAGGAGGAATTTGTCACTCTGGGTCTCAGAGTCATCGTGCTCATATATCAGCCGCTCACCCAGGATGTCTTGATCTGTGAAGGCGGTGATGTTGTCCTGATTTCCAGGAGAATCTGAAGAGCGAATCAGTTTCAGCTTCCCATGCTGCGGACTCTTGGTGACTGTATATTGGAAAGTCCTCTTGTCCAAGGTTTGAGCAAATAATTCCAACTTTGTGATTAATTTCCCTTCTCCTTCTTTTACAAGTAATCCTCTATTTGTTAAAATAATATGCCTCCTCTCTGCTTTAAAGTTGATTCTGAAAGTATAATCTTTTGATTCTATGTGTTTTGCAACCATCAAGAACCTGAAAGTATCTTGTGAATGTTCCCTGGGCCTCTCCTGTGGTTCATAACTTATCTTACCATCTGTAATGTTTTGTTGGCTGAAGACTGAGTTTGTCTGTAGAACTTCTGTGCCAAGTAGCAATTTTCCTTTCTTAGGTGGGGTCAGTAACTTAAAATGCAGTTCCCTCTCAGCTACTTCCACCCCCTCTGTCATGGCCTGTAAGTGATCAGAATTCAATACGTGCCTGCTTATTTTCCTGATCTCAAGGGCAACATTTTTCAGAAGGGTAAACTTTAGCCACTGTATCGTAATAGGAAACACCAGCTCTTCGCTGCTTTTTCCTTCTATGTCAACTTTAAATTTAAAGTGATCCATCCATAACATTTTCTAGTTGCAAATCTTTGAATGTAGTACAATACCGAATCTGACTCTGATCAACAGAACGCTGAGAAAAGGTACTGATTTGTTTCCACTTGCCACCTGGCCCTTGCTGCTGAATTTGGCCAAAGCGAGGTGGATAAGTGATAACGGGTGTCCACCTCAGGGCGTTCACCATTAACCTCCACCGACAAGTTGCTCTGCGTAATCAGGACCGAATTACCCTGCTGTACGGCCACAACGGTCCAATTGGCCACTGCCAAGTCCCAAGGAATAGCCATGACCCGCAACACCACTGTACTGCTAACCAGCTCTCCATCACTTGCTCTCAGAAGAATCCGGGAGTTTGGATGGCCCCTGTGCACATAGAACATGTTGCCATCTCTTAAATCCCCATATGAGAAACCATTAATGGCTCTCCCAGGATCATTGATATTTTCTAAAAATCCAGCATCTGAATTAAAGTTGCCAAGCACTGAGACACTAAGACTCTAGGAATCTGTATCTGGGTCTGAAATATGTATGATATTTGGAGTCAGTCGTTTCTTAGAATTCTCAGACACGAGAAGCAAGTTTCCTTCAGGGAGCTTAAGGTTTGGGGGATCAATTACTGGAATGACAACAATGTTAAACAGATAAGAAACATGTCCTTGCAGATACAGTGGCACTTCCCTCTTGCTGTTGGAAGAGACTGAAAATGTGAAATAATCCCTAGGTTCTTCTGAACCATCATGGACATACCAAACGTTCCCTTGCTCCAAATCCAACAGAGTGAAAACTTTCTCCAGTCCTTGCTCAGGGGAAACATCTAATCGAAGGAACCCATGAACAGGCAGCTCCTTTATTTTAAAGAGTATCTGAGACTGATGGATACCCAAATCCTTTAGCTCCACATCCATATGACTTTGTTCCAGTAAGGCTTGTCCACCTTCTTGGACCTCCAAGTTATTCAAGACCAAGAAACAGCTACTCACATCTTGAAGACTAGCCTTGCCCACCTCAGAGTCAGCAGTGGAAAGGGGAACTTCTGCCAGCAGCAGTTTCTCCATGGTTGTTGCAAAAGGATTTTCATTATCACTGCCCTTCATTTTACACCCAGCAGATATATCTTTGGAAACAAAGGCATCCTTTAATGCTCTCTTTTCTGAGTTGGCTTCCAAGCCTCTTAAGCATCTTTTAAAAGAGATTCCTCCAGCAGATTTCCCAGGCACAGAGGCAAGTCCTAACCTCTTAACTTCTTCTCTCTTGTGTCTATCAAGACCTCCCATGAAGAGGGGGCCTACAGATACAAACAGTTTGCTCTGCAGAGGTAGGTTTGTCCTTACTGTTTGTTCATCCATCATCAGGCCCAGGTACCTTTCAGTGAATCTGAGTTGAATATCGTGCCACTGGTTGTCACTAACTAATCTAAAAGAAGAGAGCTGAGTATCACTCCTATTCCTTCCTACATGAGCCTTCAAAAAACCTTTAACTATTTCCAAAGTGACAAAATCTCTTTCCCTACCTGACTGAAATAAAAGCAAGGCTTGTTGAGTTCCAGTCTGCAAAGCAAATTCCAACAGCCGGTCCCCTTGGACCTTCCACTCTGGGAAGGTGACATAGGTCTGGAGCTAAAGAAATTGATGGCTTCATCCTCCCCTGCAAAAAATTCATCACTGCATCCTAGTGACACCTCATAAACTTTCTTAAAACCAGGGTAAGATCTAAGAGAGGAAAGGATCTCCCTCTGGTTAAACACCACATCCTCCATACAGCCACGGAAATTGGGGAGCTGTCCATCGAGATATGAGACATCAAGTCCACCGCGGCCTGCTATGTAGATTCCATGCTGAAGGTGCAAATTGTGCATCCCACCAGTGATCCGGCCCGTCATTTCATAATGTTTGTCAATAACCAGAGAGACATGATCCTTAACACAGAACAACTCCACTAAATGCCAAGCCAAGTCATCCACACGAAGTCTTTGCTCAGAAAGAAGCACTAGTTCACCTGTCCCCAGATTCACTCTCACCTGAAAGACAAAGAATCACAATTAAGCAATCTCATCTCCTAGTGTTTTATTGAGAAAATATGGCCATTCACAAAGAGAAAGAAAGAGAAACCTGGACATGGAAACCCCTTCCCACATTTATGAGCTACATACTGAAATTGAAATTTTCTGAGTTGGGATATTTAAGACATGCTCGTAAAATTGGGCAAGATCTCAACCCTTACATGTGGCATCTGATTTTATTCTAGTGAAGTAACAATAATCAAGTGTTTTGTTCTCTTTCTCTCACTGTTTTTCCCTCCAGTAATTGAATCACTGTACATTTTTAAAGATTTAAAAAAATCTTACCCGTAAGTTTCCTGATAGAAGTTCTATTATACAGTAGTCATTTACCCCAGTTGCAAGAAAAAGTAATCCCTGTGGTTTGCTGGTTTGAAATTTTAACAGAAGAGATAGCTCAGAGGAAACTTCTATGACATTGAGCCCCACGTAGCTTTCACCATAAAAAGATGCTGTAGGAAAAAAAGAAGTTAGTAAACTTATTACACAGCGACTGTTACACTTATATTGTCATCTCCCTGCAGGAGAGACCCTGCTGAAGACAGCTGCCTTACCCAAGGCCACACCTGCTTCCTGGGGTAGCCCACAGATCTGTCGTGGGGGTATAAATGCTGTGTTCTCTTGCTCCAACTCAGGACACTTCTGATGGGTCAGTCCCTCTTCAGAACTCTCAAGAGGGCTGAGGCTCCTACTGAAACTGAATTGCAAATCTGCTTCTCTATCTACCCAATTCTGCTTCTTTCCCTTCTAAAGGGGCTAATCCTAAGTCGCTGATGGTGAACTGGTTTTATAGTGAAAGGAAACACATTAGCCAGCTCTGAAATATCAACCTATGAGAAATACAGGGCAAGTAGTAGCAATGAGAACAATGAAATTGGATATCCATCCATAAGTTTGAATGAAACTTTGGAAAAGATAAGGAAAAACTAGGATAGATTAGCTGACAATTACAAGGCAGGTGTGAAAGCCAAAGGACTTCCCTCGTAGCATATAAAGTCTTTCTCATCTCCTACAGCAGGTGGGCAGGGGAAGTTGAGACTCTCACCCAGGAAATGGCATTGTCAGCTTCAAAGAAAGTTCAAGTTCCAATCATGTCAGGCTGCCTCTGACAAGTCCAAGGTCTTGTTTGGGAAAGAATGGAAACTTGACTTATGGGATGGGGACATCTGGATTGATGCTCAAATACCCTGTGTCCCTAGATCCCTCTGAACACTCTGATCCTGAAGAAAAGACCCATTCTCTGATTAAAGTGATCCTCCCTTTACTGAAAGAGGATGCAGAAACCTCTCC
Organism: Muntiacus reevesi; assembly: GCF_963930625.1. Taxonomy (NCBI): domain Eukaryota; kingdom Metazoa; phylum Chordata; class Mammalia; order Artiodactyla; family Cervidae; genus Muntiacus; species Muntiacus reevesi. Next base: position 44,633,624 of record NC_089262.1, read on the forward strand.
CCACAAATAACATGTAACCCCCGAAGACATGCCCCCATCTCTCCTCCTGACCACTAGACCCAAAACAAAGCCTAAGTCACAACATAACCTATATGGAGACAGGGACTAGACCCTACAGGAGCTGCAGGATCTATCCAGAGGGTAGTGCCAGCAGCCGGGAAATGCACATGGGACTAAGGATACATAATCAAGGGGGCAGGAACATAAAGTTAAATAGGGGGAGTTAATAATACTTTTGGGGGCACATCCCCACGGATGCAGGATGCAACCTGCTGGCCCAGACAGCTGTAAATGATGTGAACTCACAGCTAAGGAAGATCCTAGAAGCACAAAAAGTGCGATGACCCAGGCTGCGACACCCATGACAGAATTACCATGACAGATGGATGGTGGAAATTCAAGGGACAGAGGTGGTACATCCAGAATTGAGCATGGACAGGACCAGAAGTCATGAGCAAGCTACATGACATGGTGGCCTGGAGCTTCATGTCATCACCTTTCTTGTGTCAGCACCTTTTCCTCAGCTTGTGTATCTGGTTGCCTAATAAGGGAGAAACCCCTTATTGCCAGCTGATGGAAGGACAAAACCCCTAAGCCTGGTTCATGGCTGAGTCAGCATCATCATGTGCATGCAGACTGGAAATGGACTCCAACTACACTACAGTTGCTCTTAGGCATGGCCATGAAACCACCAGTGAGGGAAAATTCTTCCCAAGGTAAAACTATGGGTAGTATATCTAATCATTTGGTTTATATGGAGCCAGAAGTGGCTTGAGTTTAGAATAAAGACTGATAGGTAGTAGCAACTGGCCTGGCCAGATGGGCTTCCTGAGTAACCCAGGCTGCAATGCCTGCTTCTCCTCTTTGTTCCTACAACATTGTGCATTTCTTTATCCTAGCATTTGCCTGGGGGATTAAAATTACTTGTTCATTCATCTATCTCCTGCACCAGTCCATGAGTTTCCTATGACGAGGGATTACCTCTTTTTTGCCTTCCTCTCTCCAATACCTAGCACAGTACCTGGCACCCAGGTGGTATAATAGATTTTTGGTACCCTATTTAGATCTCTTTTAAGAGGTTGGTACATCCATCCCCCAGCTGATGAACTCTGTTATCCAGAAATTTCAGTAAAATCATATCCTCTGTCCTGGAGGGCAACCTCTAGCCAATGACTGATTCAAAGAAGTGTTTTGCTCTCCACATTCCAGAGCTGAGATGAGACCACATCTTTGTTTGGTTTCTTTCCTGCCCTCTCCTGATTCCATCACTTCCTTAAAGTTCTCTCCTGGTAGCACTCACCCAATTATTCACTCCCACAAGAATCCTTTCCTAAGCCTCTCTCTCTAGGGAACCCAATCCAAGCTAGGTAGATAGCAGGCAATCATTTACTCAACCACACTGAAGTAACCAATAAACCTTCATTTTATAGTTGAGTCAAGTCGGGCCTAAAGAAGCTTATGGACTTAGGTAAAGTCAAAGTTAATTTGAAGCAGAGCTGACCAAAAAAAAAGTTGGCATCACCGACTCGATGGACGTTGAGTTTGAGTAAATTCCAGGAGTTGGTGATGGACAGGGAGGCCTGGCATGCTGCGATTCATGGGGTTGCAAAGAGTCGGACACGACTGAGTGACTGAACTGAACTGAACTGACAAAACCTAAGCATAACCAATCACCACGCCAGGGTTTTTTGTTTTTTGTTTTTTGTTTTCACCAAGGTACAAAGTTGATACAGAGATGAACCCGATCTCTTTCAGACTTCCTCAGATACGCAGAAGCATCCTTTTTCCTCATTAAAAACAGCCATTAACAATAAAATTCAATAAAACTAGAATATAGGGACACAGTCATAAAGTTGAAAGAAGCAATTACAAATCCACTAGCTTATCCTTCTGGCTCTCCCATTACTGAAACTCCCCATTCCAATTTTTGACAGACTTAGAGGGTGTATTGTTAAGTTTTCAAAACCAGGAAATGTTTTCTAAATCATAAAATCTACTGCTGAGAATGACTAAGTAACCTTAATAAACAACATCTCTATATTTTCCCATGTTTCACCTCTGGCACTGAATCAATCCCAGTCTCAGCTGATGGCTAGAAATTTCCATTGCCTCAGGGGAAAAACAAGGAAGCAGGTTTAAAACTTCTGGCCTGACAGCCTGAAGCCACATACTTCCAAATCGACCCTAACTTTTGTGGTCCCTAGGAAGTGCCACAAAATCAGAATAAAAAGCAAGAAGAAGCACAAGTAAAACTGGTTTCTAGAAAAAGAAAGGCAATCTCTACCTGCAGTGAAGGGAAGGCTGTACTTGGGCATTTTATAGGAGGGCAGCGAATCAAGTTGAACCAAAAAATCAGAGCAACTTCCTGATTTTGTGTCCTTAAATAAATGGTTAAATGTCTGAATAGAAACCAAAGTTTTGCCATGAGGTAAAGTACTTTGTGTGGAAGGTTTCTGTAATTTTCCCCAGGTAGGTGACTATGTGATTCATTTTACCATTTAGAATTGGCTTCCATTCCTTTTTTCAAACTATATCTTCCTGGATTTTTGTTTGATTTTGGTTTTATGTTCAAGTTTTTTGGCATTTACTGTGTGCCAGGTACTATGAGGGGTTGGTTGGAGAATTAATAAGACAAAGGAACACCCAACCTATCACAGGAGAAAATTGTTTAGAAAAAAAGAGGGTATCCAAGTGATAATAGGAAGGGCTAGAACAGAAGCTTGGCTTGAGCCCAGTGCAGTATGAGAGAAGGAGCAATCTATTAAGGTCTCTCCCTGGCAGATGTAAATATCCCATCCCATGTGCATATTCTGTCCACACAGACTGCTTGGTCCTAGGAATTCAGTGGTGACTGAGAAAGACTGTATATCAAGCAATTACAGTTGCCTGATTATTAACCAGGAAATGCAGACCACAGCAGAAGCACTGGGCCTTGTCAAGGAGGGTAGAAGGAAGAAAGGTGTTTCAGGCAAGGCACTGGCTTTTGGAACAGCTGGTGAGGGGTGGAGGAAAGGAAGAGGAAAGAGAAAAAGTGGGGAGAGATAGAAGAGAGGAGACTGCAAGGAACCAGAAGCCCAGTGTGGCTGAGCACAGTATAAGGAGTGGGCAGCCAGGATAGAAGCTGCACAGGCACGAGGGGTTAGGGGGCAAATACCACTGCATCCATTTGAGGCCTTCCCTGAACTTTCAGTTTAAAGTGCATGCACACAGCCACACACACACACACACACACACACACGCACACACACATGCATGTTTGCAAAGGTAGATACCCAGTCCCAGTACCTGGCTACTCCCTTCAAGACTCTTACTTGAATCTCTGATTATCTTCTTTATTTGTTTTCTGGGTTATTATTCAGTCCCAACACCACACCACGCCAAACAGAAGGTAAGGCTCTGAGGTCAGGAGCCTTTGTTGATCTTGATCACAGCTTCACCATGCACACAGCACATTAGGCACTCTGTAAATGATGGCTTAGAAGCCAAGCTGAAGAGTTTAGACTATCCGAAGAGGACCATAAAGCGGTCACACAGGGACATGATATAACCAGACTGCAATTTAGAAGAGGACTCTGGCTGAAATGCAGAGAATGAACCCAAGGGGATGGTAGGGATGGGGGGAAGCCAACAGGGGGGAGAGGTAGGCAGGTTCAAGAGATATTTTAAAAGTAGGACTGTCAGGAGAGGGAAAGGGAGAGGCCAAGGGGGCAATCCAGATTTCTGGTTGAGTAGCCAGCTATTAAATGAGGGAACCTGGGAGGGGAGCTTTAGCTTTCCTTTGTTTTGTTGTGTATATATGACAGGAAATTCTTAATAAACGTTTAGGGAGCAAATAACTGACTGATCACCTGGATCCCGACTTACAGGGGTGGTTGACTTACAAGCCATATCAAGAAGGTTGAACCTTATTCTGCAGACAGTAAGGAAGCATTATGGTTTTCAGTTGGGAAAAGACATATCTGTTCTGTGTTTTAGAAAGATCAGTCTGGTGACTATGCAAGGGCAAAACAAGAATAGGATGGAAATTATCCAGGAAAAATATTTTAAAGAAAGATTTCAGAACTGTTTGCTTTCACTGAAATTAGAATTGTCTTTTCATAATACAGTATTTTTGGTAACTTTATATCATGTCTTTTTATGTACTGTGTTTCTTCCAAGATGTTCTATAGATGATATGGCATAAGCGTAGAAATTTATTTTTTAAATTAAAATAAAAAACAATGAAAACAAACTTCTCTGCTAGAGTATTTGCATTATACAGACTCCTAAGATGAAGTCCTAAGAGAAGGGCTGAGTTATAAAACAGCTCTTATTCGTGCTGTATCATTTGAGTGGAATAACTTCACCTGGAAAGGAAAGCCACATTTTACCCCACAAATGCATCCGTAAGAGCCTTGACAGTGTTTCACCATGGTATTGACGGCCCATACTTTATCAAACTGATGTTGAGCACTTAGTCAAGAGACCACTAACTTTATACACTAGCTTCCAGGTGGTGCTAGTGGTAAAGAACCCGCCTGCCAATGCAGGAGACGCAAGAGATGCTGATTCAATCGGTCAGGAAGCTCCCCTAGAGGAGGGCATGGCAACCCACTTCAGTATTCTTGCCTGAAGAATCCCATAGACAGAGGAATCTGGCAGGCTACAGTCCATAGAGTCACACAGAGTCTAATATGACTGAAGCAATTTAGCTCACATGCACACAACTTAATCCACAGCACTCTAAGAAAGAAGAAAACTTATAAATGTGAAAAAAAATTAGCACAAATATCTAACATGCCCTAGGAAGCCCGACCTCCTTTATTCACTGAAAGCAAATTCCAATAGGGAAAGTTCTAAGTCTCTCCCACAAGAGTCAGGTCCACTAACATGTAAGTTAAGAAAGAAAATCAATGAGTGAATAGATATTTGCTCCACGGCCATAGGCTGGGCAGCTGACCAGGTGTTCACTAGGGAGGGTGGGACGGGTCCCTGGCTGCACATCTCTATACTAAATGTGTTGCTGACATAGCTGGGAGGGTGGCGGAGAAGCGAGTACTGGGCCCAAGGCCACTGTGAGGATGGAAACCTTAGGTTTCCAGGAAGAAACGGAGCAATCCACAGCCCTGGAATCCTGGCTTTTGCAGAACACGTCCCACCAGCCTCTCAACTTCCATTCATTCCCCAAAGACCAGTCTCCACGCCCACTGTTCAGGTTGCAAGAGAAAAGCCGCACTGGCCCTGCCCATATCCCCTCTCAATGGGGCGTTCTCTAGGCCTGCTAAAAATGGTCATAGAGATTGTGTCCCGCACAACTCCAGGGGGAGCTAATCCTGTAGATGTTGTAGATTCCTATAGAAACCCCTAGAATGAGCCAGTGGTCATCCTGGTCCCCAGCCACCTCGGGCTGAGCTGACAGCTCCTTCCTTAGTGACCGCAGAGCTTGTGTCCTATCCTGAATGCTCCACATGTGACACTCAGGCATTTTTGTGTCTGCTCCCCTGCTGTCTAGGAGCTCTCGAGGCCCAGCCACAGGCTCTAGAGTGAGTGCTAGAGCCAGACTCACTCTGCACATGGACAGAACCTTCTCTAAAGCTCCCAGCTCCCTTGCTCTCTGATGGCACGTGCCTTCTCCTGACAATCAGAATCAAATGGCCCTTGGAACTCTGCTCAATGATATGTGGCAGCCTGGATGGGAGGGGAGTTTGGGGGAGAATGGATACACACATATATATGGCTGAGTTCTTTTACTGTCCCTCTGAAATTATCACAACACTGTTAATCAGCTATATTCTAACATAAAGGGCTTCCCAGGTGAGGCTAGTGGTAAAGAACCTGCCTGCCAATGAAGAGACATAAGAGACATAGGTTCGATCCCTGGGTGGGAAGATCTCCTGGAGGAGGGCATGGCAACTCACTCCAGTATTCTTGCCTGGAGAATCCCATGAACAGAGGAGCCTGGAGGGCTACAGTCCATGGGGTCACAGAGCTGGACACGACTGAAACGACTCAGCACTCATGCATACTCTAATATAAAATAAAAAGCTTAAAAACAAACAGAATTAAATAGCCCTCTTACTAGTTCAGACAACCTCTATAAACTTCCTATTGCTGCTGTTAGGGCTTCCCTGGTGGCTCAGCTGGTAAAGAATCCGCCTGCAATTCGGGAGACCTGGGTTTGATCCCTGGGTTGGGAAGATACCCTGGAGAAGAAAAAGGCTACCCACTCCAGTATTCTGGCCTGGAGAATTCCATGGACTGTATAGTCCATGGGGTCACAAAGAGTCAGACATGACTGAGCTGCTGTTAACAAACTGCCACGAATTTAATGGCTTAAAATGACACACACTGATTAGACAATAAAGAGTTCTGGAGTTCACTTAGCTAAATCAAAGCATTTGAAGGCCTGCATTCTTTCTGGAAGCTCTGGGGGAGAATCTGTCTCATTGCCTTTTCCAACTTCTAGAGACCATCACATATCTTGGCTTGTGGCCCCAGCCAGCAATCATATTACTCTGACCTCTGCTTCCATCACATCATCTCCTTCTTTGATTTTGACCCTCCTGCCCTCCTCTTATGGCACCCCTATGATTACCTTTAGGGCCCGTTGAGATAATTCAGGGTGGATAATCTCTCTACCCTCAAAATCCCTAATTTGATAACATCTGCAAAGTCCCTTTCACTATGTAAAGTAATACAATCCATGTTGAATGAATTAAGATGTGACTATCTCTGCAAGAGTATCTGTAGCATCCCCAATCTGCTTACCAGACAAAAGTAACTTCCTACTGTGATGAGACTCCATGAGGACATAACACCCTGTGTCATATAAAGACTGACAGCAGCATTTATCGAAGCCTTTGTCAACCATAAACTGGCACTTGCCATCTACCTCTACAAGGACTAAATCAGTTGCTACTGCAGCTGCTGATTTTCAACAAAACACCCTCTGCAAGGACTTTAGGGTGGAGAGTAGAAGTGAGGCATTCTGTGCTCTGAGAAAAACTTGCAGAACAGGTCCTCAGATAGTTAGATTTTTTTCAGGAGACAATTTTATAAGCCCATTTCTTGAGTCTCCTCACATCAAGAAAGGCACTAAAATCCTTCATGGTGACAACTGCTCCTTGTGACTAGCAAAAACCTTCTGCAGAAAATAGATGCTTGAGTGCATGTACTCCACCTTCACCAAAATCACATATATACTGAGCTTCCCCACTACCTCTTTGGAGCAGTTTCTCAGAGCTATCTGAAATGCTGTCTCCCTGCCGTCTCCTCATTTTGCCCCAAATATAAAACATAACTTGCAACTCTCATGTTGTGTGCTTTTTAGTTGGCATCTTCAACAATTAGATTCTTCAAAACAACAGCCTGAATCACCCAAGGAGGAAAGATAAACTCACATTACACATCTGGCTAAGCAAGAATATATTCTTCAAAGTGCCCGAAAGCAGCTTTTGGTGAGACCTCAGTATTCGATATTTGTCATACAATTAGAGTCGAGGGTGAAGAACAGTATAGATGTTGAATTATATGCTGTGGAATTCTTCATTCAATGTGTGCTCAGTCACTCAGTCGTGTCCAACTCTTTGTGACCCCGTGGACTGTAGCCTGCCAGGCTCCTCTCTCCATGGAATTTTCCAGGCAAGAAAACTGGGGTGGGTTTCCATTTCCCTCTCCAGGGCTTCATTCAATAAATCTCCTCTATCCATATTCTGTACCCCTCAATGGATATCTAACCTATTGGGTCTTTCTCATGCCCAAGCTAATCGCACAGATGAAGAGGACAGGAGAGTCATTAGTAGGAGAGAAGGGAAATGAGCATTTATCCAGGTGTTTCCAGGCTGCCGACTTCCCTGGTGGCTCAGACGGTAAAGCGGCTGCCTACAATGCGGGAAACCCGGGTTCAATCCCTGGGTTGGGAAGATCTCCTGGAGAAGGAAATGGCAACCCACTCCAGTATTCTTGCCTGGAAAATCCCATGGATGGAGGAACCTGGTAGGCTACAGTCCATGGGGTCGTAAAGGGTTGGACACGACTGAGCGAGTTCACTTTCCAGGCTGCCATGTCTTGCCTGTGTGGAGGTCTTGCCCGCATGCGTGATCAGTCACTTCAGTCATGTCCAACTCTCTGTGACCCTATGGACTGTAGCCCACCAAGCTCCTCGGTCTGTTAGGGGAAGCACACTGACTGAAACCACTCACCCTGGCCAGGCACCGTAGTAACCATTTACATGGGTTGTTTTAGACAAGAGGTCCTGGTAAGGAACACGGAACTAATGAGCCACCTCCAACTGGAAGAGTTTAGGAAAGGTCAAAAGGAGACACCACATGTCCGCCCACCTCCCAGACTCCTCCTCTCTGGCATCCGTCTTGGCTGAACAAGGTATGCACCACCAGGAAGGACTCTGAGTCGGATGATTGGCTAAAGACAACCCAGAAACTAATCCCATCACCATAAAACCGGAGACTGTGAGCCACTGACAGAGCAGTTCTCCTGGGTTCCCTTGCCTACTGCTCTCCACCTGGGTGCCCTCTCCCAATAAAATCTCTTGCTTTGTCAGTAGATGTGTCTCCTCGGACAATTCATTTCTGAGTGTTAGACAAGAGTCCAGTTTGGGGTCCTGGAAGGGGTCCCCCTTCCTGCAACAGGTCCATGGGATTCTCCAGGCAACAACACTGGAGTGAGTTGCCCTGCCTTCCTCCAGGTGATCTTTCCAACCCAGGGATTAAAACCCTTCCCCCACCTCCCCCCCACCACCCCTGTGTCTCCTGCATTACAAGTGGATTCTTTACCCCTTGTAAAGAATTCTGAAGAAGCAATTATCATCCCAGTTTTACAAAATCAACATCAAGACCAAGATAAGCAATTTTCCCAAAGTCACTCTGAGAATAGGTGATGACACCCAGATTAAAGCCCAAGTCCACCTGATTCCAAAGCCAAAGGCTTCTCATCACCCACAGGGACCACCCGGATCCCTGGCCCTGACCATCCCCACCTCACCTGTCCCCCAGCTCCACTCACTGCTCACTCAGATGCCCCTGGCCTGCAGCCAGCACCTTCCCTCTCAAGGATACACCGCAGCCACAGCCACAGTGGCCTCACACCTGGACTGCGGTACCCTCTGGTTGCTCCCGGCACGCCAGGCAGGAAGAGGCCGGGAAGTGGGCAGAAAAAAGAATCTGGAAGGAGGAAGATGAAGAGGGAGGAGCTCGCAAGTGCCCCAAACAGCAGAATTGACTGCGCGGTGTCAGAGGAACTTTGAAGCAGGTTCGCACAGGGGTGAGAGCCAGGCGTGCCCGCGCACAGGGCCAGGCGCTGAACATCACTCCAGAGCTCCTAGCGAAATCGCCTAAAGTGAGGTAAAGAACAATTCCGAACTTAATCTGGGGACCACAAAGATTGGCAAGGCCTTTGATTAAGAATGCGTTCTCAAGTCTCGAAGAATGTCTTTTGTTATAAACTGAATTAAATTTCAAAGAGCCAGAGAGGGCGGGAAGGCCCCAGTGTCCAGCTCAATGATGTAAAAAGTCACTGTGCTTTTATTAGTCATCTTTGACTTCTGAAAGCCGCCAAGGAAATGCAAAGCACCTCCAGCGAACGGGGTCCAGAAAATGTCTGCGGACGTGTGCGGGGACTTAAGAAACGAGAGGGCAGCCACCCACAAAAGAAACTCGGCGAGCAGTTTAAGGCCTCTTGAGGATCACGAGCAGTCGAGGAAGGGCTTGGGTAGGGTAGGGGGGAAAGCCTGAGAAGGGAGGACAGCAGGACGCCTTCCGTCTACTCCTCCGATTGCCGCCGAGAGTCCGGCCCCAAAGCCCTGACCCGCGGCGCAGGGCCCTCCCCCGGGGTTCGCGAACTGGCCCGGACCGGAGGGGCCGGGGCGCGCGAGGCGGGGAATCGGAAGTTTTCCGCGGAGGCGACGGAGCCACTGCGCAGGGCCGAGCATTCTCCTCCCCGGGCTGCCCGGCTCCCAAGGCCCCGCCTGAGAATCCAAGTCGCGGTGGCCGCGGAACTGGCCGGGCCGCTGGGTCTCCCGGGGCCCTCGGATCACCGGGGGCTCCCGCCCGCGCCCTCCGCCCCGCTCCCCGCCGCCTCTAGCGGCCGGCCGGAGAAGGGACGGGGAGGGGAGGTGGGGAAGTTGGGGTGCGTACCTCCTAGCACCCTGCGCGCCCCGCAGAGCCCCAGGAAGGCGGCGAGCAGGAAGAGGCGGCGGGGCCCGAGGCGCCTCATCCCGCTGCAACAGCCCCGCGCCCCGAGCTCGCTCCCCGGTGGCGGCTGAGTTACCTGCGCCGGCCCCTCCCCGCCCCCGGCCGGGACCGGAGCGGGACCAGGGGGCGCCGCCCCCAACCAGCGCGGGGGCTGGGCCGGGGCGGGGAGAACCGCAGGCAGCCCGCAGCTGCTGCGCCCCGTCACGCTCCGCCCGGCGCCAGGGTGCACGGCGCCGACACGCGGCGGGGCCAGAACACCCTGGCTGACTCGGTACGGACGGAAGACGAGTCGCCCGCCCTGAGAGGCTAGTTCTGCGGTGGAGTTTACTGTGCGTGCGGGCGCTGATGAGAAATGGAGAATGGAGGGAGAAGCATTCCTGGTGGAGGTAGGACCTTACCGAACACGACTTTAAGGTGCCAGAGTGAGCTCCAGCTTATTGTTGAATCCCCAATGCTGACCTGGTGCATGTACGCCGGCAGATAAATGAGTAAGAATTAAACGCAAACTGAGCCTCTGTTACTTCCTTCTGGAAATGGAGATTGCACCAAATCTCTTAGGTCCTTCCAAATTTACCATTCTCACGTTCGAATTCTGAACAAATGGAAAGGCTGTCCAGGAGGAATGTGAGTGTTAGCACAGAGAAGGGTCCCGCCCCAGGCTGGCTGTGTTCTAGGCAAGAGCTGGAGGTGTAGCTGTGCCTGGGTTGGAAGGCCAGGCTGAGCCAGGCATGCAGACTTTTCTTCTGGCAGGCTCAGGTACCCACCGAAATGTAAATGCACAAGCAGTGCAGAGCGAGATTGCCCAGAGAACCCCAGACTGTCAACAGTGTCCCCAGGGAGCCTCTACTCAAATGTCATCCCTGGTTAAGGACATAAGCTTGGTTCCTTAAGAGACCTGAGGGCAAATCACGGTTGAGATGTTATTAGGTGATCTTGAACAAATCTCTTAATTGTCTCAACTTCTGTCTCCACTCCTGTAAAAGGAAGGTAATGATGCTGATCCCATAGGTGGGTTGTGTGGTTATTCCAGCCCATGAGGACTGAGTGTTGACCATGGTGTCTGGCTTGTGGTAAGAACTCACTGGGCAGTCTTTTTATACCCAGGACCCCTGCCAGGCCCATGGGGCTTCTCTGACCAGTTTGGAACAACTCTGGCTAGACACACACTCCTGAGAGTGAGCCATCCTTTCTCTTTCCTTCAGGATGGAGTGCCGTCTCATTTTCCTTCCTTGGGCTTAGCCATATGTACTATTGAAGACAAAAACAAGACTGAGAGCTGACTTGTGGCTCAGATCATGAACTCCTTATTTCAAAATGCAGGCTTAAATTGAAGAAAATGGGGGAAAAAATTCAGGTATGACCTAAATAAAATCCCTTATGATTATACAGTGGAAGTGACAAATAGATTCAAGGGATTAGATATGATAGAGTGCCTGAAGAACTATGGATGGAGGTTTGTGACACTGTACAGAAGGCAATGATCAAGACTATTCCCAAGAAAAAGAAATGCAAAAAGGCAAAATGGTTGTCTGAGGAAGCTTTACAAATAGCTGAGAAAAGAAGTGAAAGGCAAAGGAGAAAAGGAAAAATATACCTATTTGAATGCAGAGTTCCAAAGAAGAGCAAGGAGAGATAAGAAAGCCTTCCTCCGTGATCAGTGCAAATAAATAGAGGAAAACAACAGAGTGGGAAAGACTAGAGATCTCTTCAAGAAAATTAGAGATACCAAGGGAACATTTCATGCAAAGATGGGCACAATAAAGGACAGAAATGGTATGGACCTAACAGAAGCAGAAGATGTTAAGAAAAGTGGCAAGAATACACAGAAGAACTATACAAAAAAGATCTTAATGACCCAGATAATCATGATGTTGTGATCACTCACCTAGAGCCAGACATCCTGGAATGCAAAGTCAAGTGGGTTTTAGGAAGCATCACTATGAATGAAGTTAGAGGAGGTGACAGAAGTCCAGTGGAGCTATTTCAGATCCTAAAAGATGATGCTGTGAAAGTGCTGCACTCAATATGCCAGCAAATTTGGAAAACTCAACAGTGGCCACAGAATTGGAAAATGTCAGTTTTCATTTCAATCCCAAAGAAAGGCAATGTCAAAGAATGTTAAACTACTGCACAATTGAACTCATCTCACATGCTAGTAAAGTAATGCTCAAAATTCTCCAAGTGAGCCTTCAATAGCAAGTGAACTGAGAACTTCCAGATGTTTTAGTTGGATTTAGAAAAGGCAGAGGAACCAGAGATCAAATTGCCAACATCTGTTGGATCATAGACAAAGGAAGAGAGTTCTGGAAAAATATCTACTTCTGCTTTATTGTTTATGCCAAAGCCTTCGACTGTGTGGATCACAAAAAACTGTGGAAAATTCTTCAAGAGATGGGAATACCAGACTACTTCACCTGCCTCCTGAGAAATCTGTATGCATGTCAAGAAGCAGCAGTTAGAACCGGACATGAAACAATGGACTGGTTCCAAATAGGGAAAGGAGTATGTCAAGGCTATATATTGTCACCCTGCTTACTTAATTTCTATGCAGAGTATGAGAAATGCCAGGCCAGATGGAGCACAAGCTGGAATCAAGATTGCTGGGAGAAATATCAATAACCTCAGATATGCAGATGACACCACCCTTATGGCAGAATGTGAAGAGGAACTAAAGAGCCTCTTGATGAAAGTGAAAGAGAGTGAAAAAGTTGCCTTAAAACTCAACATTCAGAAAACTAAGTTCATGGTATCCAATCCCATCACTTCATGGAAAATAGATAGGGAAACAATGGAAACAGTGACAGACTTTATTTTCTTGGGCTCCAGAACCACTGCAGATGGTGACTGCAGCCATGAAATTAAAAGACGCTTGCTGCTTGGAAGTGTCAGGTGAGTGTATGTTCCTCGGTTCTTTGTCTCGTCACAACAAAGATTTGGAGTGACGGACATTAAAGCCCCCGCGGTGGGTCACAGCTCTCGAGTCTTGGACAGACCATGTTATAGCTCTCAGGTCTCAAACGGACCGTGCTATAGCTCTTAGAAAAATCAGTGTTACAGCTCAGTGTTACAGCTCTATTTTATTTAGAAGATAACAGGAAAATCCATCTTCGAGGCATGAGGGCACATCGATCCAAAGACGCAAAGAGAAGAGCACCCCCATTGTGCGGGAGATAGACAGAGAGAGTCCTTCGGCTCCTCTTTTTATATGGTTTTTTTCTTCCCCCTGGGCCTGTCCTATGCAAATTGGGCTTAGGCAGGAGCACTGTTCTACATGAAGTCCTCACTCTGATCCTCGGACCTTCCTTTGACCTTCCTCTGTTCTATTTTTGCGGGCTTTTCCCTTCCTGTCTTTTAGCCACCGCCATTTTGGACTCCTTTTCCCTCTTCTAACTACCTAACAGAAGGAAAGCTATGACCAACCTAGGCAGCATATTAAAAAGCAGAGACATTACTTTGCCAACAAAGGTCCATCTAGTCAAAGCTATGGTTTTCCCAGTAGTCATGTATGGATGTGAGAGTTGGACCACAAAGAAAGCTGAAAGAAAGTGAAAGTGTCAGTTGCTCAGTCATGTTCGACTCTGCGACCACATGGACTGTAGCCCGCCAGGCTCCTCTGTCCACGGGATTCTCCAGGCAAGAATACTGGAGTGGGTAGCCATTCCCTTCTCTAGGAGGTCTTCCCAAGCCAGGGATTGAACCCAGGTCTCCTGCATTGTAGGCAAATTCTTTACCATCTGAGCCACCAGGGAAGCTTTGATGCTTTTGAACTGTGGTGTTGGAGAAGACCCTTGAGAGTCTCTTGGACTTCAAGGAGTTCAAACCAGTCAATCCTAAGGGAAATTAGTCCTCAATGTTTATTGGAAGGAGTGAAGCTGAAGCTCCAATACTTTGGCCACTTGATGCAAAGAACTGACTCATTTGAAAAGACCCGGATGCTGGGAAAGATTGAAGGCAGGAGGAGAAGGGGATAACAGAGGATGAGGTGGTTGGTTGGCATCACCGACTCGATGGACATGAGTTTGAGCAAATTCCGAGAGATGGTGAAGGACACGGAGAAGCTGATGTTCTGCAATCCATTGGGTCACAAAGAGTCGGACACAACTGAGCAACTGAACTAAACTGATCTGAACTACTGAAGATGCCGTATGTCATCCATGTTCATAATCTCCAGCATCCCCCACTTGCCCATAGTCAAGCTGATTTTCCTGGGGCTGCAGAACCTTGGACCAGGTTGGTGGGAGTGGTAGTTCTACCTCTAGATGTGTCACGGCTTCCATTTTCTCTCCTATAAAATGCAATGATTGGTTAAGTGATCTGTAAATTCCCTCCAGGTTCAAAATTTTATGATTCTAATTTGTCATCTTTGGCATCGGAATAGCTCTGCCATTTAAATAGAGCCCTTTTAATTAGTGCACAAAGAATCACGAAATGTTTGAATTTCTTTACTTCAAGCAGTGATTGCCAATAAACTTCGAGGTTTTAATTTAGAAAAATCATTCAAAGTGTCAAAAAGAGACTAGGAATTATCTCCCTATAGAGCATCACTTGCTCCTCTTCTTTAAATTAGTTCTCATCTATCACATAAGTTCTTCAAAGACTGAATGAAGTCTCCAGCCAGTTTCTGCAGCAGTGAAGTTGGCTCTAGAATGATGAGAAATTATCATGCTCAGTTGTTATGGAAAGCCCCATGATAAATATTGTGACTCTAAGGATGTTTATAGTATCTGATCAGGAAACCCACCTATGTAAACCACCTATAGTCACTCAAATCTAATCATCTAGTCATTTTGACTGGCATTCACCTGCTATGCCCCAGCAACAGGAATTATTCTGTTCAGATGTTAACCTGAACACTGTTCTCTGAGGAATGAAGATATGGAGAACAGAGAATGAATATAGAGATGGACATTCACTCAACAAATATTCATTGAACTCTTCCAAATGGAAAAGGCACAGAAAAGATGCCATTCACAGAAATGAATTAGAGCCCTTGCGTCCAAGGAAGTTACAATAGAAAGGAGTTGGGACTTCCCTGATGGTTCAGTAGTTGACTCTGCACTTCCATTGCAGGGGGCACAGGTTCAATCCCTGTTTAGAGAACTAAGATCTCATTTGGCAAAGCCAAAAACTGAAATAAAATATAAAAATATTGAGAGGAGTGTAAGACAAGTATAGCAATAATTTTAATAAGGGTACTTTAGAAACTGGGCTTGTCTGGAACTGTCCAAGCCATACATTTTTATGATGTGACTGGCTTGAGCAGCCATGTCTCATTTACATGACCACCCTCCCTTTGACCCCCACCCCACCATGACTGGGGCAGGGTGGGTTTCTTGTCTAAGGAGCATGGACCCCAGAGAAAAGAGTGTCAAAGCTGATTCCTTCTCGAAACTTTCATCCTAGAAGCATTAAGAATGAAATGATTGGTGGTGATCTCAGGCCAGTAAGTCATGTGGAGATGGCACCTTAATGAGCACCAGCCATGTCTGCAAAGGTTTGCAAGGACCATGAGCCAGGAGAGGAAGCTGTTTGCCTCTTTCTAGGTCTTTGCAGAGAGAGGATTGGCACTGGGTCCCAGAGAAAAGGTGATTATGAGGGACAGTCAGAGTGACAGACCGTAAGTTGCTGCCCATTGGCTTTCTTAGTCCCGTGAAATCCAGATGTACTTCCTGAGTTTTGTTTCCATGAGAGTCTTCTGAGTTCTTTTGATAAATCCACATTTTACTGAGTTAGTATACAACTCCAGCTTCACAAATTCACGTGTACATAAATGATAATTTTCTACATTTTTTAAAAACTCAACTTGATTTCTGTTTTGACCTCTCAATTTGCTGTGGATGAAAAAACTATTTCTCAGTGAATTGAAGTTTTCTCTCCTGCATTGCCCTGTGTTGTGTCGAAGTGCCATATACCTTATGTAGTGCCAAAACAGGAATGACTGAGAGAAGGGGTGTGGCAGCTCTCTGTTTTTGGATGCCTTCACAAGGACACCCATGATGTTTTGCCATTTGCAACAATGTGGAGGGACCTGGAGGGCATATGCTTAATAAAACAAGTCAGACAAAGACAAATGCCATATGGTATCATATATGTGGAATCTAAACAATAAAGCAAATGACTGAGTATAACAAGACAGAGACAAACTCACAGATACAGAGACCAAACTAATGGTTACCAGTGGGGAGACAGAAGGGAGGAAGGACAAGAGAGGGGTAGGGAGTTAAGAGATGCAAACTACAATGTATAAAATAAATAAGCTACAAGGATATATGGCACAGTGCAGGGAATATAGCTGATATTTTATAATAACTATAAATGAAGTATGGGGCTTCCCTGGTGGCTCGGTGGTAAAGAATCCGCCCATAATGCAGGAGCTGCAGGAGACCTGGGTTGAATCCCTGGGTCGGGAAGATCCCCTGGAGAAGGATTTGGCAACCTGTGCTAGTATTCTTGCCTGGAGAATCCCATGGACAGAGGAACCTGACAGGCTACAATCCATAGGGACGCAAAGAGTCAGACACGACTTAGCAACTAAACAATAATAAATGAAGTATAACCTTTAAAAATTATGAATCACTATCTTTATATACCTGTAACTTGATAGTCTACCTCAGTTAAGAAAAAGAAAGACCTCCTCAAAATAAATAGTAAAGAAGTTTACTCTGCCACACTAGTTTGTCAGCAAAGAACAGCGTTCCATTAGAAGGGCCTTGGGTAGAACAAAAGGCCATATATGATGAACATGAGGGGACCAAGAACCATTTTGGGCACTGGAGCTTGACTTTGAAGTGTGGGTCACTAGAGATGGCCTAAGAGCCCAGGAAGAAGGAGGACATGAAGGCCTCAAGATCTGTCTGTGAAGAGGGTGAGGACTGAAGACAGTGGCAACAAGTTAGTAAAAAGGATGGGGGATGCTGGTGGTATAAGTTTACCTTTACAAGACCTTCATGTTTCACATGGTTCTCATTTCATGCTTTGCTGTCAGCAGTGAAGAGCTTAACATTGAAAGAATGTAAAACATTTTGAAATAACATGACTTGATACAATGATGGAAGTCAGGCTCTTTCAAAACTTAAAAAGACAGACATCCTGGGCTGGTGGACCTCTGAGGCCCCTGCCAGCTCTTGTAATCCATGATGCCTTGAACAAATGAACTTTTCCAGAGGCCTTTCAGTAACACAGACCACACAAAGATGACTCTGGTCTGTAGCCATAATGGAAATTCTTGCCATCTTCCCACAGCTGGTGAATCCTCTGCTTCCAATGGCCAGATCTGCTTACAAGTTATATAAGCAGAGTGACAACATACAACCTTGATGGACTCCTTTCTCGATTTTGAACCAGTCCATTGTTCCACATCAGGTGAGGACAGAAGACAGTGGCAACAAGTTCATAAAAAGAGTGGGAAATGTTGGTGGTATAAAGAATTTAGCTTCACTCAGAATCAAGGCTCCATCAGGCCACAGGCTTCAATGTAAAGCCACCCACTAAGAGACAGGGGGTTCATACAGCCAGCTCTGAGCAGTAAGTTGCTCCCCACACGGCTCCGTGTAGAGTCAGGCCCCACATGGAAGCTCTACACTGAGTCCCAGGGTGGGGGGTATGGCCATTTAATATGTCTGCAGGATGCCTATGGACTTCGCAACAACTGGAAAATCACCCACTGAACAGCCCCAGGGACTCAGACATAATACCGACAGGCACCAGGCCTCATTAGGGGAAGACGTTTCTGCTAAACTTGCATTTCTGACACAAAGCTGAGTTCTGGTAACCCTAGTGAAAGAAATAGAAGAAGCCACAGGAAACTATTTTTGGCTATCTGAGAACAAAAGTTGATTTTAAATTGTTGAACTCTGCTTCCTCTGCTTCCCAAAAAACAATTTAGTCCTGCGTTTGGCCTCCCTCTTATGCAAGTTACACATGTGACCCACTCCTACCTTCACCCCACAGTTGGGTGAGACTTGAAAAAAACTAAGTGCTAAAAAGATCCCTCAGCCACATGACTCCTCCAAATCCAGAGCACTGGATTTCAAGTCAGGAATAAAGAGCATCACCAGCTTCTCTGAGCCCCTTCTCTATGCACTTGCTCTTGACCGTGTTTCTGGTGTCATCGCAGGAAGTAGAAATAGCCAGATGTTCTGTATCTTCATGTGTTGTTAGTCCAGGTAACATACTAGTGACAGCTGACTGTGGAGGAGACTGTAAGTGAGCAGTCTCACAGAGGTACCAAAAGAACCAGGAGGTCTTGCTTCATGGAGAATGAGGAAGTCATCAGTGTCCATCAGGAAGGCTCGACAGTGCTAAAGGCATCTAGAGCAGTGAAGAAGGATAAAGGTCATCCAGTGGTTTTGACCACTGGGATAAAGCTAACATTTTTTTCTTTTGGCCATGCTGCACATGTTGCAGGATCTTAGTTCCCCAACCAAGGATTGAACCTGGGGCCTGAGCAGCGAGAGCGTCAAGTGCTAACCACTGACCCACCAGGGAATTCTCCATAAAACTGACCTTGATGAGACTAGCTTTAATAACTCAGAGGGAGACAGAAATTGTTCAACCCTGTATGGATGGGACACAAAGAAGAGGAGACATCACATGCAGATAGCACTTCAAAGGGTTTGATTAGAAGAGAAGGAATGAAATTAGATTATAGGATGAGGGGGTCATAATATCAAGAAAGAGATTTTTAGGATTAGAGTTTGCTTTTAATTGGTGAAAAACAGAGAAGAAGAGATTGAAGATTACAGGAAAGAGAGGGGAAGCTGGCGGTAGGTCCTGGAAGGAATGGGGTTGACATGTGAGTGGAGGTTTGTCCTGAATGAGAGGAGAGAAGGGGAGAGTGAACTTAGATATGTGGCAAGTGAGATATATGGCAAGTTTATGGGTCAGAGCACAGGGAAATGAGCTTGGTAGCCTCGATTTTCTCTATGAAATGGGATGAAAGATGCCTACTAAATACAGATGGGTTCAACACAGGTCTGGTAGGTTTGGAATTATCCTTTTACTAAAAAAAAAAGTTATCCCCTACCTGGTATCCCCTTTGGGAAACATAAGTTTGTTTTCTTTGTCCATGAGTCTACTTCTGTTTTGTAAATAAGTTCATTTGTGTCATTTTTAGATTCCGCATGAAGTGATATCACACAGTATTTGGAATCATTCTTGATCTGCTCCTCCTTCCCTTTTCTTTGGTTATGCAAGCTTGTTTATAAGTAGGTTGACCATTACCCGCTCTGTGTTCAAGAGAGTCCTGGTTTACACCTGTTGTCTGGGTGTGATTTCTCACAGTATCCATTCACTCTCGACAGTGTCCTAGTTGGAACAATAGTTTAGACAGACAGATAGATAGAGATTCATGTTTTTTTCAATCTGCACAACTGTGTCGTTTTCTCCTGTGGTACAGAACCCTGCATCCAGACACAAAGCAAAAAGTAGAATTGACTATACTATAGTTTAGTATAGGGTTGGGATGTTTCTCTGTTGGTGAAGTGGAAGGTTGGGCTTTCAAGAGATTCGAAAATTCTGGTAATTGGACAGCATGGCGATAACGACAGCCATCCATGCTGTTTCTTTGAGACACAGTAAGAAGACAGGAAAAGTTTGCAGTTTTAAGCATCTCTCAGAGGAGAAACCCTTCCTTAAAAGGTGCTTTTGATCTGTGCCCCCTTCCAACCCTCTATTACTTCCCTGTCATTTACTCATTGTGGGGACAAGACAACAGCCTCGGAGTTTACAGTGAAGGCTGTGCTGTAGGAAGGAAGGAGGGAAGTGCCTAGAACTTGCATGAACACCACAGCCCACGTCCTTAATACATTAGCATCAGAGACTTTCTTTTGTTGTTGTTGAATCACTAAGTTATATCCGACTCTTTGGTGATATCGTGGACTGTAGCCTGCCAGCCTCCTCTGTCCATGGGATTCCCCAGGCAAGAATACTGGAGTGGGTTGCTATTTCCTTCTCCAGGGGATCTTCCCAACCCAGGGATCGAACTTGCATCTCCTGCATTGGCAGGCAGATTTTTTTTTAACCACTGAGCTACCAGGGAAGCTCTGACTTTCTTTTAAGTACTGATATAACCAAAGGCCCACCCACCAACACCTGAGAGTTGCTTATGCATCAGGAGAGGCGTGGGAATTTCGTGATGCATAGATGGGACTGGAGGGACTTGTGATAGGCTGGGAAGAGGAAATCTGGGGGTCACCAGAGAAGGGGAAATATTGTCATCCTGAATGGCAAACTCCAAAGGGCCATATATGGAAGGAATGGCAATTGTGTGGTCAACCATTAGCAACCTTCACTTTACCAGACTTTGCTTGTTCTAAAGAGCAGTTTATGAAATTTGAAACTCGGAGGGACAATAAAACATCAAGGATGTCTGGAGTGGATTCCTAAGGAAAAGTCAGTCCCATAGCAGACAACCACCCTAGGTACAGTCCCTGCTCTGGACCTTGACACTCACTGTGTCCTCTGCTAGCGATGCCCCTATGTCCTCCTGGTCCATCCCTCTCTATCCTCTGGTCTCTGCTTAAATGCCCTCTAACTAGGGGGACTTCTATAGCCACCTGTGGAAAATAGCTCCTCAATCTCACTTCCCCTGCTTTTTCTCCATCGCATTTGTCACTGTCTAATATGTATGTGGACTTATTTCTTGTCTGCCTTCACACACTGTATTGTGAACTCTGTGGCAGAGACTTGGTTTGGTCCCCTGCAGTAAGCCCTTGTTTGGGCCATCATAGGTTTTTAATTACTGTGTGTTGGCTAAATGAAAAAAATAATAAGTGAATGAGTGGTTACTTAGAGTTTTAATGCAGTGTCTGTTTTAATGGAATTTTGATAAGTCTTCATAATCAAATGGGAGAGAGATTCTATGAGAGTGACTCAATCTTGATTCTTACAATATGAGTAGATGAGTGGCCTCTATCTCCCTTCAGGTAAATCCATTGGGTAGGTGAGCTATGCTCAGTTTCTTGGGATCAAGGGCAAAAGGCAAATATTAATATTTAATATTTAAAGACCAAAAGCAAAACAAAACTCCATGGAACAGGCAGTATTGTGAAACCCACGTTGCCAATGAAGAAACTGACACTGAGATGTGGAACGGTATTTGTTCAAGATCATCCAACTGAATGCATGAGTCAAGTGCTCGGGCCTGGTGGACTGGGAAGACCCAGAGGAATCAGGTGGAGAGGGAGGTGGGAGGGGGGATCAGGATGGGGAATACGTGTAACTCTATGGCTGATTCATATCAATGTATGACAAAACCCACTGAAAAATAAAAAATTAAAAAAAAAAAAAAAAAAAAGATCATCCAACTGAATGGTCTCAGTCCTAGGATTCAAGTCTTCTGACTTCAAATTCCATCCTGTTCCTATAGCCCAACATGCTTCTCCTTTTGCAACACAGAAAAGACTTTGGGGGGAGGAGTCATCTCCTTTCACTGCCTCCACTTTCTCACCTCCCAGACTCCTTTTAGCCAACCCCAATCTGGCTTCCTCATCTCTGCTCCCCTGCACCTGGTCCTATCCTGATCACTGGTCACCTCATCTAGTGGCATGTCTCCATTCTCATCTTACCTGATTTTCAGAAGCGTTCAAGGTAAGTACTCCCTCCTTGAAACCCTTCCCTTTCTTGGCCTCCATAAAGCACAGGCTCCTGGTCAGCCTCCTGCTTCAGTAACCGTACCTCCTCAGTCTCCTTTGTCAGCTCCAAGCCATCTCTACAGGCTGCAAAACCTTAGAGCTCAACCTTGCCTCTTTTTTCTTCTCTAGCTACAATCCCATGGCATAAGGATCAAACTGGGGTCTCCTGCATTGCAAGCAGATTCTTTACCAGCTGAGCTACCAGGGAAGCCCACTACATGGAAATGACTCACAAATTCACATCCCTGGTTATGAACTTCACCCTGGATTTCAGCCTTACTTTCATTTCCAAAAATCTTGTTATGGGCTAAATGTGTCTGCCCCTGTATTCCAAATCCATATGTTGAAATTCTAACCCCACTGTGATAGTATTTGGAGGTGGGACCTCTAGGAGGTAATTAGGCCAAGAGGCTGGAGCTCTCATGAATGTAATTAGTGCCCTTATAAGACAAGACATGAGGGCTTGTTCTCTTCTCTGCCATGTGAGGAGACAATGAGAAGACAGCTATCTGCAAACCAGAAGGTAAGCTCTCACCAGACTTTGGATCTGCCAGCACCTTCTTCTTAGACACCTCAGCTTTTGGAACTGTGAGAAATAAATGTTTGATACTTCAGTCATCCAGTTTATGCTATTATAGCAGCCCAAATAAGACAAGCCTGCTTGTCATCTTCTCTTGAATATCTAACAGACATCTCAAAATTAACATGACAAAACTAGAACTCTTTATTTCACAACCACCCCAATCCTATCCCTCATCTCTATAAATAACACTACCGTCTATTCAGTGGTTCAAATCCAAACCTTAAGCATCAGTCTTCATTCATCTCTTTCCCTCATATCCAGGATTCTTCAGTTCTACCTCTGAACATGACCTGAATTAACCTGCTTCTCTCCATCCCTACTGCTGCCCTTATCCACCTCACCATTGTCTCTGTCTTTTACCCCTAGAGTCTGGAGCAGTGTTTTTTTTTTTTTCTTTTTTTTTTTTTTAATTTTTATTTTTCAGTGGGTTTTGTCATACATTGATATGAATCAGCCATAGAGTTACACGAATTCCCCATCCCGGTCTCCCATCCCACCTCCCTCTCCACCCAGTTCCTCTGGATCTTCCCAGCCCACCAGGCCCGAGCACTTGACTCATGCCTCCCACCTGGGCTGGTGGTCTGTTTCACCACAGATAATATACATGCTGTTCTTTCGAAACATCCCACCCTCCCCTTCTCCCACAGAGTTCAAAAGTCTGTTCTGTACTTCTGCGTCTCTTCTTCTGCCCTGCATATAGGGCCATCGTTATCATCTTTCTAAATTCCGTATATATCTGTTAGTATACTGTAATGTTCTTTATCTTTCTGGCTCACCTCACTCTGTATAACGGGCTCCAGTTTCATCCATCTCATTAGAACTGATTCAAATGAATTCTTTTTAACGGCTGAGTAATATTCCATGGTGTATATGTACCACAGCTTCCTTATCCATTCATCTGCTGATGGGCATCTAGGTTGCTTCCATGTCCTGGCTATTATAAACAGTGCTGCGATGAACAAGCAGTGGTTTGTTGATTGGTAATAGCTGATAGTAAATATAGAGTGAAAAAATGAATATGAACTTTTTTCCAATTTAGAGTTACCAGTTTACTGGAGAATACTTGCCATCCAGGAGTAATTTCACAGTAGAACTCAGAGACCCCAGGAAAAATTTAGAAGTCAGTACACTCTAATACCCCCAATGCCAATCCTGCCCTTACTCCCATGGGACCCTTCTACTCCTTAGCTGTCTTCATGATGTCTTTTTTTTTTTCATGATGTCTTATAGACAAAACCTACTCAGAAGAAAGTAGATGAAATTCCCCCATACAAAAGTGCAGATCGGTGGTAATCACTTGAGGTAATCTCCCAGAGCATTTGGAAGTTCAGTTCAGTCACTCAGTCATGTCTGACTCTTTGCGACCCCATGAACTGCAGCATGCCAGGCCTCCCTGTCCATCACCAACTCCTGGAGTTTACCCAAACTCATGTCCATTGAGTCAGTGATGCCATCCAAACATCTCATCCTCTGTCATCCCCTTCTCCCACCTTCAATCTTTCCCAGCATCAGGGTCTTTTCAAATGAGTCAGCTCTTTGCATCAGGTGGCCAAAATATTGGAGTTTCAGCTTCAACATCAGTCCTTCCAATGAATATTCAGGACTGATTTCCTTTAGGATAGACTAGTTGGATCTCCTTGCAGTCCAAGGGACTCTCAAAAGTCTTCTCCAACACCATAGTTCAAAAGCATCAATTCTTCGGTGCTCAGTATTCTTGCCTGGAGAATTCCATGGACAGAGATGCCTGGTGGTCTACAGTCCACAAGATCACAGGATCAGAGTCAGACACGAGCAACTAACACAGCACAACAGAACAACCAGAAGCTGACTCTCCAGTGGTTCTGAGTGGGTACAGTTAGACTTTCCCTTCACCAGAACCTCACTACCAGGTAGTAGAACAATGAAAGGGACAAATTCCACTGAGAGTTACAATTCAAACTCCAATTTCTATGTGGCAGAAACCCCACACTCTGCTTTGGACACATGATCATGCTCACATAAAAGGCCCATTCCAAGGTGCATGAACGCCCATCTTTGTGGTCAAATCCAGTGACAAAATCCTCCTTATAGCCAGAAGAAGCAGGGACAAAGGGGTTTTAGGTCTGGAAAACAGGTATCAAAGTTCTGAGCTTGCCAGATTCTTAAACATCATTCATTCAAGGATAGCGAGTCCCATACAATCCTCCCAGTCAAACCTTCTCTCACACCATGAATGCCGCTACTTAAAATTATCTGACTGAGTAATATTCCATGGTATATATGTACCATAGCTTCCTTATCCATTCATCTGCTGATGGGCATCTAGGTTGCTTCCATGTCCTGGCTATTATAAACAGTGCTGTGATGAACACTACAATATTGTAAAGTAATTAGCCTCCAACTAATAAAAATAAATGGGAAAAAAAAAAACCTCCAAAAAAAAAAAATTATCTGACATTCCTTATGCTAATTCACATGCCCTCTTAGGTCTTACTTCAGTAAGAATACTTTAACAGCCAAGAGATCAACTTGAGGTTTAGATTGCTATTTAGGATTTGCTATAACTAACTAAGAACCCTGTGAGTTTCAAAGATGGTTAATCACCTCTGGGATGAAGACTGGAGTTAACTTGTACATAAAAGTCATACTCTTTATACAAATTATTCTAAAGTAAATTAATCCAAAGACAATATTAAATTGACTCTAAAATAGAGGTAAACCTTAATGCTCTCACTCAGGGACACCCTTCATCTTCCTTCCAATATAAGTCAACTGGCAATCAAGACTTCTCTCTCTCTCTCTCTCTCTCTCTCTCTCTCTCACACACACACACACACACACACACACACTCTTCAATGCCCTTCTCTGTTTGCACTGGAAGGAGCTGAGAAAACTGGGCAATAACTGTGCCCTTTCTTGAAGGCTCCTATTTCTCAGACTTAGCACAAGTTGGGGTTTAGACCATTTACTCTCCATGAAGCATTTCTCAGAAACCATCAAGAACCTGAATACAGGGAGCATGACTGAAAGGTTCAGAAAAGTTAGTTGGTCTTTGTGTGAGTTTAGGGTTTCAGAGTCTGCTGATGTTGCTATGGAAATAGCCCACGTGAAACTTGTCCTGGGTGAGCCTAGGACTCTGTGTTGGAGGAACCCCAGCTTCTGGGTAGCGCTGTAACACCTGGGCCCAAAATAAAGGCTCTCGGTCCTCCTCCCCGACTCGGCGGCCAAGTGCACTCCCCACCAACCACAGTGTGGGACTCACACTCCCTCCTCATCTCTCCCGCACCCTTGTACTCTCCTCTCATTAGCACTGCTTGGTCCTGATGATCTGAGTGCCCTCATATTTATTAATTAGGCAGTTACCTCTAGTATTCTAGATAGCCTCATGGCATCTTGCATAGTGTAGGTGCTTCACAAATACCTGTTTCCATTTTCTCTATAGCTCATACATTCATTTATTCAATGATGTTTAAACTCAGGGGGGAGTATTCTAAGGGAAACTTCAAGGTGGATTAATTTTCACCTTGAAAATTAATTCTGCTTCATGGGCAGGTCTGATCCAGGTTTCTAGACATGACACCACAGAGTCAGATGTTAGAGACAAGGATAGTTTGTGGTTTTTTTTTTTTTTATTAAAGTATAGTTAACTTACAATGTTGTGTTAGTTTCTGGTGTACAGCAAAGCAATTCTGTTATTTATATATATATATATATATATAGTAGGACCTTGTTTATCTATTTTCTCTTCTTCAGGGGATCTTCCCAACCCAGGGTTTGAACCTGGGTCTCCTGCATTGCAGGCATATTCTTTACCATCTGAGCCACCAGGGAAGTCCCTTGGCATGCACAGGACCCTGTTTATCTATTTTATATTTTGTAGTACATGCTAAGTTGCTTCAGTTCTGTCCAACTCTGTGTGACCCCATGGACTGTAGCCTGCCAAGCTCCTCTGTCCATGGGATTCTCCAGGCAAGAATACTGGAGTGGTTTGTCATGCCCTATTCCAGGGGATCTTCCTGACGTAGGGATCAAACCTGTGTCTCTTATATCTCCTGCATTGGCTGGCAGGTTCTTTACCACTAGCACCACCTGGAAAGCCATTATATATAGTAGTGTATATCTGTTAATCCTGAACTCCTAGCTTATCCCTTTCTCCCTTTCTCATAAGTTTGTTTTCTATGGCTGTGAATCTGTTTTTTTTGTGCTGTAAATAAGTTCATCTGTATCATGTTTTAAAATTCTGCATTTAAGTGATATGATATTTGTCTTTGTCTAATGTACTTAATTTAACATGGTAATCTCTAAGTCCATCCATGTTGCTACAGATGGCATTATTTCAATCTTTTTTATGGATAAGTAACATTAAGGTGATGTATAGATATATCACATCTTCTTTATCCATTTATTGTCAGTGGACATTTAGATTGTTTTCACGTCTTGGCTGTTGTAAATAATAGAATGGGAAAACAACAGAATGGGAAAGACTAGAGATCTCTTCAAGATAATTAGAGATACCAAGGGAACATTTCATGCAAAGATGGGCACAATACAGGACAGAAATTGTAGGGACCTAACAGAAGCAGGAGATATTAAGAAGAGGTGGCAAGAATACACAGAAGAACTATACAAAAAAGATCTTCATGACCCAGATAATCACAATGGCGTGATCACTCACCCAGAGCCAGACATCCTAGAATGTGAAGTCAAGCGGGCCTTAGGAAGGATCCCTATGGACAAAGCTAGTGGAGGTGATGGAATTCCAGTTGAGCTATTGCAAATCCTAAAAGATGATGCTGTGAAAGCGCTGCACTCAATATGTCAGCAAATTTGGAAAACTCAGCAGTGGCCACAGGACTGGAAAATGTAAGCTTTCAGTCCAATTCCAAAGAAAGGCAATGACAAAGAATGCTCGAACTACTGCACAATTGCAGTCATCTCACACACTAGCAAAGTAATGCTCAAAATCCTCCAAGTGAGCCTTCAACAGTACATGAACCATGCACTTCCAGATGTTCAAGCTGGATTTAGAAAATGTAGAGCAACCAGAGATCAAATTGCCAACATCCACTGGATCACCGAAAAAGCAAGAGAGTTCCAGAAGAACATCTACTTCTGCTTTATTGACTATGCCAAAACCTTTGACTATGTGGATCACAAAAAACTGTGGAAAATTCTTCAAGAGCTGGGAATGCCAGACCATATGACCTGCCTCCTGAGAAATCTGTATGCAGGTCAAGAAACAACAGTTAAAACTGGACATAGAACAACACACTGGTTCCAAATAGGAAGAGGAGTACTCAAGGCTATATATTGTCACCCTGCTTGTTTAACTTATATGCAGAGTACATTATGAGAAACACTGGGCTGGATGAAGCACAAGCTGGAATCATGGTTGCTGGGAGAAATATCAATAACCTCAGATATGCAGATGACACCACCATTATGGCAGAAAGCAAAGAAGAACTAAAGAACTTCCTGATGGAAGTGAAAGAGGAGAATGAAAATGTTGGCTTAAAGCTCAACATTCAGAAAACTAAGATCATGGCATCTGGTCCCATCTCTTCATGGCAAATAGATGGGGAAACAATGGGAAGAGTGAGAGACTTTATTTTGGGGGGCTCCAAAATCACTGCAGATGGTGACTGCAGCCATGAAATTAAAAAACACTTACTCCTTGGAAGGAAAGTTATGACCAACGTAGACAGCATATTGAAAAGCAGAGACATTACTTTGCCAACAAAGGTCCGTCTAGCCAAAGCTATGGTTTTCCCAGTGGTCATGTATAAATGTGAGAGTTGGACTATAATGAAAGCTGAGTGCCGAAGAATTGATGCTTTTGAACTATGGTGTTGGAGAAGACTTGAGTCCCTTGGACAGCTAGGAGATTCAGTCAGACCATCCTGAAGGAAATCAGTCCTGAATAGTCATTGGAAGGACTGATGCTGAAGCTGAAACTCCAATACTTTGGCCATCTGATGGGAAGAGCTGACTCATTTGAAAAGACCCTGATGCTGGGAAAGATTCAAGACAGGAGGAGAAGGGGAAGACAGAAAACGAGATGGTTGGATGGTATCACCGACTCAATGGACATGAGTTGGTGATGGACAGGGAGGCCTGGTGTGCTGCAGTCCATGGAGTTGCAAAGAGTCCGACATGACTAAGCGACTGAACTGATGAACACTGGGGTGAATGCATTGTTTTTTTTTTTTAATTAGAGTTTTCATCTTTTCCAGATATATGCTCAGGAGTGGGATTGCTGGATCATATGGTAACTTCGTTTTTAGTTTTATGAGGAACCTCTATGCAGTTCTTCGTAATGGCTGCACCAATATACATTACCAGCAACAGTGTAGGAGGGTCTCTTTTCTCCACACCCTCTCCAGCATTTGTTATTTGTAGACCTTTAATGATATCCATTCTGACTAATGTGAGGTGATACTTCGTTGTACAATAGCTTTGATTTGCATTTCACTAATAACTAACAATGTTGAGCATTTTTCATAAGCCTGTTGGCCATCTGTATGTCTTCTTTGGAGAAATGTTTATTTATCAGATAAAGACAGTTTTAACAGAATTTGGTTCAGCCTGGAAGCTAGTCTACCCCTTTCCAAACATGTCTTTGGACAAATAATAAAATAGTAATAATAGCAAAGAACAACTAGTATTATTTAAATTGTTTACTTTTTGTCAGGTACTGTTGTAAGTGCTTTACCTATTTAGACACATTATAACTTTATGAGATAAATACTATTGATACCCCCACGCTACAGATCCAGTGGTTCCTAGAATTCTGTTGTTAGAGACTCATTCACTAGATTTAAACCACATCTTCTTGCAGGCAGTTCTCTCATTTTAAATGTACGTGTCCCTCAGCATGACGATGCCCAGAAGTATACCAGATGAAAAAGGGAAGCTTCATGCAAATTAATGGACAAAATGCCTCACCCGCTAGTCGTCTGCTGTCTCTGGTGGAACTGGAGGAAGAGTGTTGAAGAGAGGCAGCTGCAGATAAAGAAGGCAGGATGCACATCTGTAACATATCAGACTGGGAGCCCTGTATCTGGGGTTTAGCTGAGAAATCGCTGCAGATGTTGGCCAGACAAACTTTAGTGTCTGTGCAGTTGTTTATTGAGCCCAAGCTAAAGAAAGAGTTTAGGGAAAGAGAGTCTGAGCCTTGGAACAATGGTCTGACTGATGTCTAGACCCAACATTCAAGACACAAAGGGTTGTCCATAGGAGGGCGATTTTTGCCCTCCGTGGACGTTTGGCAATGTCTGGGGATATTTTTTGTCGGGACTGGGTCGGGGAGGGGGGCAGTGAGGGCTACAGTCCCTTAGTGGTCAGAGATCAGATATGCTGTGACGTGCTACAATGCAGAGGGCAGCCGCCTTGCCTCAAAGATCGGTCAAAAGAGTACCAGTGGTAGTGATAAGAGAGCAGACTCTGTATGATTTCAATACCTTTAGACCATGAAAGTTGTGCACCTTGTTTTATGTCCCTGGATACGTTCCAGTGTCTCTCAGTTTATAATCTGTGGGACCTTGAGTAGAATTTGTATTCTTACTGTTGTGTGAAAATTGTATAAATCTTTATTATGTTGAATTTGTTCATAGCACTTTTCATGTCTACTATATTCTTCTACTTATACTACTGTATCCATTCTATTAATTTTTTTGAGAGCTTGGTATGGAAACTCCAACTAAAAATCTTAATTTATCTACTTAAAAATAATTGATATGTAGTAGAACTATATGTAAGCTTGCCCTGTATTTTCCAAGAAGTGAAGTGAGAGTCTCTCAGTCGTGTCCGACTCTTTGTGACCCCCATGGATAGTCCATGGAATTCTGGACTATCCAGTATTCTAGATAGTGGGTAACTGGAATACTGGAGTGGGTAACTGTTCCCTTCTCCAGGGGATCTTCCCAACCCAGGGATCAAACCCAGGTCTCCCGCACTGCAGGCTGGTTCTTTACCAACTGAGCCACAAGGGAAGCCCAAGAATACTGGAGCAGGTAGCTGATCCCTTCTCTAGCATATTTTCCCAAACCAGGAATCAAACTGGGGTCTCCTGTATTGCAGGCAGATTCTTTACCAGCTAAGCTACCAGGACTGTTAACTATATGTAACCTTGCCCTATATTTTCCAAGTCTCCCATAAATGTTTTATCATACTTTCATAATGTAAAAAATAAAAGAGAGACAATTGAAAAGAAAAAAAAGTATCACCAGGGCTGAGGCTGAGAAACCCTGCAATACATTTGGATCTGCATCTAAAAAAATCTTGTCTGGGCTTCTGGGCAGTGACAACTCACAGGCGCCCTCCAATGGCCAATATGAATAATGATCCTAAATCCCAGTGAGTGTCTCCAGGTCTCAATCCTTTCCCCACTGTGCTCAGCTTTCTTTGAAAGAGTTAGAAGGCAAGACTGTCCCCGATTCCCAGGCACAGGCATTATGAGAAAGCATGGAGCGTGAGACCTCTTCCTTCATGATGAAACTCTGCTGATCTTCCAGTCTTGTAACTTTATGGAAACAGCTTGGTGTTGCAAAAGTTAGTTCCTTTCCCAGAAGAGCAAGCAAGAAAACCAAGGAACTCTTTCTCTTTTGTGCCAACTAATTACACCTCTATTTGTATTTCCTCTTTCTTGGCTCTTTCAACTTCTTTTCATCTCCCAATTCGGTGTGGACTTGTAATCTCATGATTAGCAGAGTGGTGTCTGTTCATTGCTTTCCTGGGAATATTAATGAGTTTAGCAACAACGACAGATTCCTGATGTCTTGAAAGCTGATGAACCTCCTGACTTGTGCATACATCTCAAAGACATCTTGCTGAAATTGATCATTTATTCTCCAAGCAATGAAGAGACATTAGGAAAGCCTTTTCTTTCTTACTCCTATAGTTTTCAAGCTATTAGATAATTACTTTGACCCTTGCCTTGGGCCTGTGTAAAATGCCAAAATTATTGGGAAAGTGTAAGCCTGAGAATCATTCTAGGTTATTCCCCTGACTGACACTGTGTGAAGCAATTTGCCATCCCACAACCTCAGATCATGTCTGCATGTGCCAAGCTAGGTCTGCGCTGACTGTCGATCCAACCACTCATCCTGGTTGAGTGAGGGGAGGGGCAGTGCTTCCTGGCTCTTAGGAAGCTAATTCTTTGGACCAAGTGACTAGTAACACACCCACGCAACCAACAGTGGCCCACTCAGCCACAGCCCTTGGCTGGCCTGTCTCTCCTGTCAGCCACGTCACTCCTGTTGCACTGGGAGATATGGTAGGTCTGGTGAATGATTTGCCAGCCTATGGGAAGCTCTGAATCCATCTCCTTAGAATGCCTCAAAGATTCTTTGTTCTAAGTCAGCCTTGAAAAGCAGTGACCAGTATAGTTCTTCATCCCTCCAGTAACCTGATCGCTGACACTTGGGAGGAAACCTAAGAATTCAGAAGCGTTATTTACTCCCTTGTAAAGTATAAATCATTGTGCTTGCTTGAAACTGCATGTGTGTGAGGAAGAAGGTCAAGGTATGCTTAGGTTCAAATCCTTTACCTATTTTCTCAAGTCTCCTCCCTTGCTCAAGCCTTATCTCAACACAACCACTGATTCTGGGAGCGAACGGACGCTTCCCATGAGAATGTTCTGAGAAAACATCCATCAGGCTTGCTCTGTTGCATCAATGCACGCATCTCTGTTCTTTCCTCGTGGCAGCAGGTAGCAAGAAGCGTCTCAAGTTCTCCAGGAATCCAAGGCTAATAAGGAAGAATTTAGAAACCATTTTAAAAGAGAAGAGACCTAACTGCAGCTTTGTCACTGAAAAAATAATTTCTCGACTTTCTTAGAAGCAAAGCTTGTGCCACTTGAGGGCGCCATTGGGTTTTAAGAAAAGAGCTTTCTGTTACCTTGAAAGCGCCCAGACATGTCCAACAACTTCTGCAAAATAAAACTGAATTTAGGTCTCACTTCTAGGAAAAGGAAGGGAAACAGTAATCTACCTTTTATTTTCAAGAGAGATTAACCCAAATTCAGTTAAGTTCTAAATTCCCTTTTACAAAGCTGCCTTTCCCCAGCCAAATGAAATAAAAAGAGATATTGTGTTAAAAGATGCCCTGTGTATTTTTGTAGAAGAGACAGTTGCTTAAGATCAACATTCCAGTGTGAAGTGAGAGAAATAGTGGGACCAAATTGCATAATAGGAAACTTCTGACTTTAAACTGGAGACCTGAGCAATTTGGGTTCCATGGGGAAAAACCTTGCTTTACTTGGGTGTTTGAAAACTCCCAGAGAACAGAAAAGCTGACATGTGACCCCAGTTTCCTTATCAGGGTTTGTCTGCCTAATGCAGGTCCTACTTTCAGCTGAGAATACTAGAAACAACAGGGAAAGCTGAAATTTCCAAGCTGGGGGCTGCAAAGGGTTCCTGTAGGAAGCGAAGGGTAAAGGCTCTAAAATGAATTTTTGAATTCAATCGAGTATAACAGTGTTAATGTGGATTTTTCAGAATGAGACATTTACTAGGCAAATAATCTGTAACAGAGCATTAGATAACAGAGCAAAGCATCATCAATATAAACTGGACTTTCCTCTCCCAGCCTTTCACCAAGTCCAATCTAGTCAATCTTTGGTACTCAGTGCGAGCTCCATGGTTTCAATAGAGCCTTCTTTTTTCTTTTTTTCCAGATAATCATCCCATTGCTTAGATTTTCCCTTGCAACTGTATTGCTCTGAATGTTTTCTATATGAATCCAGTCTCTCCCATTGGACTATAAGACCCTTGAAACAGAGGACAGATTTTATATACTTGTAACTCCTATTACCCAACCCAGGAACGTTTCAGGCACATAATACAATACTTTCTAATTTACTGAGTTATCCCAAAGGAAATAAGAAGTTGGGAAAAAAGTTTCTTTCTATTTTCTGGTTTTTAAAGGAAGAGAAGGTGGTTTCTATTGTTGAAAAGGCTTGAGGATATCAAAGATCTAAAAAGAAATGTGGATTAAAGTTTAAAAACACACATATACATTACATTCCTTGAGGCTTTTCTTTTAAGATAAATTACCACACAGGCAACGTAGCAAACCTAGATGTGTTTTAGGAAAACTAACTGAGTATATCATAAAGTTTTTTTTTAATTTTTCATTTATTTTTATTAGTTGGAGGCTAATTACTTTACAATATTATAGTAGTTTTTGCCATACATTGACATGAATCAGCCATGGATTTACATGTGTTCCCCATCCTGAGGGGAGTTCAGGATGGGGCATAAAGTTTTACCAAAAGAGGAGATACAACATCCAATATGCAGAGTATGTGCTAAGTCGCTCAGTCGTGTCTGACTCTTTGTGACCCCATGGACTGTAGACCGCTAGGCTCCTCTGTCCATGGGACTCTCCAGGCAAGAATACTGGAGTGTGTTGCCATGCCCTTCTCCAGGTTATCTTCCCTACCCAGGGATCAAACCTGAGTCTCTTATTTCTCCAACATTTGCAGGTGGGCTCTTTACCACTAGCACCACCTGGGAAGGCCCCCAAACCCCCACCTTCCCGATATACATTACTGTTTATGAAATGCTGACTCTGCAAGCCACTTTATATTTACTACCTTTAAACTCCAGGAATCTTGCTCAGAGAGAATTAGTCAGCTCATCATAGGCCTGGAATGAATGGGTGGTAGAACCGAGGCTCAAGCTCTGAGCATGTGAATCAGAATTCATGATTCTTCACTACAGCAAGTCCAGACTCTCTGGGATGATGACTGTTGGTCTTTTCATTAACAGTCCAAGGACATAGCAAGAGCTGGGATGTAAGAGGGATGTGATATGGCTCAAGCCCACCTCTGCCAACTCAGCATTCATGGGAGCTGTGAGCACCACCCCCAGCCCTGGTGTAATTGAAGTCTGGAGATCTAAGTCTTGGGATGCTGCTGTGTGACCAGCAAGAGGCTTCCTGTCTTGCTACCATCTCATCTCATTATTAGCAAGCCACCTGGACGGCGGGTTGCATTCGACCCCTCCTTACATTTCCAGCAGGGCCTTGTCCATAGTAGACACTCAGTATCAGTGGAGTTGAATCTTCAAGAGGGAGACTAGGGAAGTCTAACTTCAGTGCAGCGGTAGGACTAGCAGTGGATTCAGAGGCAAGGCAGAAAGAATCTTGAGAATTTATCAACTACTCTGTGTGAATGTGAGGAAGACTCACATGATTCTAAGTTCCTATGTCCGGGGGAAAAATATTAAGAAGAGAGGTGGTTAGAGTGGGATTGGTATTAGGGGCATGATAAATTTGGAGTGCTGAAAAGTCATCAGGTGGCGTTGTACAGACACAGTTCAAAATTGTGGGACTGGTACTTGGGAAAGAAGCCAATCAGAGATGTCCATTTGGGATTGTTCTTGCCCATCTTGTTGGCCGTGGCTTATAAATCAACCTCAAATTGATCACTCTTTTCTCTAACACTGTTACCCTGGTCCAAACCACCATGATTTTTTTTACAGATGTGTCTTACGAAGTGTTGTTCTCATTCAGGCCTTTGACCTGCTTCTGACCTGTCTGGATATTGCCCAGACTCCATGCCTGCCTGCAAGCACAGCAAATCAAAGTGAGCGGTCCTTAGAAGGCTTGAGCCCTTGGAGGTCTGGTCAATCTCTCAGGGTCTAACGAAATCCTATGACTCACAAGGTGAAACAAACAGCATTGTAAAAAGATTCAAGGAAAACCAAAGCTGCATTTTTGCGTGCAAACTGATGATGGAATTGTAAGCAGGAGCCCC
The DNA here is from genome assembly GCF_963930625.1 of Muntiacus reevesi. NCBI lineage: Eukaryota > Metazoa > Chordata > Mammalia > Artiodactyla > Cervidae > Muntiacus > Muntiacus reevesi. The sequence continues at coordinate 44,668,766 of NC_089262.1, forward strand.
CGACACTGCAATCTGAAGTCTCACCCATGGAGTAGACACACTGCCCAGGACCTTATCCCAATGAGGACTGCTGATTGCTATTAATGAGGGACTTCCCAGCGCTATTTGTCTGGATATTAGTCAACCTAATTTTGTGATGTCTGTGCTGTTACTGTTTTCTATTGTTTCTATTTCTCTTTTCTTTTAATGATTATATACTTAAGTTAAATAATCCTCTATTAAATACTTAAATTGTTTATTGTGTGTATGTTGAATGGTTTCTTTTGTTAACGAATCCTTCAAACCTAAAACAAAAACAAAACTTTCAGCGAAACAACTGGTTTGGCTGTTTGTTTTTGCGACACCCCATCCCTCCCATCTATTCTTACAACAGGCAATGTGGTCCTTCTGAAACATAATTCGGATCACCTTCAGCTAGAACCCTGCAATGAGTAAAAGCCAAAGTCTTCACAAAGGCTTGCGTGACCCCACCTGATGGGTACTCCTAATTCTCAGAACTCGTCTTCCTCTGCTGCCTTTCCTGGTCCTTCAGCTCCAGCAACATCAGCCTCGTGTCTGGACCACAAGCCCCACCAGGCTTACTCTGACCCAGGAAATTTCCCCTGGCCATTTCCTCTGCTTGGAGCACTTTCCCTCCAATGATCCTCATGGTTCACTCCCTTCCCTCCTTTAGGACTTTGCTCTAATGCTGTCTCTACATTAAGACTTCCTCCAGCCTCTCTTTCAAATGACAGCTAACCCCACCCCTCACTGGTTCTCCTTTCCCTTCTTTAGTTTTCTCGCCATTGCTCATCATCTTCATTTTACATATTTTCTTTGTTTATTAAATTGTTCATTATTCATCTCTTACCGTGAGAAGGTGTCTGTGTGTGTGTGTGTTTCAGCCAGCATTAAGAACAGTACCTGGTACATAGTGAGCAGGTAGTAAATATTTGTTGAACAAACACTGAGTTATTGAACCTGTGCCTACTATTAGTTGGGGCCATAAGATTGCCAACGGCAAGAAGTTAGGAAAGGAGAAGAGGTTTGAGAACCAACCTTGGGCACAGAGTTTCACCCAGAGCTATGCAACTGAACTGGGACATATGCCCATCCACTGACTCCTGGACCAGTCTTTGGCCAAAACACCAAACAGCCGTGCCTCCCAGAGATTTGGAGCCCCAGTAAGATTGATAGAAGTGGAAGAAGAGAGCCCTGGTGATCACGTTTCAGGTCCCAGATGCCTGTTAAAAAAAATAGAGGATTATTTTTCAGTTCGTGGCAATGGCCACCGCTAAGGAGCCACTGATTTTGCTTGTGGAGGCTGAACCAAGGATTATTTTATTACCACTATAGTCTTGTTGTACCTCCAGGAGAAACAACATTTACTTTAAAATAAGGCAGGAATAAAACTAGTCCCCAGATGGTAACCGTCACCCAAACTTTAGTTAATTTATTAAAACATGTTAGTAACTTACTAAATTGTACCCTGGCACCATGAGAAGCCCAATGTACTTTCTCCAGGAGCTTTAATTGCCACCAGAGATGTCTAAAAGACTGCGGATTAGTATTGCTTGATGATGTGGTGACTATCCTGTTTCCCTTGGCTTTCTTCTAAAACTCATCTGGTTATTTCCCTGGGAATTTGACTGTATTGTCAAGGTGGTCATGTGTCTTGAGTCATGAAAGGTAGCCCATTGTTCCCCGGCCAAACCCACACGATTATTTCATAAGATGTCAGTCCGTCATTGAATCCCTGAAAAACTGGTTTATTGAAAGAGAGCTGTGTGGTTAATTGCCTGTGACCCTCCAGACACAGCTGTCAGGCTCGGTGTTCAGCCAACCAGCAAAATTCCACTGCAAATATCCTCTGATTAGCTCTGCAGTGAGGCAGGAAATTGGAAAGCCAAAGAGTAGAACCAGATCAGTGGAAAATAATTGCCCATTCATCAGTGAATCTAGACATGAGAAGACCTCCAGAGAGCATCATTAGAAAAATGGTTACATCTTTGCAAACATCAATAACACTTTTATGTGCCAACCTTCATAAATGCAATGACCTTTGATGTGATCATCACCACCAACACTGTCATCAATATCCACAGAGGCAGAATGTATTCATTACATTCCCACCATCTATATACTGCTGTTCTGACCACCCACCAAACATTGCCCAATGGCCCCAGGCTTTAGATGTTCACTAAATAATCTATGATTGTTGCCTGAAGCTAATGCTGTCTTTCACAGAGACCAACTTCCACCTGGCTGATATGTTTTGTTGCAATTGTTTTTTTAACCTTTTCAATAACACAATTCACCTTTTTATCAGACAGAGGCTACTTTGGATTTCCTGACCAAAAGGAGTAATAAGATAATTATTTGAATACTATTTTCATGAATATAAGTCCATTTATTCCTCACAATAACTCTTTGAGGGGGTAGGTGTTGTTTTCCTCACTTTATAAACAGTGAAACAATTTCAAATAAGGTATGTGACTCATGGATTTATAATTTTGGGTAAGTGGTAGAGTGCGTATTTGATGACTGAAGGAGAAAATAAAATCCCAGAGAGCCATAATCTCTTCAAAGGATGACCCTAGTGATTTGAAAAGAGAGAGCCCTTGAAGTCTTAACTTGGAAAGATACAGTATGTGTGTGTGTGTGTGTGTGTGTGTGTGTGTGAGTGAAAGAGAGAGTTGAACAGAATGAGAATGCAACAGAGAGAGAATGAGAATGAGTTCATGTGTGCTAATTCAGAAAGGAGACTGAGCTCAGGGGGATGAGAAAAATTTAAGTGCCCAGACAAAAAGAAAAAACTTGTCATAGGATTCCTAGAAGAGTCCAGGGGACTGTAATGACCTGAGGAGTGGATTAACACTATTGCGATAGTTTCAGGTACACAGCAGAATGGCTCAGTCATACATATGCATGTAGCCATTCTCTCTGAAACTCCCCTCTCATCCAGACTGCCGCATAACATTGAGCAGAATTCCCTGTGTTATACAGTAGGTCCTCGTGGGTTATCTATTTTAAATATAGCAGTGTATACATGTCAATCCCAAACTCCCAAACTATCCTCTCCCCACACCCTTGCCCCCTGGAAATTATAAGTTTGTTCTCAAAGTCTGTGAGTCTGTTTCTGTTTTGTAAATAAATTCATCTGTATCATTTCTTTTTAGATTCCGTATACAACAGATGTCATATGGTATTTCTCTTTCTCTTTCTGACTCCCTTCACTCAATATGACAGTGTCCAAATCTTGAGATACTCATTACTGTGGTGAATAAGACTCAGCCTGCCCTGTAAGAGCATCAGGAAGATGCTTGATAGAAACAACTTAATGTGATAAATCTGCAGGAGACATCTGGGTAAAATGCTTGAGAAACCAAGAGGCAAATGAGATTAATGAGAGCCTCTCAGAGATGTTGCCACCAATAAGCCCTTTCATGGATCTTTGAAGGAAATCTCTGGACAAGAAAGCCCTGGGTAAGCTCCTCAACATCTCACCACCCCCTACGGAACAGCAAAAGGCTTAGATTCCACAACACTGGAGCTTAGTTCAGATAATACTCCTTGGATGCATCATTAATATCAACGTGTTTCCTGAGGATAAATACGGGTAAGAATCAATACTCACTGACTCCTGGGCTTCCCTGAAAGCCAAACTCCTCTGGGATCGTTTCCTTTTCTTTTCTTCCTCTTCTGATTCACATCTCTAAAATGGACCAGGGCTATTTTTTTTTTTTTTTAATTACCTGTGACTCAGCACTGATTCATTTCTTCACTATTTTGTATAATTTCCATTGTTATTCTCTTTAGCTGAATCTTATCGACTTCCTATAATTTTTTGCAGCTTAGATTTCCCTCCCCAGGTCACTTATTCAATTGCTTTAGAAATATGGGATCAAGTTTGAGTACTGCCTGTGTAAAATAAAACTTCAGATCTATGAGTGTGTAACTCACTCCCGTTGAGAAATTAGTTGGTACCCAGGCCCCATCTCCTTGCCTCCTGCTTTTCTTCACGCTCCTACAGCTAAACAGGCACCATGTTTTGTGGGGGGTTGGCATAACTAATTATTACACTGGGAGATTTTGTAAAATGAAAGAAGGCACTAAAATCATCAACAAGCATTAACTGAGCTACAACTTGTATGAGTTGGGACCATCCTGGACAAACCAAGCTGTAGCATCATCCAATTTGTTACATCTTGTAGGCACTCCTTGGGGTGGTTGCCACTTCAGCAAGTCAGATGACTGCAGGGCAGTAGAGAAAATATTTTTCCTTTTCTACACAGTTAGGGCTTTCCAAGCAAAGGAAGCTAAAACTTGGGTTAAAAAGCAAACGTTGGAAGTTAAAAGAGTGTTAGACTGGAAGCTGTTAGCTCCCATTTCTAAGGTAACTAAATTTGTCTCTCCAGGAGGCTTGCAGTCCAGGGTAGGGACTTTCCCCTTTGCTTCCTGAGAGAATTGGTTTACATTCAAAGGATTGTACTTAACAGGAGAGTCAAGGCTTTTCTCCCTCTCGCAGAAGTAGAGTTTCGATTAATTGCTTTTTTCCTGTGTATAGGTCAGACTTTCTTCTTTCTCTCTACGTCTCATACATTTTGTTGAAACTTGGACACTTTAAGTAATACAATATGGCAACTCTGGAAATCAGATCACCACCCCCCACCACCAGTGTTTGTAGCTGCTGCTTGTTGAAGTTGTTTGTCTTCTGACTTTTCTGAACTAAGTCTATAAAATATGTATTCTTTGTCAAGGATTAGCACTGAGGTCTCTGCTGCTGCTGCTGCTGTCACTTCAGTCACATCCAACTGAGGTCTCGACTCAGCTTTGTAATCAACTAATGACTGAATGAAGAATTTCTTAAATTGTCTGAATGAATAAATCTCCAATCTTTGCTGAGGGCTTCTGTGTGCAGGTTGAAGTTTGTCTTCCACATTCAACCAGGCAACTTATGACTCTGACTTATCCTTTACTTCTTACTTATACAGAGCCTCAAGGTCAACCAAAGGTGAGGGCACAGGATCTTCTAGCATCATTCATAAGTGTCCACATGGTTTTCTAGATTTTTCAGGAATATGTTAGAGCTTTTCAAAGCACCTGTGGATAGTTCATTCTTAAGTGAAGAATGCAAATAAGAATTATGTTCAGGTAATTCATTTAAGTTTGTGTTTAATCTATTGTTTGTCGTGTTATCCATCACCTGAGGCACCTGTGAAGTACCTGTATTTGCTTCTAAATATCTTCAACAAATGACCCAGAGAAAGGTTTTTAGCCTTGGGTGAGCTCAACTCAAATAAAAGTCTTTTGATTAGGGTCTTCCAGGGAACCACAAGGCAAAAAAGTCATAACAGTTCTTTGGGAATGAGGTTTTGAAAGAGCTCAATCTCCATTCTGCTGTCTCTAGTACCAGGCATGCAGACACTGATTTTTCAAGGCTACCCCCAAACTAGGGAGCATGGAATGAAAATAGGGCACATTAATTGCCATAAACATCACTTTTCTTACTGAGATTCAGTCATTTTTATCTACTAAATGATCCACAGGTTTCTGTAAGCTTTCAGTTAATTTCTAGATTTCTGAGAAAGTTGATTTTACCCCAATCAAATTCCAGCAAGTTATTTTATAAATATCAACAAGCTGATTCTAAAGTTTAGATAAAGAAGCAAAAGACTCAGAATAACCAACATGTTACTAAATGAAAACAAAGTTGAAGAACTGAGGCTACCTAATTATAAGATTTACTATCAAGTTACCAAGACAGTGTTGTATTGGCAAAATAACAGACAAATAGATCAATGGGATGAAGTAGAGAACCCAGAAATAGACCTATCAACTGATATAAACATAGTCAATTGATATTTGACAAAGGAGCAATGGCGATACAGTGGATCAAAGGCAGTCTCTTCAGTATGTGGTGCTAGAACAACTGGACATCCACAAACAGAAAAGATGGATCTAGACCCAGACTTTACATCCTTTACAAAAATTAACTCAAAATGGGTCATAGACCTAAATGTAAAATGTGAACTATAAAACTCCTAGAAATAAAGTAAAAGAAAACCTAAATGACTTTGGGTATGTTGATGCTTTTTAGATACAACACAAAAGACACAGCCCATGAAAGAAATAACTGACAAGCTGGGCTTTGTTAAAATTTAAAATCTCTGCTTTCTGAAAGACACCATCAAGAGAATTAGAAACAAGACGCAAGCTGGAAGAAAATATTTGCAAAAGACATCTGATAAAGAACTGTTATCCAAAATAAACAAAAAACTAAAAACTCAACAATAAGAAAACAAATAACCTGATTTAAAAATGGATCAATAGTAGCCTTTCAATTTTGATTATAGAGATCTTAATACTAAAAATATTTTTTTTTATTGAGAGGAGAAATATGTCAATAAGAATGATTGTCATACTATTAGAAAAACAGCAAAAGACATGTGAAAGTCATGCTGTTGTGTCTGACTCTTTGCAATCCCATGGACTCTAGCCCGCTAGGCTCGTCTGTCCATGGGATTCTCCAGGCATGAATACTGGAGTGGGTTGCCATTCCCTTCTCCAGGGGATCTTCCTGACCCAAGGATCGAACACAGTTCTCCTGCTTCTTCTGCATTGCAGGCAGATTCTTTACCATCTGAGCCACCAGGGAAGCTTTAATAAGAGAGAAAATAGAAATAGCTAGTAATAACACTGAAATTTTCTCCCTTATAATTAAAATAGATTTTAAATGACTACTTAATATAATTTCACTAGAAAAATTGAAACATGTAATAGTACAAGGAGAAATTGATGATCACCTGAAGATAACCATCATTAATGTAGTGGGAATCATTCTTGAATTTAACTCATTATGCATATACACCTATACAACGAGTATAGGTGAATTTAAATGATATTCTATGTGCTTTTAAATAAAATATATAGACATCTTAAAAAAGTGGGACAAAAATCTTGACACCTCACCAAAGAAAATGTCTATAGGGCAAATAAGTGTATGAAAAGATACTCCACATCCTGTGCGATGGGGTAATGCAAAGTGAAACAGTGAGATACCACTATGTATCTATTAGGCTTTCCTGGTGACTCAGTTGGTAAAGAAGCTACCTACTATGCCAGAGACCCGGGTTCGATCCCTGGGTCAGGAAGATTCCCTGGCGAAGAGAATGGTTACCCACTCCAGTATTCTTGCCTGGAGAATTTCATGGGCAGTGAAGACTGGCAGGCTACAGCCCATGGGGTCAAAAAGAGTCAGACACGATGAATACATACATTTATTAGAGTGATCAAATCCAGAACACTGACAACACCCAATGCTGGTGAGAAGGTAGAGCAACAGGAGGTAGAGCAATATTAATATGAGCAACTCTCAATATTGACACATTGCTGATGGGAATGGAAAAACATACAGTCGCTTTGAAAGACACAGTAGTTTTGTCTTTAGAGGTTTCTTACAAAACTAAACTTCGTAGTCCTCCCTATCTGGTGTTTCTCTTTCTGTTGTTTCGGTTACACATGTTCAACCATGGTCTGAAAATATTACATGGAAAGTTCCAGAAATAAACAATTCCTAATATTTAAAATTTCAGGTCATTTTGAGTAGTGTGATAAAAGCTCGGTCCCACCCAGAATGTGAATCATTCCTTTGTTCAACGTATCCTGTCATTTAGTAGCCTTCTCAGCTGGGGCTTTCCTGGTGTCTCAGGGGTAAAGAATCTGCCTGCCAATGCAGGAGATGTGGGTTTGATCCTTTGGTCTGGAAGATCACCCAGAGAAGAAAATTGCAGCTCACTCTTATCTGAGAAATCCCATGAACAGAGAAGTCTGACCGGCTATAATCCATAGGGTCAAAAAAGAGTCGGACACAAATGAGCAACTAAACAAAAATAAGTCTTCTCAGTTATCTCAGCTGCTCTATTGCTATGATGGTATTATTTTACTTAATAATGGCTCCAAAGAACGAGAGAAGTGATGCTGGCAATTTGAATAATATCCTCAAGAGAAGCCATAAAGTTTTTCCTTTTAAGTGAAAATGTAAAGTGATTTTTTTTTAAGTGAAAAGATGTAAGTGCTCAACTTAAGAAAAGAGAAAATATTATGCACTAATGTTGCTAAGATCTATGGTAAAAATGAATCTTCCATCAGTGAAGTTGTGAAGGAAAAAGAAATTTGTGCTAGTTTTGCTATTGAAACTCAAACTACAAGTTATGGCCACAATGCTTGATAAGTGCTTAGTTAGGATGGAAAAGGCATTAAGTTTCAATATATTTTGAGAAAAAGAAAGAGAGATACATTCACATAGCTTTTATTATTGTATATTGTTATAATTGTCCTAGCTTATTATTAGTTGTCATTAATCTCTTACTATGCCTAATTTATAAATTAAACTTTATCTTAGGTATGCATGTGTAGGAAAAACAGTATTCACAGGATTCTGTATTATCCAAGGTTTCAGGCATACATTGGGAGTCTGGGAACACATCCCCCACAGATAAGAGAAGACTACTGAATTCTTATGATACTATCCAGCAAGCAAGTTCCTTGATATTTAGCCAAAGGAATTGGAAATTATGCCCACAGAAAAACCTGTGTACAAATGCTTATAGCAACTTTATTCATAATTGCAGAAACTTGGAAACAACCATGATGTCTTCAACAGGTGAATGGATAAATAAACTGTGTTACACCCAGGCAAGAAAATACTATTCAGCATTAAAAGGAAATGAGTTATCAGGCCTTGAATAAAATTGAAGAAACTGTAAATGCATTATAACAAAGTGAAGGAAGCCAATCTGAAAAGACTACCTGCTATATAATTCCAACTATACAGCATTCTGGAAAAGACAAAATTGCGAAGACAATCTAAAAGTGAACAACAAATTAATAATTCAAGAAAAGTAGTATGCTAACTGAACAAAGTCTAAAGATTAGGAATAAACAGCCCAGAGGTGGGTTATAATCTCTAGTGTTAAGTGACGGTGGAACATAGGGGGAAACATTTAAATAAGCTTGGATTTGAGCCTTATTATGGAAAAAAAATGTTGATTTCTAGGCTTGGAAATGTGTGCTTAAATTGATGTACGCTGGAAAACCACTGAATATTTCTGAGCAGAAAAGTGGAGTGATATGAGTTTTGCTTGTTGTTTGTTGTTCAGTCGCTCAGTCAGTCATGACTGACTCTTTGCAACCCCGTGGACTATAACCCACCAGGCTCCTCTGTCCACAGGATTCTCAGGCAAGAATACTGGAGTGGGTTGCCATTTCCCTCTCCAATGAGTTCTGCTAGAAAAAGATTAAATCTGGAGACAGAGTAGAGAATACATAGGAAAAGTTTCAGGGAAGGAGAGTGGAGGGCAAGTAAACCACTCATAAGTCTACAGCTGAATTTCAGGTAGGAAATCTTGTGCAGGACTTGGGTAGAAGTTTCAAACAGACATTCAGTAGAAAGTTAGCACAAGACACAAGAACATGCAGATGCATCAGTACAAATAAAACACTACATTCCTTTTGGGTAAAAACCTACATAAGATCCAAGTCACCCTGAAAATTTAAGTGCTAAATGACAAAAACAAGTTGGATGTGAATTGCTAACAAGCTTTGGAGCAGTGCCCCCTGCCCAGCCATGGAGCAGAAAGGTAGGTTTCACGCACTTGACCCTGTACCCACACAAGTGTACCAAAGAGCCCATAGAAAAGAGCACTAAGGAACCAAGCAAGCTAATGATGAAGCATGCCCAAGGGTGATCCCTCTAAGTGAGAAATCAGTAGTGGTGGAGCTGGGAGAGAGATTTCATAAAGCTCTACCTTCTGTATAACTCTATTCTTTTGTTATGTTAACAGAATATCCAAAGTTCAGAAGTAACCAAAGAGTCAAGGCAGGTTCCAGCCAACTGTGAAGCATTATCTTTAGTTCCTTCTCCCAGGATTCTCAGACCCAGAGCTCCCCACACTGAAACTCACCTCGATTTTCTGTCTTCAAGGAATGTCATCTCAATGCTTTTTCACTTTGCTCTTCTTCATCCTATCCTCTCTCTCCCAGACAACTCACTTGATCTCTGCTCTGTCCTTTCATACTTTGATTCTAGATCACAGGATAAAATCAATGAATGCAGACACTGGTGATGCCCAGGGTCTCGCATCTGCACGGGCAGTGGGTGTCCCATCCATTGTACCCACTTCAGGGACTCCCTCCCTGCTATTCTCTGACTGGGACCTTGTCCAGTGCTTGCTCAGCCTTTGCACTTGGTGTCCTGGATTATCCAGAGATTAAACACCCCCAGGGGCAACCCTCACAACCAAAGGATGGATGTCAGAGGAAGTCCTTGGTTTTCACGTAATCCTGATGTTCATTTCTCACATTTCCTTAGACAATCTTCAGCTAGAAGGAGCCTAAGTTACCAGCAGCAGTAATTCTCTAACAGGATTTTCATTGACTTTTCCCCCTTCACTGTCTGACTTGCTCCTCTACCTCCTTCTACCTTCCTGGAATCACACCCCAAATAAACTGCCTTCATCAGAGTCTTTTTCTAAGGGTCTGCCTTGGGGAGAAACCTAAAAGAGACATTACATACTCTGTCAACAGGTCATTGTGATATTAGGCTGCACTCTTTAGATTACACTTGAGTGCATACAGATTCCTTCTCTGGAGAAAGAAAAGAATAATCTCTTAATTTTATAAAGGAGTGACAGCTGAGTTAGTGATTTGGGACACAATTATAGAGCATAAAGGAGACACTTTGAAGTATATGGCACCTATAAATACCCCCAAACACAACACAAAAACCCATACTTATGAGGTCTTGCCCCATATGAAGATGAGAATTTCTGTACTTAGATCCACAACCACAATGAAACAAATTGAGATTCCATGCCTAGACAAACTGTATTGTTCATTAAAGATATAAATTACTTTTTTTCCATAGGGATCAATTTGAACTACAAATGATGAATGTGGTAAAGGCTGAGGAAAGTCAAAACTGGCACTACTAAATACAACCATTGATTGATGAGCTCCTATGAACCAGAATGGTAAAGCAGCATTCAAAATATGCTTACAATCCCTATAATTTAACCTAAATGGAAAAACTTTTAAAAGTCCTAACCATCTTACAATTTTCATGACATCAATATAAAGAACTCTTGAATTTAATAAAGAAATAAATTGCATTTACATTTAAAATGTATTACACCCAATGCAGGGAGAAAGAGACACTAATGGTCAGGGTCAGGAAGTGTGTCGTTTCCCTTTGCGTAAATTTATGCTCCTACATTTTACATCAGCTTTTCAATCCTTTAGAATACGGTGTTATATTTATATGCTGAACAGCTGGCATATAAAAGAACACAATGCCAGGCCCACAGAGATGATTTGGATATAACTCTGACCTTCCACGACACTATGGTCTAATAGGAAATTGAGCTAGTACAAAGGATTAGATTTTCAATCAAACTTACATGAATCAGAGATCTTACCCAATATCAAGCTTTATTAATAATTCAAGAATACAACTTTCAGGAAGCAGAGACTAAATAGAGAGAGGTCTGGGCTCTCCCACGGCCCCCATATGTCCATCTTCTCACATTAGATACGTGCTTTCAGGCCCAACACCGATAAATCTGCTAAGTGAGAGCTGTGGGTTGCCTTACAGAGCAGGGAGCATAGGATTATGACATATCTTCATTTTATACCCAAGAAAATCGTATAGCTGATAAGACATTTTCCAGGGAATCATGCTTCATAAACCTATAGATCCCAGATATGTTTCCCTAGGCAAACCAAAGACATTCTGCTAAGTGAAATCTATGGGGAAAAGACTCTCCTTCTAGGAAATGCCATTAGTCTATTTCCCAAAGATCCGGTTACTTTGCTGACAAGGAGACTTAACCAGATCACCTGCCTTCCTTCCTTCCCTTGGGAGCATCTGCCAGTAACAAGGAGAGAAAATGCATCACAGGCCAGTTGCTTCAATTCCTTCCTCCCCAGGGAGAGAAGATATATGCCCAAACCATGACAAGACCCAATAGAAATCTGTAACTGTTGTAAGGGATCAGGCAGAGGTTGATAGAGAATTCAGAGGATAGTAGAGCGCTGAAGACTCTACTGTCTGTGAGAGCTCGGCATGCACATTTTACAGCATCTGAAATCATGCCTCCTACTTACGAGATTCATATCCAGGGAGCCACAGAGACCAGTAGGGTCCAATACTGGAGGATCTGAACCAACAGAACGGAGATATGAAAGTTCAAAATATTCAAGGGCAGGAGACTGGGGTTAGTAGTTAAGAGGTTGAAAGCTATGGTTTGAAAGGCATGTGCTGTTAGAGTGTGACGTTCCTTAGGTAACAACTTTAAGAGGGTCGTTCCTCCTCTCCGTCTCCCCTTCTTGCTCAATCTCTTACTCTCTCCTTCTCCATCCTTTCTTCTCCCCTCCTGCCATTCTCCTTCTCTCTCTTTAATTCAGTATAGGTAGGGGTCATTGTTGTTTAGCCACCAAGTCGTGTTGGGCTCTTTTGTGACCCCATAGACTATAGCCTGCCAGACTCTTCTGTCCATGGGATTCTCAAGGCAAGAATACTGGAGCGGGTTACCATTTCCTTCCCCAGGGTATCTTCCCAACCCAGAGATCGAACCCACATCACCTGAGTTAGCAGGTGTATTCTTTACCACTGAGCCACAAGGGAAGCCCAAGAGGTAGGGGTAGGTGTAAATAAATATACTTTATACTATATCATAAAAATATTTCTATAATATGGATCCTCTGGTGATTCCCTGGGATTCCCTGGTGGCTCAGATGGGAAAGAATCTGCCCGGCATGCGGGAAACCTGGGTTTAATCCCTGGGTCAGGAAGATGCCCTGGAGAAAGAAATGGCAACCCATGCCCAGGAAACAGCAACCCGCTCCACTGTTCTTGCCTGGAGAATCTCATAGACAGAGGAGCCTGGTGGGCTGCATTTCATGGGGTTTCAAAGAGTCGGGCACAACTGAGCGACTAACACACACACTTAAAAATATTTAAATCTACTTCTTATAATATAAACTCTAAATTACATACATACAGATGTGTGTTTCTATATAACAATTAATACTGATTTTAGCAAATACTTATTGAATGCCCTCTATGTGGTATCAGGCACTATTCTCAGTTCTTGTGATATATCCATGCACAAAATAAACAAAAGCCCTTCCATTTTGGAGCTTACATTTTATCAGGAGGGTATACATAGCAACCAATAAACATAAATAGCCTATATTGCTTGTTAGGATTACCTTGGGCTTCCCTTGTGGCTCAGCTGGTAAAGAACCCTCCTTGTGGGTTGGGTTCAATCCCTGGGTTGGGAAGATCCCCTGGAGAAGGAAAAGGCTACCCATCCCAGGCAAAAAGAGTCAGACAAGACTGAGCAACTTTCACTTTCTTTGCTTGTTAGAAAGTCATAATAACTAAGGAAAAAGGAATAGGACTGCTGAGAAGGAACAGGCTGAAATTTTAAGTAAAGAATTTATCCTGCTATTAGAGGAATAATGGGGTGAAGGCAAGGGGCAGATGATAGAACCTTATAGACCATGTTGAAAGCCTTGGCTTTTCTTCAATGAGAAAAGGAGAGTCTTTAGAAGGTTTTGAGCAGAGTAATTCTGTCATCTGATCTATGTCTGCCATGTTGAGAAGACTGTGGGGGCTCAGGAGAAGCAAGGATACTAGTTAAAAGACTATTACAACAAGCCAGACAGGAGATGAGGGTGGTGGTAGCAATGGGGGTGATGAGAAGTGATCGGATACAGACATATTTCAAAGATGGAGCCAACAAAGCAGCTTCCAACTTCCTCGGGAATTGCATTTTCAGACAAAGACAGGGACTCCGGAAACTTTCTCTGAGCAGAAAGGATGCCTGAGACGGTGCTCCTGTGAATGCTGCCTGGGAGGAGGTGAATATTTTCTCCTATCCCTGCATCTGGCCACGGAGAAGAGGTTGATCATGTGGTGCATGGATTTGCAGGAGGCCCAAACTGGAGAAAACTTGGGGCATGATATTGAGTATTTCACAAGCCTCCCACGTTGACAGGAGGAAACTGGGTTCCAAAGGGACAGTGGCTTGGTCCAGGATCACTCAAGCGCCACACCCTACTGTCTCCTCCAATTTTCTGAGAGTCTGGCCTTTGGATCACACAAGCTTAGACCCAACATCTGGTTTAATCATTTTCGAGTTGTGTTCCCATGGGTTAATTTCCTCAAACCTCTCTAGATTTCAGCTTTAGCATCTGTAAAATCTAAAATGTATCAGTGTAAAATTGGTCATGATGGCAGTCTTTTCCCGAGGTTGTTGAGATGATTACATGTGATCAACATTATGTGAAACAGCCTAGTGCCTAGTAGACAGGGAGGGGGAGCTGTTACTATTAAAATAAGTGGCTGAGCCCGGATTCAAGCACAGTTGGCACCAATGAGACTTTCTACTATGATAGTCACTAGAAGCAGGGCCAGCAGGGATTTACAAGCAGTAATTGCCTCTTTCTTTCAAGAACTACACAGGCCCAGTGGGGAGAGGGGTCTTTTCTGTGCATCACCCCCTGATCCTGAGACATCATCCCTGCTGTACACTGTATGTCGCTCCACACCTCATCACAAGTGCCAGAAATCTTGTTGGAAGGAGCTGTGGCTGGGGGAGTCATCCTTGGCTGCATCTGAATAGAAAGACACAGAGGAGGCTTTGCTTCCCAGGCATCCACTATCCACTCCCAGAGGATGAACCTTGTTCAGATGGAGACAAAAATCAAATGCAGCATCAAAGACCAAAGAGGTCAGACTGTGCTTTTTCCTGCCCTGGCAACAGTGAAAGGACCCTTTCATTTTTATTGATCCAAAGAATGTTTCCTGAGTGCAAACAGCAAGAGAACATACAAAGGAGGTAGTCCTTTAACAATGGGGTTCTAATCCTTAGATGAACAGTAGAATCATCTGGCAGCTTCGTATAAAAATTCCAGCATACTGCCTCCACTTTAAACTTACTAAATCTAAATCACTGGTGATGGAGCCCTGGCCTTAGTATTTTTCACATGGTCCAAGTGATTCTAATGTACAGCCTAATACTCTATTAGGGCGTGAAACTGAGAAATAATTTTATAGACCTAATACTGCCACTGAATGTAAAAGCACCTTTAGGGTCTATGTTAGTTTCTCATTGCTGCTATACAAACGATTATAAATTCAGTACCTCAAAAAAACAGAAATGTATTATCTTACAGTTCTGGACGTCAGAGAGCTAAAATGGGCCTTACTGAACCGAAGTCAAGGTGCTGGCAGGGCTGTATTCCTTCTGTAGGTTCTGAGGGAGCAGTTTGTCTTTCATCTTTTCCAGCATCTAGAAATCACTTGAGTGCCATGGCTTATGGTTCCTTCCTCCATCTTTAAAGCCAGCAGTGTGTAGGGTCTTCAAATCTCTTTTTCTCTCTGCTTCCATTATCACATTTACTTCTCTGATGCTAATAAGGACTCTTAGCATTACATTGAACCCATCTGGATAATCTAGGATAATCTCTCCATCTCAAGATCTTTAATTTAATCAATTTAATCTCATCTGCAAAATCTATCTTGTAATATAAGGTGATGATCCAAGGATTAAGAGATGAACATCTTTTGGATTTCATTATTCTACCTGCCACAGAATCTTTTAAGAATGGAGAAATAGTAGTAGGGATAATCAAAAGGAGGTTACCTTTGACTGCACAGCTGGGTAAATTTTTAAATCTGCTTAGACTCTGAGAATAAGTAGTTTAAAAATTTTACCTAGCTATGCAATCAAAGGTAATGAGACTTCCAGAATTACCGTATTACCCAGAAAAAAAAAGCAGAGAGATTTCAGGTGAGAATTTTGTGCTGACTTTCACTACTGCTCACTCTTTCAATTCTTGCCTCCCATCAAACTCCCCAATGAAACTTTGGCATTCTCCGCAGGCTATTAGGCAAAATCCTTAATGATTTTTACTAAGTAGATCTCTATGTAATAGATTCTGAAAAAATCTTTCAGAAGTAGATTCTGAAAAAAAAAAAAATAGAAAATTATGATTCCCTCACTTTTATCAAAAAAAACATCCTTTAAGACTTCCCTGGTAGTGCCATGGTTAAGAATCCACCTGCCAATGCAGGGTACATGGGTTCAATGCCTGGCCCAGAAAGATTCGACATGCCATGGAGCAGCTAGGCCCATACACAGCTACTGAGCCTGCACTCTAGAGCAGCAACTACTGAAGCCCGCATGCCCTAGAACCTGTCCTCCACAATGAGAGAAACCACCACAGTGAAAAGTCTATGTCCGACAACAAAGAGAAGGCCATGCTAGCTGAAACTGGGGAAAGACCGCATGCAGCCATGAAGACCTAGAGCAACCATAAATAAATACATATTTTAAAAAGAAATAAAATAAAAATAGAGGAAAGGCCCTAAACATGGGAACACGGTTGAGCACTTGAAGCTTGGCCATTCATTTCTTTTCTCAGCCGCAACATGCATGCACCATGGGTGTATATTTACAAGTTGACATTACTCTCCAATTGGAAATCCTTTTAAAGAAGAAAGGAGACTGCTATTTTCTCTCTCATTTTTGGGAATAAAGCCTTGCAAATAGATCAGTTTCATGAGGTATAAACCTTTTCAGAAAATTCTCCAAGATTTTCTCCCATTTTCTCTGCCATTTCCAATCAGCCAGGGGTTGAGGGATTCTCTTCCTCTTAAGGTCCCACTTTGTACTGCTTGCAATTCCAAAGGAGATTTGGGGTTGACCAAAAAGATCATTTGGGTTTTTCCTTAATATCATACAGAAAAATTCTAACAAACGTTTTGGCCAACCCAATACTCTAATAGATTACAGATTGTTTTCAGTAGCTGACCTAGACATAGCATCATCACTTCCTGATTATATTGATATGTTTCTATTATTTGCTTATTTGTGCCTCCAAAGACAATTCTTTTTTGTCTTATTGTAAACAGCATAGCAAGAACTCTGTATTAAAACATAATTATTTACCCATGCAGTTCATGCACCTTTGTCCCTGGGGAATCTGGTGACGTGAATTTACAGGAACGTCAGGGTATTTCTCACCAACAGTTTCCTGTTATTGGTATGCTTTTGTTTAGTTGTGATCTTTTTTTTTTTTTTTTTTTTCACTCCTTCGGTTTCTCAAGGGAAAAATAAACAGGCACGTGACAATTATCACAGTCGTGGGATATCATCTGGGGACCTCACATACGTGTTTTCATCAGGGGCTGGGCACTCTGGCAAAGCCAAACACTGGGATTGTCTAGACAGACAATTGGTTATCATTCATTTGTTCTCTTGATTTTCCCACATGCTTCAGATAGCTATCTTAGTGAATGTGTATTGCATTTTGTAGAAATTCCCAGTCTAGAAAGAGCCTGTACAAAAATAGAAAACATTATAAGAGATTTATCAGTGAGAAATAATCAATTTTCTGAGTTCTGAAATATAGGAATCCAGTTTGATATTTTCATCTGCCAAATAACAATATAATTAGTCTCATCAACAGAGATGAGAACTCTCATGAGTTGAAGCATCCATGCCAATTAAAGTAGAAAACTGTATTATCTAGTTACTGACTGAGACTACAAAACTTGGGAAAGCTACGACATGTACCCAAGTTTTTCAGTCTTCTTATTACTTAAGTACACATTTATCATGATTTTTAATGTCCATTTGAAATTGAAAAACAAGAATTCTTATCCTCAAAAACATTCAGGAAAACAGAGGTGGTTTTATAAATCCTCTTCACTATACCAATATGCTTACAAAACACAAACTGAGTGTGACTTTCTGGAGTTGTTCTGTTCAGTACAATGGCTGTGAGCCACATGCCACTAAATTAATGGAAACTAAATAACAGTAAAATTTCAGTTTCTATGTCTTACTAGTCATATCTCAGTCACCCAATAGGCATATGTAGCTAGAGGATATTGTATGGACAACTTGGACTATTGAACATTTCTGTCAGTAAACAAAGCTCTATTGGACAGTGATGATCTAAGATGGGATTCAACTTGCATCAAAATCCAATAAATAGAAAATTAAATCCTTTTGAGGTGAACAGTTACTAACGGAAATTGCAGCTAAACTTTCCTTAGGTTTGAAAATGCTGCACTTTTTTATTTCCTCCAGTGAAAATAACCCTCTTAAACCTAACATCTCCTTTATATTTCTCTGCCGCCTTAGCTTTTGTTCATTTTCAGAAACAAGTTAATAAAGTATATAGATCTGGTAAAACTGAAGAATGAATCAGGAAATATAACAAAGGGTTGTGAAGCATCATCTTGTCCTGGAGCAGTAGTGTTTACTGGACCAGCTGGTAATTTGCCTGATGCTTGTTCATTGTCCTTTTCTTCCACTCCTTTAAAATGCCACACTTAAGTGCAGATTTAGGTAGACATCAAAGCACGTAAATATAGAAGTCATTTGTTTGGAAATTCCTTTTATGATCTGTTTGCTCTTAGCATCAAGCCCCTTTTATCTATAGTTTCTCAAATTTTATTACCCGTCTCCCCACTCCCAGGCTTACCTCCAACCTGTCGATCGATTAAATATGCTAAAGAGATGAACTGGGACAGAGTCTCCAGCTTAGATTTTGAGTCCTGTATCTGCCACTTATCTGGAACTCTCTGACCTTGGGCAAGCTACTTTTTTCTGAGTGATGAACTTCTCACTGCTAGAGAATGAGGGATGCCACTAAGAATATCGGCTCCCCAAGGTTGCTGTGAAGGCCCCACAAGCTGCTAGATGTGATGTCACCACATAAGAGGTAGAGTTGGTTCCTATGATCACTGGTTATCTTGCATTATTGGCCCCATGGGAAGCTCTGAAGGTCACAGAACCTGCGAGTCATGTGGAAGTACAAACCAAATCATTGATTCTTTTAGGGTTTTTAAAGTTCCAAGAAAATTAGACTTGTTGATTTGTCACCTCCAGGATCCTTTGTCAGCATTTTCCATCTTGCTTTAGAGATGAGGAAGTCAATGTTCAACACTAAAATGCTTGTCCAGTTCCCCATAAGTCTTGGCCAGTCAGTGCCATTGGACATTGAACACTGATGTTCCTTATCAGAAATTCCTTATGTTGAATTTATATAAACTAATTAAGTCATCTAATCTGGGTACTGTTTCCAAAACTCTTTTCTATAATAATATAAATGCAAGCATAACAGAATAAATAAAATCATGGTGTAATCAGAAAGAACAGAGGGAAACCATCTACTCAAATAAAGTATTTAGAATATAAAGAGTTGATTCTATTTTTCTACTTAAGCTTCACTGGAAGATTCTTTTCCAAGCAAAGAAAAACTTTGCTTTTGTTCTACCCGCTTTGCCCTAGTCATCTCAGATTGGATTCTAGGGAGAAGGATTTCCTTGTTGATGAAAGAATGATTGATTTTTAAGTTCATGAAATGGAACTCCTGCCAGGACTCTACCAGCCAAGGCAGTTCATGCAACAAACCTCTGAGCAGGCTTCCAGTAAGCCCCTGCTGTCCCCCCCACTGTTTGGGGATTCACTTGGTCAGGGTGGTGTGAAAGCCTTGAAACCATCACAGTGCCAAGTTTTCTGTTGGACTCTTGAATAGGGCAGTGCTCTGCAGCTTCAACAGTTTCTCTTTTCCAGTGTAAAACTGATCATTTGGAGGCAATCAGACTTGCTATTCCTCAGTTTCTTCTTCTGAAAATTGCATGCCTTCCATGGGATACTGGGAAGACTCCGCACAACATCCTATTTTGCATGTCAGCATGGTTCTAGCAGAAATGCAACAAATGTGAGTGGATCTTATCCTCCCTTTTGTATTTACATCAATTCAATTTAACCAGCATTTATTCAATGTTCCAAGACCCAGCAAACACTGGGAGGAATGCAATGATAAACAAAATGGTCTTCACCCTTGAGTGGTATATACTCTAGAAGGGCTGATGAAACAAGCACATGAATAACTGTAACACAAGGAAAAATATGACACCTGCATAACAAGGTAACAATCAAACTTCTAAAGAAGCACAGAGGAAGGGGAAAGTGATTCATGCCGAGGAGATCTCTTAAGATTTCATGGAGGCGATGGCATGGGCTCTATCTTCTAAAAAATCATAAGAGATCCACTGTGTAGATGAAGAAGAAGGCATTCTAAGTGAAAAAAAAAAATGGAAAGAGCAAAGCGTGGAAGGCAAAAGTGGAAGGTTTTAAAAAGAATGGTTGGTCCAATTAGTATGAAAAGGGCTGTACATGAGGGGAACTGTGAGAGGTCAACTCGGAGAGAAGGCAAGCTTGTATGGCCTTGAGTGCCATGCAAAGAGTTTAGATCTTGTGACCAGGGCCAGGGTGTCTGCCCTTGCCCTGTCATGGCACACGTAGAAAATAACCACGTTTGTACAGCACACTGGAGGAAGTGGATGACACAACCTCTGGCTAGAGGCCACAGTCTGGAGTTCCCCAAAGGCCAAGGGGATCACTTTCTCAGCATACCCATAACTGACTTGTAGCACAGCTAGATCCCATGGCACATGGACGGGAAGTGGAGTAGGAGATCTCGGCTCTAATCAGTGGGAACTAGGGAGGTTTTCTGAACAGGGGGAGTTACAGTACCAGAACTTACCATTAAATAGTCAACTTTCCAAGCCATAGGTACATATGTCATGGCTGAAGTCCAGAAATGGTGAATGTCTGCAGAGAAAAAGAAATCATTCTACACTGAATTTCTGTTCAACTTTCTATTTGCAAAGCTCATGGTTCAAATAAAGATACCTGACCCAATGGATATCTTAATATTTGAATTACCATTCACATCCAGCTTCTTATTGGGAAATGCAAGGCTTATGAAATTAAAACATGTTCATGCCTGAATGACTTAAATCAACACATTGGCCTTCCAAAATAAGAAGGTTACAGCAATAAACTTGGTAATTGTTTTTCCTAACTGCAAACCTTTGCTTAAATTTGGTTCTTTGGCTGTAAGATACATTCTCAATTTTTCTGACATTTTTCCTTAGAGAAACTTTTAAAATGTACACAAAACTATAAAGGAAATTATAAAGGAAAAAACTTTATAACTAGCCTAAAAGGATTATCCAAGTTTTTCTTTTTTAATTGTTAAATGTTATCCTTAAATGTTAAGTAACTCTTGTGTCTGGCTAGGTTATTGGAAAGTTCTCCAGAATTCCTATGACTATTCAGTCATTTTATTTTTCCTTTATGTCATGCTCCACTTGTATCTTACAGGAAAACCTGACATACATTTGACTCTAATGAATCAAAGATGGAAAAGAAAGTTGAAGCCCCAAATTAAAGCAGGAGCAATCATATTTTATTTTGTCTATATGTTATCTTTAATGAAGATGATGAAAACTGAATTAAAATGTTTTAGTGATGAAAGATAAATAACACATATGACAATCTCTTTTCTCTTGTTCTCTCTCAAGCTCTCACTTTCATTTTGGTGCAAGGAAGTTAAATTCCTATTTAGATGATACTATCTTTAATTGTTTTATCTCAGAGGTCAAAGATAATTTTAAGTGGGTTTGAATTGCTAGACAGAGTTAATATGAGTTGCCAGACTATTTAAACAAATATACTAATACACACAAGCATACAAAGACATAAACATGTATGTTTTGTGTATGTACATGTATGTATATATAAATGTGTGCAATTGTTTTGTGCTGGAGGCAGCCCCCACTGGCCCAAGAGACCTGAGAATATGTATCTCTTCCCCAACCCCTAGTCCCGTGACATCAAACCGGTAACATGAGATAGACCACAGTGGAATATTTATATCATGGAAACCAGAAAACACTATAAAATGAGACTTTCCCCCCAGAAAGTCTGTCATGAAACATCTGTCAGCATACCTTGAGTGTATATGTATACACATGTGTTTATGCACAAAAAATTGCATCTGTGTATATACATATACAAAAACATACATATGTTTGGAAGATTAAGTAGCATAAGAGATGAGAGGATATAAGAGAAGAGATTTCACTATCAGGAAAACAAGTGAGCAGTGACAAGGAGGTGGCAAAGCAGTGTGTATCCAGGATCATAGAATCTTATGTTTTGGTCAGAGTGAAAAATGTGTGAGGAAGAAAAAAGTAGGAGGTCAGTTTGGAAAGGTTTCTTGGAGACCGGATATAAAAGGCATAGAAAACTGACATACTAGACACTAAAATTCCCAGTACATTTTAAGAATGTTACCTGTGTAAGTAATCAGAAAAACAGATTGAAAGGAGTGGACACCAGTCAGAAAACTACATATTTGAATTAATGATTTTGAAAGTAGTTATGAGTGATTAGGTCTGAGGTGGTGGGTAAAGTGGAGCTTCCTTGATGGCTCAGCAGGTTAAAGAAACCACCTGCAATGCAGGAGTCACAGGACATGCAGGTTCGATCCCTGGGTTGGGAAGGTGGGTAAAGAGAAGGGGAGAAGGCATTGTAGATGAGGAGGTGATAGAACTGAGAAGCCCTGATGTTGGCTAGCTTGTTCTCATGGCTAGAAAGTGCCCCAGGATGACAATCTAAAGGAAGCCTATGAGACAAAAGCCCAAGTCATGAAATGGCATCATAGTTGAACAGCATGGTCTTTAAAGGTACAGGGGTTTTGCCTCATATTCACAAGCAGAAGAGAAGTACTTCAGGACATCAGGTTGACAAGATTAGAAGGTGACTATAACCTCTAAAGTTCCCAGCCTATGATATCCTCAAGATGACTTTGATTTTGCAGGTAGTTAATGTTTTTGTGGTCTTCTCTACCTTTTAGGATACTGATTCTCCTATTACTTGTATTAACCCAGCCAGAAAATGAGCTCCTTCTCTGAGTTCCCCTGGGTAAAACTTAACTTTTCCTAGAAAGAGCATGATAGACTTTCCTAACGATTTGGGGCCTGTTTGGAAGCGAGGGAGAACACATTTACAAATAAACAGCACAAACAATTGCAAATTAAATTATAAGCATCACTGTCTTTGAAATGTCCCCAGGCCAACCCAGCTGTGAGTTTGAGCTTCAAGCCACTTCACCTTACCTGGCCTCAGCCTCTCTCCATCTCATTTGTTCCTCTCTCTCTTCTCTTCTCTCATCTCTCAAACCCTATCCAGTCTAAAAAAATGAGATATTATTTTAATTGCTTAGATCAACTTGCTAACATCTCCATTTTCCAAATGGAAGATAGAAAAGTTTCACTGGCAGTTGAAGAAGTAGCCCAGTATCACTGAGCTGAAATCAGATGACCCTCTCTCTCCTCACCTAGAGAAAGAAAATTCCTTTTCTTCTGCATGCAGAGGGATTGTTCTCTCTTCCCTAAAGCTATCAGCCCTTCCAGGTTATAGGGATTCCACATATTTTTGCAGGTTGAATCTTCCCCAGGGGAAATCCTGGCGTCAGATGTTAAAATACAATAGTAGTTTTCAATGTATAGGTCTTTTGTTTCTTTAGGTAGATATACTCCTAAGTATTTTATTCTTTTTATTGCAATGGTGAATGGTATAGTTTTCTTAATTTCTCTTTCTGTTTTCTCATTGTTAGTGTATAGGAATGCAAGGGATTTCTGTTAATTTTATATCCTACAACTTTACTATATTCGTTGATTAGCTCTAGTAATTTTCTGGTAGTCTTTAGGGTTTTCTATGTAGAGGATCATGTCATCTGCAAACAGCGAGAGTTTCACTTCTTCTTTTCCTATCTGGATTCCTTTTACTTCTTTTTCTGCTGATTCCTGTGGCCAAAACTTCCAAAACTATGTTGAATAGTAGTGGGAGAGGGAGGTGGGAGGGGGGATTGGGATGGGGAATACATGTAAATCCATGGCTGATTCATGTCAATGTATGACAAAAACCATTACAATATTGTAAAGTAATTAGCCTCCAACTAATAAAAATAAATGAAAAAAAAAATACAATAGTAATCCTTTATTCCACGTCATCACTCCTATTTATAACTCTATCTCCTACCGTTCTTTCATCCTAATCAGGCTAGGAGGCGGCAGTCCTGCAGTGCAGGTAACCAGTGTACTCTGGCCACATCAAAAACTAGAGAAAAAAGCCAGATTGTACTAAAAAGGTCACAAAGCCTTTACATGCCTATCAGTTACACAATCTCTTAGGAAAAGAGAATCCATATGGCAATTTTCTGTCCATAACTTTTACCACTATAATTTTTACCACCGCCACTGAGTGAAACCAAGCTATTATAATTGCCATAGCTTATTCAGCCAAAGGCCAGCGTCTGAGCCAAATGAAAGGCAAGCATGTATGAGCTGGACAGGAGGAAGCCAGCTGATGATGTGCACGAACTCTGCATGATGCCTATTGGCACACTATCTCAATCAAATCCTTTCTTCAGGCAATCAATGCTAGAATCACTCACAAGAAAGTAAATGTTCTGAAATGCATGTATGTATGCTCAATCATGTCTGACTCTGCAACCCCATGGACTGTAGCCCACCAGGGTCCTCTGTTCATGGGATTATCCCAGCAAGAATAATGGAGCAGGTGGCCATTTCCTCCCCAAGAGGATTTTCCCCACCCAGAGATGGAACCCGTGTCTCCTGCAGCTCCTGCATTGGGCAGGCAGATTCTTTAGCACTGCACCATCTGGGAAGTTCTGAAATGGCTTTAATGTAATCTTGGCAGTTTCTATCACCTTTTTCACTGATTGCCTTTCTTTCTTACCCCCAACTTGAATCCTCCATCATCCTCCTAAGTTGTTTTTTCTGTTTACTCACAGGGTGTACATTACTGTAGGTTCTCATTATTTAAATAGAAGGCAACAATGTCTAAGCGTCTAAGTTGGGTGGATAATCCAGTGATCAGATCTATCAAAGTGATACTCCACTTTAATTCAGTTGACTTGTATCTGCTGCTTAGACTGAAGATGGCCTCTCTGAAAATGCAAAATTAAGATTTGTATCCAACACCCCACACAATCTCTGATCCTCCTCACCTCCCTTTATTTCAGCCACTGAAGAGGCTGCAAGTCCCACTGGGACTCTGACAAGCTTCTTGAGGTATAATTTTCAGTGCTTCCCCTCAGACACATACCAAGTACCTCTTACTTCATGGCCTGAGGCTTCTCCATCACAGCAAAGCTGGATGTGGACAGGAGCAAATACAACCTAGAAATGTAGGAGAGGTTATCCCCAGGGATTTCTTGTAACTAATGGAGAATGGAAGCTAATGGATAAATGCTTCTCACAACTGTGTTGTCTTATAAGAGTACTGTTCTGAGATATATTTAGTAAGATTTCTAACAAGACCGTGACAGAGGACCAATTGCCCCAAACTGGACAACTTGAAAGCGAAAGTGTTAATTGCTCAGTCGTGTCTGACTCTTTGCGACCCTATGGACTGTAGTCCACCAGGCTCCTCTGTCCATGGGATTCTCCAGGCAAGAATACTGGAGTAGGTTGCCATTCCGTTCTCCAGGGGATTTTCCTGACCCCGGATCAAACCCAGATCTCCTGCATTGCAGGCAGATTCTTTACCACAAAGCCGTGGACAGAGGACCAATCACCCCAAACTGGACAACTTAACCCTTCTAATATTGCTTTTTCCTGCTTCCTGTTTTCTTCTCTACACCTCTCTCCTATACCTCTCTCAAAGAATATTTAAAAATATCTACATCTAAGACTCTACTTCAGGCTCCCCTTTGGGGAAAGCGCATCAGTTGTAAGGCAAAACACTGCCCCTCATAACTCTTTTTAGGATAACAATTTTGTGTTCCCTAATATTATGCTTTCACGTGTACGGTGTCCTCAATGAACGGATGTGTGGTGGTACATTGACAGGTCCTCAGATCCCAGGACTGCTGCTACCAACTTAGCCCTCAAAGTCTGAGTAACTAGGAAATAGCCCATTAAGAGCTGAGTAATTCAGACAATATGAATGAATTGCATCTTCATCACTGCATGAGATGACATATGGTAAGGTATAGTATGGTACATACAGTACAGGTTTTTAGTGAATTGAAGAACATTATTTTATTCTTAAAACTACCATTGGTGATATGAAGGGAAGGGATTACAGAAATACTTTTATTTTCACATTAAAGTTTTAAAATAATCCTAAATGTGTATGAATTACAGTATTACTTTCCATATTTGCCCAAGATATCTTTTTTCTATTCCTTTATTTTCAAACTTTTTATATCATTTTGTTTTAGAGTACGACTTTTGAAAGCAGATAGATTTTGAGTTTTTTTCATCTAATCTAATAGCCTCTATATTCTTAATGGAAGGTAAGGAATCCACTTACATTTATTAAACTTACTGGTATATTTGAATTTATTTCTTCTATAACCTTTAAAAATTTTTTCTAGTCATAAATTCATCCAGAAGGCAGAGATAATTCTTTAAAAGGATGGCAAAGTTTCCTTCAGTTGTTCTCTTTTTTTCCTCATTAATTTTCAAAGTTATTGGCTGCATTTTTAATTTTTGTGGTTATTAGGTATGTATATTTTAAAAACTAATTAAGTATTTCTTCCTGGAGTTATTCTATCCTCGTTGTGAACAAATGAAACACCTGAACATACTGGAGTTACTTTTTCAACATTATTTCGTATTATAATATTGTTGGGGCTTCTCTGGTAGCTCAGTCAGTAAAAAATCTGCTTGCAGTGCAGGAGACCTGGATTCGATCTCTGGGTCTGGAAGATCTTCTGGAGAAGGAAACTGGCACCCACTCCAGTATTCTTGCCTAGAGAATTCCATGGACATAGAAGCCTGGTGGGTTACAGTCCATGGGGTCACAAAGAGTTGGACACGACCGAGCTACAAAACCACCACCACCATAATATTGCCAAAATTTAGTTTTACCCATTTTTTTTGAAATTTATTTAGCTTTTTATTTTTATAGGTGTGTATATAGAAACATCAAAGGTGAAATTTTTTTCCCATTTATTTTTATAAGTTGGAGGCTAATTACTTTACAATATTGTAATGGTTTTTGCCATACATTGACATGAATCAGCCATGGATTTACATGTATTCCCCATCCTGATCCCCCCTCCCACCTTGCTCCTCACCCGATCCCTCTGGGTCTTCCCAGTGCACCAGGCCCCAAGCACTTGTCTCATGCATCCAACCTGGGCTGGAGATCTGTTTCACCATAGATAATATACATGTTTCGATGCTGTTCTCTCAAAACATCCCACCCTCGCCTTATCCCACAGAGTCCAAAAGTCTGTTCCGTACATCTGTGTCTCTTTTTCTGTTTTGCATGCAGGGTTATCGTTACCATCTTTTTAAATTCCATATATATGTGTTAGTATACTGTATTGGTCTTTATCTTTCTGGCTTACTTCACTCTGTATAATGGGCTCCAGTTTCATCCATCTCATTAGAACTGATTCAAATGAATTCTTTTTAATATTGCATGGTGTATATGTACCACAGCTTCCTTATCCATTCATCTGCTGATGGGCATCTAGGGTGCTTCCATGTCCTGGCTATTATAAACAATGCTGTGATGAACTTTGGGGTGCACGTGTCTCTTTCAGATCTGGTTTCCTCAGTGTGTATGCCCAGAAGTGGGATTGCTGGGTCATATGGCAGTTCTATTTCCAGTTTTTTAAGAAATCTCCACACTGTTCTCCATAGCGGCTGTACTTCCCTTTTATCCACACCCTCTCCAGCATTTATTGCTTGTAGACTTTTGGATAGCAACCATCCTGACTGGCGTGTAATGGTTTGCCCATTTTAAACACATGTACACAGACACACATACTCACACACATGGTCATTTTATGTCAATTTTTACTAAAAATTTACCAACATAAACACTGATTTCTGTGTTCACAGATGTATCTTTAATTCCGTGGATTTTATTTGAGTTTGCTCTTCCTTTTGTTGAAGTAAATACAGTAACAGTTTTTTCACTGAGGACCTATAGATGGTAAATTTCTTTAGTTTTGTATGTCAGAAATTGCCATTATTTCATCCTTAGCCTTGAATAAGCATTTATTTGGATATAAAAGCTGTTTATTTGGATATAAAAATGTTGATAATCATTTTTCTTAGAATATTGATGGCTTTGTTCCAAGTTCTGGTTGTATCTATTGCTGCCAATAAGAAATCTGCCATCAGACTAGTAGTTATTCTTGAGAATAATCTGTCTTTTCATTTTGAAAACTTAATTTTTTTTCTCTTTAGTTCTAATGTTCTGCAGTTTCACTGTAATGTATCTCAGTGTAGGTTTACTAGTTTCATTTTCACCCTTTGGAGTACATTTTCAATATGAGAACTCATGTTCTTTTTCAGTTTGTTTTTTAACTCTTTGTTTACGACTTCTGTACAATTCTTGATCTCTTCTTCTAGAATGCCAATAAAGAAGAGGCTCAGAGTCTCCAATATGCGTACTTCTCTGTTCATTAAGGTTTTTATTTGTCTCCATATGTTTCATTGACTGTGTTTCCCAGGGCTGTGCTGTGCTTGATCGCTCAGTCATGTTCAGTTCTTTGTGACCCTATGGACTGTAGCCAACCAGGCTCCTCTGTCCATGGGGATTCTCCAGGCAAGAATACTAGAGTGGGTTGCCATGCCTTCCTCCAGGGGATCTTCCCACCCAGGGATCAAACCCAGGTCTCCTGAATTGCAGGCGGATTCCTTAACAGATGAGCCAGCAGGGAAGTCCAAGAATACTAGAGTGGGTAGCCTATCCCTTCTCCAGGGGGTCTTTCCTAGCCAGGACTTGAACTGGGGTCTCCTGCATTGCAGGCGGATTCTTTCCCAGTAGAGCTACCAGAAAAGCCCAAATTTCTCAGTACCACCTACTAATTCATAATTTTATCTCTGTATTCAGTCCAAAGTTTACTTCATTTACCAAATATTTTATTTAATAATTATATTTTATATTTCCAAGATTTCTACCTGGTTTTTTAAATCATTTCTTCTTAACACATTTCTTTCTGTTCTATTTGCATGTATGTATGTATTCCTGTATGTAACTTAAAATATCTATTGAGGTTCTCGGGTTTGATCAAATTAACTTCATTTTCAGAAAATTCACGTTCCAATGATTGATTTTATTACATGTTTTTCTTAGCATGACTTTTGGAATTCTGGTGTGCAGGCATAATTTTGAGTGGAAAGTTTTAAGAATCTGTTTGTGGGATTTTTCTATCTCTCTCTTCCTTCTCCATGCTCCCTTCCCTATTTAGTGGTTTCATAGTTGACTCCCTCAGGTGCCACTGGCCTTGCACTGAACCTCTCCAGGCACAGAGCTTGCACAAGGATGGTTTTGGAGAGAATTGCAGATCCATCTACCCACCCAAAGGGCATCTTGGTTCATAGGACTACATCACAGGATTTCCTTCGTTCAGAAACTTCCCTAAACCACAGCTTCTGGCAGAGGTCTCAACCTCCTTTCATATCTGCAAAAGCTCACCCTCTCTTTTCATTTCAGGGGAGTCTGAATCCTGTTCCCTGTCTTTCAAAATACTTTTTCGTTCCCATTATCCTTGTCAAAGCTAAACCTTCAGTTCCAACTGAAAGCTCAGCAAGCTCATAGCTTTAGCCCCGCTCATCACATTCAAATGTTTTCCATTTCAAGAGAATTGTTCATGAGGGTATTTACCTTGTTTTCTAATCTGGCTATGTCTTTTTTATTTTCTCAATATATGTGTTTGGCATAGAAGGAATTACTCAAATGTGAACTTACTGAGCCATTCTGACAGAAGTCTTTTGTTTACTTTTATATTCAAGAATAAAAAATACATTTATTTTTGTTTTAAAGTACTGTATTCCTCTAAGACCTTGCCTCTATTTTAAAAACATAAAATGGGAACTCATTTTAAATTGTGAAAAATAGCTATAATTTTAAAATTTTAATGTGTTTTTATTCTGTTAAACTGTTTGTTATCTCTGGAGTCATTTTTAAGATGTTGGTGGCAATGTGGTTTTACAGTAATTTTGGTTCTTGACTATTAAGTTATAAGTATATTCCATTTTCAAAAAAAACAAACATCCAACATAAAATAAAAAACCATCCTGGCAACATATTCTGTATGAACTAAATACAAGACTGAACATAGTAAGTGTAAAGTTAATGACTGGTTTGGAGAGCCACAAAAATATATGCCAAGATTCTCCATTTAAACTGTAGGAATATTGAAATATGCCTATCTATGGATCTTAGGCCCAAACTTTTAAAAATGCAATCATTTCTTTGGCAAACACTCCATTTGAAAAATAAAAAACACTCAAAATATAAAAGTCTTCATCTTATATTTGATCCCAAACATATATAAAATTTTTACATTTTTTTCACTTTGCTAACCCTCATTTTTGTGCAAAGTGCTAAAACAAACAAGTAAACAGACTCTTAATCTAACAGAAGAATTTGGAGCCACCTGTTCCCTTTTTCATGGAAAATGTTATTCCTCCCCAGAATTATTGCTTTCTTTACTATGACCGATTATGCACTCTCCATCTCCCTATTCTGGAATCTTGCTAAAGAAGACTCTGTATTGTTTTGCTCAGATACAATAAAATTTAACAGGGTTAGTACCTGGAGTATCAGTAACAGGCAAATCCGTGGTCACGAAGCACCACCAAGCCACCCATCCTCGGCACTCCAAATGTCAGGTCACCTCACCCTGACACAGTTTCTGGTTGGATGTGTTCCTCAGTGGGTCTGCCAGTCAAGGCCACACTTCTACAGAGATTATGAACAAATAGTGTGGAAAGGTTCACCTGCAGACTCCTGCCTTCCCAGTAGATCGGTCACTACTGGCAACCATAAATTTCTACAGGAAGAAGGTGTCTGCCATAAACTGTTGTGTGATTTTACAGACATTGTTTAACTCCCCACTGCAAAGTCTGGGACATCTCTGCCCCTGCCCATCTCACAGCCTTATGTAAGAATCCAAATGCTGTTATATTTAGAAGAGTTTTGAGGACTGAAAGTTCTCTATACATGTAAGGGTACTATTTGTGCTTATCCAGGTCTGGATATGAGGTCATCCCATCACATAATAAACAGCCTGTCAGCTCAAACTTCCTGCCGCTGGGACATCATCATCCTCATTGTTGCATTATTGGGCTATAGCTACCTTGAAAAAGCTAAGAAACAGTTCTTCACCTTCATTCTGTGTCCATTACACTGATATACAATTGAGTTCATCATTATACAATTGTGCACAAAATTGTGTACAGTTTATAACTGATGGCTACAGGAGAAAAATCACCTCCTGTATCACACTGAAGAGTTTGCACAATCTGTCTTGAGCCTGCCTCTACAATTTCTCATTTTTTTTTGAAAGCTTCATCTTAAATTCCTCCATCTCCTAGATCTATTAACTATTAGACCTACTTAATATACCCCAGATGTGTCATGATCTCACAAATCTCCATGCTTTTGTATACACTGTTCCCTAAGCTTCAAACTTCCTTGACCTACATAGTTCTTCATCAAACTGCTACATGCCTCACTTTTCCTTCTGTGAGATGCTTCTTTGAGTCTGTTGTAGACGTGGACACACTTCACTTCAGGGTTTATCCCACTATATTATCCTCTATGTGTAACAGTCTGTCCCCTCTCTCTGTAGATCCAAGATCTAATTCATGAAGGGCAACTAGTAAACACTAAATAACTAAATCAGCTGAATTCATTCATTCAAAACTACTGCTCTTATTGTTCTTATTGCTCATCTAGTATGGGTGAAATGTTGGACCACATATATCAAGGATACAAAATGACTTCTCCTGTCTTTAAAAAGCTTATATCTGTTCAGGGTGGTAACACACCCAAATCAAGGCAAATCTTCAAACCTGTCTCACTGTCCCAAGTCCTCTTGACAAAGGAATTTTTCTATTTTTACTATGTGGACCCTTCAGATGTTCCATCTAGAGTTTCTTTTACTTGGCCTAAAATTAAATGCAAGTAGTCCTGATGGAATTGTGGTGCCTTTTCTCTGGTTCCTGTCTATTGTTTGCCAAGAGCCCATGAGTATTGTGGTGAGCTGTCTCAATACTCAGGAGATGCCACACAACACTAAAAAATATTTTTTGATTGTGCCTAAATAGCAAACAGCAATGGACTCCCCAGCCATCTTCCTGCCACCTCAGAAGTCGCCTTTAATTCTGAAGCGCGATTTCCGTTTTGCAATTTTCCCTTGCAGATTAATAAAATCCCAAGGACCTGAGCTCTGATGAACCACTTATGGAATTTCCTTTTAGTTTATTTTTTTCCTCAAATTCAAGACATTTTATTTCACTTCCTCTCTGATTTTTTTCCCACAAATATTTTTATCTTTTTTGTAGTTTATCCAAACTTAATAGGCCTGCACACTGGTGATATGGAAAGCTTGGGTTGGCAAAAGATACTTTCTGGTGGTTGAATGCAGATTGCCAAAGAACACCCACGAGGCAGATACATTACAAAAGTAATTCCTCCCAGCTGATGAACTACACAAAGGTGCCCCCTCCAGGCAGGGGAATTTCAAAAAAAGACATCCACTTCGGCAAATGATCACCAAAAGGCAGCCATTGGATCACACTGGCTACAACTCGGTGAGCAGGCGTGGGTTGTGTGAAAACCCCCAGTACCCTCTAGGCAGGCTGCTCATCACAGGTTGAGTTCCCTGGGAAAACAACTCCAAGATGGAGATGAATGAGCAGGTGGTTTATTAGGGAGCACTCTTGGAGCAACACCTGTGAGAGGGAAGGGAGGAGGGGGAGAGGAGGGAAGAGAGGGGAGGGAAGGCAGGGAAGGCAAGGGACAGGATTAGACAGAGGGAGAAGCAGACCTGTGATGCAGTCTCCACAGAAACCTCAGGGGAGCCTGCTGGGGAGCTTTGAAGCCAAGAAGAGCATTCAGAGCTGTCTCAAGTTGGGGCAAGGGGACTGGGCCTTTAGACTCCCTTGTTGGCTAGTTTGTGGATGCAGACAGCCCCCCCCCACCCCCAAAGACTCTTCCTGGCAGAGCCAATTGTAAAAGGAAGCTGGCAGCTGAGAGCCGAGCTCTGCTGGCAGCGCGCCCAGCAAATGGGCACCTGAAGGAGACTCTGGGCAGAGTGCTGGAGTTGCTAGCACAGATCTGCACAACAGTGTTCATCCTTTCAGCCATGATGGCCCTCCAGCATGGCTCTCCACGTTAGCATCTCCTCACCTTGCATGATGGTGTCAGCAAATTGGTCAGTACGATACAGTCAAACCTGATGTTCTCCGAAATCTTGAGAAGAATGGAAGGAAATGAGGTAAACCCATATGCCACTATCCTATTCAGCTTTGAGATCTGTTCTTTAGATGGCCCCACCCAGGTATCAAGAACCTATGGAAGTTGCCATTCTTCCTTACACAGAGAAAAGATGTGTGGATTGAAAGATAGCTCTGGTCACCTCTCATTGCCACTGTCAGCAATAACCAGGCTCTTCCTTCGATCCCTGAATCCTAGCTAACACAGAAGCATGGCCAGGGCATGTGAATTCAGCCTTCCCCAGGAGAGGCAGGGTGGTTTTCACGTCTTGCCAAGTGACAGTTGGACATAGCATCCTTAGGAGAGTCTTTGAGTTCTACATGGTGCTTGGCATTAAGGGTTTCTGTTGAGAAGGTAAATGCCAAAGAAGGAAAGCCTGCTGACACCTGCTATCTCTTTGGTAATTGAGAGAGTGGACGTTCCAGTACATTTTCCCTTCATCTATCACTGGCAAGCTACTGTCCACGGGGTCACAAGAGTCAGACACGACTTAGCAACTAAACAACAGCAACAACAAATCACTGCTCTTAGTCAACCACACCCTACACTTGTAAAATATAAGTTGAAGAGAAATGCACGAAAGGAAAACTTTGCTTTATACAATTTTCCCTGATGACGCAAACCACCTTAAAACTAAAAATTTAGCACACGTTTATTGAATCCTTACTATATGCCAAGCACGGGGCTACTTCCTAGAGATAAGTGATGAGAGAAAACAGTTAGATGCAATTTGTATCTTCATGGAGCTTATAGTCTCAGGAAAAGACCTAGTGTGTTCTTAATTGCTAGATAATCACATCTCATAAATGACTGCAGAGAAACTGCATATGTTTGGAGAGCATATCAGAAAGTAATTTAGCCATGTCTAGGGATCTAGGCAAAGTTTTAAAAAGTGAACAATTAAAATGAAATTTAAAAAATGACTAAGAGTTAAGTCAGCAAAGAATAGGATCAGGGGAGCACTATAGACAAGAGAATAAGACACATTAAAGCCAGAGTAATTAGAGAGAAACCTAATGACCTAAGTGTAGCCCCTGGATTAAGTCAGACCTGAAAATAACCAGAGCTATTTTTCTGGGCTTTCCAGTTAGGAGAACCAACACATTCCCTTTTTTATTTAAATGATTTTATACTGGGTTTGTCACTTACCACCAAAGCATAGTGAAAGAGTTACAGTAGATACATTGTTTTCAAAAACATGAATTGATTGGCCTGTTGACCAAACAGACCTTTTCTCTCAAAAATTTGTACTTATAGACTCAGAAACTGTTATATAGTCAACCAATGAGTTTGAGCTCTAGAAATAAAAAGATTATGTAGGGTTGGGAAAGAAATTACTGCCAAAACATGGCAATACCTAGTGCAAATCAAAATAGTGGAGGAGCCTAAACAGAACCAAACTGCTTGATTTCAAGATCCATCTCTGCCGTATATTAGCTGTTGACCCTGGGCAAGTTACCTTACTTCACTGTGCCTCAGTATACTCATCTGAAAAATGGGTATAAAAATAGCACCTGCCTCATGGGGTTGTTGCGAGGCCTGAACAAATTAATACATATAAAACACTTTAGAACAAGGCTTGTACAGAATAAACATTCGAAAAAGTATAAGCCACCATTGGTATTATTATTATTAACATTATGGTTAAGCAGAAGACCTTGCTTCTACCACCAGTCACATCCAAAAATAGGCATTGTTTTTGCTTTGGCTCCATCCCTTCATTCTTTCTGGAGTTATTTCTCCACTGATCTCCAGTAGCATATTGGGCACCTGCCGACCTGGGGAGTTCATCTCTCAGTGTCCTATCTTTTTGCCTTTTCATACTGTTCATGGGGTTCTCAAGGCAAGAATACTGAAGTGGTTTGCCATTCCCTTCTCCAGTGGACCACATTCTATCAGACCTCTCCACCATGACCCGACCGTCTTGGGTGGCCCCACAGGGCATGGCTTAGTTCCATTGAGTTAGACAAGGCTGTGGTCCATGTGATCAGGTTGGCTAGTTTTCTATGATTATGGTTTCAGTGTATCTGCCCTCTGATACCCTCTCGCAACACCTACCGTCTTATTTGGGTTTCTCTTACCTTGGACGTGGGGTATCTCTTTATGGCTGCTCCAGCAAAGCACAGCTGCTGCTCCTTACCTTGGACGAGGGGCATCTCCTTACGGCCGCCCCTCCTGACCTTGAACGTGGAGTAGCTCCTCTCGGCTCTCCTGCACCCATGCAGCCGCCACTTCTTGGACGTGGGGTTGCTCCTCTCGGCCGCTGCTCCTGACCTCGGGCGTGATAGAAGTAAGGTCCGATGCTGTAAAAAGCAATATTGCATAGGAACCTGGAATGTTAGGTCCATGAATCAAGGCAAATTGGAAGTGGTCAAACAGGAGATGGCAAGAGTGAATGTCAACTTTCTAGTAGTCAGCAAACTAAGATGGACTGGAATGGGTGAATTTAACTCAGATGACCATTATATCTACTACTGTGGGCAGGAATCCCTTAGAACAAATGGAGTAGCCATCATAGTCAACAAAAGGGTCCGAAATGCAGTACTTGGATGCAATCTCAAAAATGACAGAATGATCTCTGTTCGTTTCCAAGGCAAACCATTCAATATCACGATGATCCAAGCCTATGCCCCAACCAGTAACACTGAAGAAGCTGAAGTTGAATGGTTCTATGAAGACCTACAAGACCTTTTAGAATTAACATCCAAAAAAGATGTCCTTTTCATTATAGGGGACTGGAATGCAAATGTAGATAGTCAGGAAACACCTGGAGTAATAGGCAAATTTGGCCTTGGAATACAAAATGAAGCAGAGCAAAGGCTAATAGAGTTTTGCCAAGAGAACACACTGGTCATAGCAAACACCCTCTTCCAACAACACAAGAGAAGACTCTACACATGGACATCACCAGATGGTCAACACCAAAATCAGACTGATTATATTATTTGCAGCCAAAGATGCAGAAGCTCTATACAGTCAGCAAAAACAAGACCAGGAGCTGACTGTGGCTCGGTTCATATTCTCCTTATTGCCAAATTCAGATTTAATTGAAGAAAGCAGGGAAAACCACTAGACCATTGAGGTATGACCTAAATCAAATCCCTTATGATTATATAGTGGAAGTGAGAAATAGATTTAAGGGACTAGATCTGATAGACAGAGTGCCTAATGAACTATGGACAGAGGTTCATGACATTGTACAGGAGACAGGGATTAAGACCATCTCCATGAAAAAGAAATGCAAGAAAGCAAAATGACTGTCTGAGGAGGTCTTACAAATAGCTGTGAAAAGAAGAGAAGCGAGAAGCAAAGGAGAAAAGGAAAGATATTCCCATCTGAATGCAGAGTTCCAAAGAATAGCAAGGAAAGATTAAAAAAAAAAAAAGCCTTCCTCAGTGATCAATTCAAAGAAATAGAGAAAAATAACAGAATGGGGAGGACTAGAGATCTCTTCAAGAAAATTAGAGATACCAAGGGAACATTTCATGCAAAGATGGGCTCGATAAAGGACAGAAAAGGTGTGGACCTTACAGAAGCAGAAGATATTAAGAAGAGGTGGCAAGAACACACAGGAGAACTGTACAAAAAAGATCTTCATGACCCAGATAACCACAATGGTGTGATCACTCACCTAGAGCCAGACATCCTGGAATGTGAAGTCAAGTGGGCCTTAGAAAGCATCACTACGAACAAAGCTAGTGGAGGTGATGGAATTCCAGTTGAGCTATTTCAAATCCTGAAAGATGATGCTGTGAAAGTGCTGCACTCAATATGCCAGCACATTTGGAAAACTCAGCAGGACTGGAAAAGGTCAGTTTTCATTCCAATCCCAAAGAAAAGCAATGCCAAAGAATGTTCGAACTACTGCACAATTGCACTCATCTCACACTCTAGTAAAGTAATGCTCAAAATTCTCCAAGCCAGGCTTCAGCAATATGTGAACCGTCAACTTCCAGATGTTAAAGCTGGTTTTAGAAAAGGCAGAAGAACCAGAGATCAAATTGCCAACACCCACTGGATCACCAAAAAAGCAAGAGAGTTCCAGAAAAACATCTATTTCTGCTTTATTGACTATGCCAAAGCCTTTGACTATGTGTATCACAATAAACTGTGGAAAATTCTGAAAGAGATTGGAATACCAGACCATTTGACCTGTCTCTTGAGAAACCTATATGCAGGTCAGGAAGCAACAGTTAGAACTGGACATGGAACAACAGAGTGGTTCCAAATAGGAAAAGGAGTACGTCAAGGCTGTATATTGTCACCCTGCTTATTTAACTTATATGCAGAGTACATCATGAGAAACACTAGGCTGGAAGAAGCACAAGCTGGAATCAAGATTGCCGGGAGAAATATCAATAACCTCAGATATGCAGATGACACCACCCTTATGGCAGAAAGTGAAGAGAAACTAAAAAGTCTCTTGATAAAAGGGAAGGAGGAGAGTGAAAAAGTTGGCTTAAAGCTCAACATTCAGAAAACTAAGATCATGGCATCTGGTCCCATCTTTTCATGGGAAATATATAGATGGGGAAACAATGGAAACAGTGTCAGACTTTATTTTTGGGGGCTCCAAAATCACTGCAGATGGTGATTGCAGTCATGAAATTAAAAGACGTTTACTCCTTGGAAGGAAAGTTATGACCAACCTAGATAGCATATTTAAAAGCGGAGACATTACTTTGTCAACAAAGGTCCGTCTGGTCAAGACTATGGTTTTTCCATTGGTCATGTATGGCTGTGAGAGTTGGACTGTGAAGAAAGCTGAGCGCCAAAGAATTGATGCTTTTGAAGTGTGGTGTTGGAGAAGACTCTTGAGAGTTCCTTGGACTGCAATAAGATCCAACCAGTCCATCCTAAAGATCAATCCTGGGTGTTCATTGAAAGGACTGAAGTTGAAGCTGAAACTGCAGTACTTTGGCTACCTCATGTGAAGAGTTGACTGATTGGAAAAGACCCTAATGCTGGAAGGGATTGGGGGCAGGTGGAGAAGGGGACAACAGAGGATAAGATGGCTGGATGGCATCACTGACTTGTTGGACATGGGTTTGGGCAAACTCTGGAAGTTGGTGATGGACAGGGATACCTGGCAACCTGTGACTCATGGGGTCACAAAGAGTCAGACACGACTGAGTGACTAAACTGAACTGAACTGAACTAAGCAGAAGAAGCCACTTAACAGAAAGAGTGAACCAGGCATAAACAGTGGAACAAGATGAGGAACAAAGTGACCACAGAGGAAGAGAAAGGAGTTGTCTCTATTTCAGATGTCGCTCTAGTTCCCACAGGAGCAGCCATACTTTACAAGATGTCTATTTCCTTAAAATAGCCACCCTGACTTCCCTGGTGGTCCAGTGGTCCATGACTCCATGCTTCCACTTCAAGGAGCTTGGGTTCAATCCCTGACTCAGGGAACTAAGATCCATATGCAACATGGCATAGCCAAAAAATAAAATAAATTATATTAAATAGCCACCCACTCACTCACCAATTAAAAAAAAAAAAAAAA
Source organism: Muntiacus reevesi (assembly GCF_963930625.1). Taxonomy (NCBI): domain Eukaryota; kingdom Metazoa; phylum Chordata; class Mammalia; order Artiodactyla; family Cervidae; genus Muntiacus; species Muntiacus reevesi. The sequence goes on from NC_089262.1 coordinate 44,707,475, forward strand.
ACTTGAACCCCTTTGATTGGATTTCTGTTCCTTGTAATCAAATAAACCTAGACAAAATCATGGCATTTGAAGCACACGGTGCAGGCCAGACCATGTGACACTTCCATATTCAACACCATTGACAGCTCCCCCAGCAGATCATGTATGTGTACTCTCTCCATCGAAATCCATCCTACTTCTGGGAAAATAATTCAAAAGCAAGTATCTCTCAGATGGCAGGCGCCAGCATTATCTCAGTTGTATGGACACTTGCCGAGCTAACCAGGAAGCCCTGGCCCTGTCCTGTGTTAGGAGGACAAGAGGGAATCCTCTTCATTTCTACCTTGGAAGAGTAGGTAAATCATTTCCTTTGTTGGGACCAGGATTGCCCTGCGAATCCAACGTGCTTCTAACATTCTCTTTCCTAAGTTCTATTCATAGAAAACCTTGGCCGGGCTCCAGGTCTGTGTCACATTGTTTGTGTGGAATGAGGATGTACTCTGCTTTTTCAGAATAACAACCCATGTTTTCGAGTCATTAAGGAAAAAACTTTTCCCACAGCATAATGAGTAGAGTTTACTTCAACACCCCCAAGATGTGTCATTCCAAAGGACACAAATAAAATGCCCCCAAAGCCACACACACTCCAGCTCCCTTGTCAGGGAGTAAACAACGTGTCTGAGAAGATTTACCCCAATGCCCGCACATTCTTCCCCAGGAAATTGACTCCCTCTCAAACCTTTACTCCTTACTTCAAAATAAACAGAAAACTAAATGAGGGCAACCGAGCCAGCACTCAGAGGAAAGAAAATAGACCCTGGAAGAGGTGAATACATCTGGCCCCGTTTTTTTCACCTGAGTTTTCACCCATCAAGGAATCAAAATTCACTTTGATCCTGAATTTCAGAATTACAACCCTGACATATCAGAGCACTCTCAGTGACTGCCACCAACCTATAAAGATGGAAATACATAAATATACTCATGTCCCCATCAATTAAGAGTATTTCTCTGAAAATGGAAAATTAATCTTGCTTGAACAGGAATAGCTACCTATAGTTCATTAATTTTTTAAATTTCTTTTTAATTTAAGGACAATTGCTTCATAATATTGCTTTGGTTTCTGTCATACATGAACATGAGTTAGCCATAGGTGTACATATGTCCCCTCCTTCTTGAACCTCCCTCCCATCTATCACCCTTTTCCACCCCTCTAGGTTGCCATGGAGCCCAGGTTTGAGTTCCCTGATTCATACAACAAATTTCCATTGGTTTTCTATTTTCATACAGTAGTGTATATGCTTCCATGCTACTCTCTCGATTCATCTTACCCTTTCCTTCCTCCCCAACACCCATGTCCATAATTCTGTTCTCTGTGTCTATGTTTTCATCACTGCCCTGCAAATAGGTTCATCAGTACCATCTTTCTAGATTTCATTAATTCTTTTTTCAATTGAGGCATAATCAATATATAACATGATGTTAGTTTCAGGAGTACAACATAATGATTCAATATTTGTTTGCCTTGAGAAACAGTCACCACTGGTTTAGTTAACATTCATCTCCATACATACTTACACATTTTTTTCTTGTGTTGAGAATTTTACCATCTACTCTCTTAGCAACTTTCAAATACAAATAGTATCATTAACTATAGTCACAGTGCTGTACATTAATCCCCAAGATTTATTTATGTTATAACAGAGAGTTTGTACCTTGGCTCAGATGGTGAATAACCAACCTGCAATGCGGAAGACCTGAATTCGATCCCTGGGTCAGGAAGATCCCCTGGAGAAGAGAATGGCAATCCACTCTAGTATTCTTGCCTGGAGCATCCCATGGACAGAGGAGCCTGGCAGGCAACAGTCCATGGGGTCACAAAGAGTTGGACATGACTGAATGACTTTCACTTCGTACCTTTTTCCCACCTTCACCCATTTTGCCATCTCCCCAAAGCACCACCAATTCATTTTTTTTGTCTATGAGCTTGGTTTTTTCCTATTATTTTTTAGATTCCATGTATTAGTGGGCTCATGCAGTATTTCTCTGACTTATTTCACTTATCATAGTGCCCTCGAGGTTAATCCATGTTGTCACAAATGGCAAGATTTATTTCTTTTTTATGACTGAATAATATTGCATTGTGTATCTACGGCATTTCTTTATTCATTCTTTCATTGATGGACACTTAGGGTGCTTCCATGTCCTGGCCATTAATGCTGCAATAAACTTGAGAGTGCAGATATTTTTACAAGTTAATGTTCTCATTTTCTGCAGACAAATACCCAAGTGGAATTTCTGGCTCTCATCACTTTTTTATTGTCTGAAAACAATTACACAAATAAAAGAAGACAATGTTGACCAGATGTGGTACTTTACAATGAGTGACAATGATTATGCATAGAGTTAAGAGGAGTCTTGCATCTGCTCTGGGAAACTTCCTCAGCCTTGGACACATCACCTCCCTTGGGTGTGGACACCTCCCCTGGTTATTGCCTTTACTCACTGTAGATGTCAGAGTCAGTCTTAACAGGGCACTTCCACCTGCAAAAAACAGGTGTTCTGTTGCCTCAGTGATGCAATTCTGACTTTTCCTGTTACTTCTGGGTGTCATGGCCCTCATGCAGACTTAGAGATGGACAAGTGGTTCTTTTCAGGGCCTCAGAAGCAAGGGGGTGGTCACCTTCCTCAACATATTTCCTAAAAGTAGCAGCTTTTCAAGATTCTTAATAGGTGTTAGGTTGACCTCATTGTTGTAAAGACAATGTGGAAAAGACAGTAAAGAAAGAAGCATGGGGAGGCTGATTAAAATACCAGTGATCACTTCTTTAACACTTACTTTGACCTAATTTTAGATTAACAGAAGAGTTTCAAGAATGGGAAATAGTTCCCATATACCTTTCATCCAGATTCCTCAAAGGTTAACATTTTTATCACTTTTACTTTATCATTCCTGCTCTCAATATGTATGCATATTTATATGATTTTCCTGTTTGAGCATAAGTTACAGCTATTTAGGTAGGGTTGAAAGGAAGAGGTTTTTTAAAAATGTACTTCAAGATGAAGAACAAAAAGTCACTGATGTTAAATAACTGGATTTTCTTGAAGACAATTTTGTCTTAATGCAATTGTGAATAATAATGTTTTTTTTTCTTTGACATCAAAATAAAGTCATTTAAGGGGGAAAAAAAGGAATTAGTGGCTAGATTATGAGATGGGTCAAAGGGTGACTGCTTCCTGCCACTGACACCACAGCCCTTGCCCCCATGCTGGTCCCATCTGAGCCTGGTCATGCCTCTGCTCCATTCATTGAGAAGCTTCAACTAACCCACAAAGACACTTGAGTAGCACAACCCATGAAGACATTTGGTGCTTCACCCAAGAGTTCTAATAACACAAATGATCTAGAATGGTCCCTACTTCCTACTAACCCAAGACCACAGTGTTAATTTCTTCGTTCCTGAAAGCACTCTTTCTTTGCCCGAGTCCTATTCCTACCTGTTATCTTACACAACTTGGTTATTTATCAAAATAATTCTGCCCAAGTTAATCAACATTTCACTGGCCACACAAAGCTTTGAATGGCTTTGACTACAACCAAAAATGAAATCCAGGCTTCCCTTGTGGCTCAGCTGGTAAAGAATCTGCCTGTAATGCAGGAGACCTGGGTTTGATCCCTGGGTTGGGAAGATACCCTGAAGAAAGGAAGAGTTACCAACTCCAGTATTCAAAAAAAGAAGATGAAAATCCCATGGATGGAGGAACATAGCAGTCTACAGTCCATGGAGTCAAAAAGAGTCAAACACAACTGAGCAACTTCACTAGCTAGCAAAAATGAAATTCACCTAAAAGAAGGAATGTGTGTCACCACTGAACTTTTCATTAAAACAGGCCACAAAGCCTGAGGGTGATACCCCAAAAAGGAATTTCAGAGAAGCGGCACTAGCATAGGAACAGAACAACTGTAGCTCTCTATCCCAGCAAGGATGTCTATTCACTCCTGTCACCTGCACCTCCCAAGCTGCCCTGCATCCTCCAAACCGATTGATTCAGCAGGTGTTCTGATTTTCCATCTTGTGAGATATGCCATATCCTATCGATGAATTAGCCTTTTGTTGAAGTTAGCCAAAGTCAACCTTTTCAGTTTCGTTTTGTTTTGCTTGACGACACCCAAGAACCATAAACCACCACATAGGATTCCATTGTGCACAGGTGCATTTCAGTTCTGTCTATCCCATCTCCACTGTCTCTCTCTAGGGCTCTTTAAAGATGGGGACCATCACCTACTCTGCTTCTGTTGACACCATGCAGGATGAATACTTCCCCAACCGCATTGCCTGACTGCTCCTAGATAAAAGGTGACCTGGCCCTAAACTAGACTTCCTGGACTTTCTCCTTATTTTTTAAAATGACTACATTTTTTAAAAGCACTTTTAAAAAGCTCACATCTTAAATATTTACTGTATTATTTTTGGCTGTGCTGCACCTGCTTTTCTGTAGTTACAGAGAGCGGGGGCTACTCTCTAGTCGCTGGGCATGGGCTGCTCACTGTGGTGGCGTCTCTTGACACAAAGCAAGCGTCTAGGCCGAGTAGTTGCAGCACGATAGTTGCAACTCCCAGGCTCTCGAGCACAGGCTCAGTAGTCATGGCACAGGGCCTTAGTTGCTCTGAAGCATGTGGGATCTTCCCGGGTTCAAGGATCAAACTCACATCTCCTTCACTGGCAAGCAGATTCTTTACCACTGAGCCACCAAAGAAGCCCTTCCTTATTTTTTAAACTGAATTTTGCCTTAGTATAAGTATATTGAATCAAAGTCCATCTCAAATTCCTTCAGTTTCTGCAAGACATGAAACAATTTCATGAAGATGGTGTTCAAAATCCACTAATGCCTGGTCTCCAATCCCTCTGCAGCTCTGATTCATTAAATAACTAGAAAGTCAGCCATGACCCTGGATTTCCAAGGTTGTTTTCAAACCAAGAATTCTGTTGTTGCCAAGACTAGCGGGGGTTTCTGAACTGGTCAACATTCCTTGAGTTTCCTTTGAGAGGTGAAAAAAAAGCCAGCTTGAAATGCATTATATAAGTAAGAAAGATATGAACAAGTTAAGGGGAAACTACAAAGGAAGCGGGCCAAGTCCCAAAATAAAAGGCAGGAATAGACAACTAAAAATAGTACACAGGGAAGTGTATCACATCTGTAGGGCTCCCTCGCATTCTCCTGAAGCATTGTACCTTTTTTTTTTTCAGGAGCATGTTAATAATTGTTTGGAGACTTAAATAGAACACTATTATTTGTTCTTTAAAAATAGCAACTTCTTTTGTAGAATTGTGAGAGTTTCAGATGATGTTAATGAGTTTCATTCGTTGCTACTCACCTTTCACAGGTATCTTCAAGTTTGTTAAGGAGTCAGTTGATTTTCTTCAGTCTATGTATTCATTTTTAACAGAACATGTGAAATGTTTTAAGTATTTCAGTCTTGCTGCAATTAATGTACCTCTAAGATACCCGAAAATTGAGGGTGGCTTATATTCTAACACTTAAATTATCTGCTTTGTTGGATAAGCTTAAACTAGGCAGACGCAGGGGCTTCCCTGTGGTTCAGTGGTAAAGAATCCACCTGCCAATGCAGAAGATGCGGTTCGATCCCTGTGTCAGGAAAATCCCCTAGAGAAGGAAATGGCAACTCTCTTCAGTATTCTTGTTTGGGAAATCCCATGGACGGAGGATCCTGGCAGGCTCCACAGTCCATGGGGTCACAAAAGAGTCAGACACAACTTAGCAACTAAACAACAATGCAGGTGCAGCGATAGGATAAAATGACATACGGAGAACTTGTGCACAGGCCCTTAGGACTTTGCACACAAGTCATTACCTACACTCTGCCCAGAAGATACTGGAACGACATGGTTGAAGAACACATCTGAAGTCGACAATTAGTATCGCAGTGAGCTAATCCTGGCTCACTCAGATCAAAGTACTTCCAGAGTACTTAATGTAACAAAAATATTTTTCAAATTGGTTAACTTTGTATATTTAGTACAAAGCCAGAGAAAGGATACTTGTTCCTTACTTTCTCAGTTTCGCTTACTTTTGAAGACATCGAATTTATATTTAAATTATGAAAATGTATAGTACACATCCCACCATTAATATAGGAGCCATTCCTCCTGGGTATAAGGTTTATCTTCCATCATTCAGTCAGTTGTCAAATTATTATGACAATTACTTTTTCCCTTAACAGAAATATGTTATGATAGATTTTAAGAAAATGAAATCTCATACTGAGAACTGCCTATGTAGAAGTCATTCACAACTTGTTTAATCATCACTTCCAAGTTGTTAATTCCTGTTTTCTCTAGACACAACAGAAACAGGAAATATTTACCAACTTCACAGGTGTCAGGAAATGCTTTAAAAACCCTGGTTGCCTAACCCCCTGTTTAAGCAGACAGCATTTCTGTGCATAGGTGTAGAAGGTATATTGTAATTTAAAATGTCTACTATAAGCCAGAGATCTTTATCTATATTTTCTGAGTATTCACTGGATTTGGTTCTGTTGGACAAAGATTTGCTCCACAAGAGAAGTGCAATGGATGCTAACGTGCATTGTAGCCTTTCTAGTATTTTGTAAGAAAACTACAGTTCTCTACATTTACTTCCTTTGAATTCCTATCTCCCTATTTAACATGGTACCAGGATGACAAAGTACATCTCAAAACAACTGAAATATAGGAAGATGTTCTTAGTTCACCTTGTATGTAATAAACTACTAATTTGTTTTCATTTGTTTAAATTTGCCACAATTTAAATTTTCAAAAATGGAAAGAAATAAAATCTTTTTCTCAATTATAAAGCTAACTGCAAAATTCTAGAAAATGGCTAAAATTGTAAAGAATAAAATAAATATCATTGTTAATATCTCAATTTATATACACTTGTATTTTTTTTCACAAAGATCATATTATTCATATAGCACTGTTGCACACTTTTTTAATGTAATGTAGAGTGCTCTCAAGCAACCTTCTTTTAATATTCTCACAGAAATCGCACATACTTCCATTCTCTCTGGATAATGTAGAACTCTTGACATCCTTGGTGTCTACTAAAGGATGCAGGTAGGCAGGTCTCTCTCTGGGATGCACCTAAACACTTGTGCATTTCTACCAGTTGAAATAGAAACATACCAAGAGGCTGTTGTATTTTTTCTCAAACCGGTTTGTGCCAGTTATCATGGTTACATAATTTAGATATTAAAAGATCAATAAGCTAGCAGCACAAGAAGAGGACTGTTGTTTCTATAAAAACTAAGGTGAATGTTTCAGTTTAAAAAACAGGTTCAGAGAGGTATCACTTTAAAAAGTGATGAAGGTATCACTTTAAAAACAGGTGCAGAGAGGTAGTCATGAAAATCTAGAAGGAGTCAGCATCCTGATTGTGGATTCAACAAGGAAGACCACGTGTGCTCTACGGCCAGCCACTGTACCTGACCAAATACCAACCCCAACTACGTTGTCGCCCTCTGCGTTCCAGTGGACATGTCAATCGTTGTATGAACCTCATCATCTCTGGTGTCTGAACCAGAGCCTGTTCTTGGCTCCACTGACATTTCTTTAATCAGTACCTGATATATAACCTTTTCACATCTTTCATAATCTTTCAATATTGTAAAAGCTGCCACATCAGTCTTAAAAACATTTTTGAAAACTTGAAATTATTTCCTTAGAATAGACTTGGATAAATTTTGCATGAAAGGGTGTATACCTTTTAAAGCCTTCATATATATGTATGTGTGTTTGAGGTATGTACATATTTTTAAACATGAGATAAGGGCTTCACTGGTGGCTCAGTGGTAAAGAATCTGCCTGCCAATGCAGGGGATGTGGGTTTGATCCCTGGATCGGGAAAATCCCCTGGAAATGGAAGTATCAACCCACTCCAGTATTCTTGCCCTGGAAATCACATGAACAGAGGAGCCTGGCAGGCTAAGGTTCATGGGATCACAAAAAAGTTGGACATAACTTATCAACTAAGAAACAAGGCAAACTAAAGATTTTAATGTTTTCATTTATAAAAATCAATGGTTAACAGTGGTACAATGACACTTTACAGTAGTAGAGATTTTACCACCAAGCATGACATTTAATCACTGAAATTACTTGAATCTAGGGAGTTTTATATGTAAAATAAAAGATTTACACTAATTCTTAAGGTCCCTCTTCTCAACCCCAATATCTCAGATTTCCACATACTGCTGTATTTTCTAGGGGGCTTGAAAGTGTATAATTATATCTACTTTATAAAAGTTACATCTCAAAACTCTATATAAATGGAATTTTCTAAACTGGATTCAAGTAATCACATCAAACTATGCCATCACTTCAGAAAGCCTTTATCTCCATCTCTAACCATTAGCTTAGAATGGTGTCTCTTTAATCTTGGGGGAGGGGGAGACAGAAACAGAGATACTCTGCTAGTAAGTAGGGCTTCTCTTCTCTAGCTGCAGACTAACTGCTGTTCTGTCCTTCCCAAATGACTCTCTGGAAAAGTGCTCACCTGCTTGCAGTTTTCAACTCCCTTCATTCACACTTCTGCACTGACCTCGTCATGGACTTTGCTCAACTCTGGCTGCCAGGGACTCTTCGGGTCTGCCTGATTGTTCCACAACACATGGCACTACTCATCACTCTTCTCAAGGCCACAGGCTCCTTGATTACTTTCTGAGTTTCTGGTTCTTCCACCTCTACCCTCCCCCTATAATCCTCTACTTGCCCCTCACAAGTCTCCATGGTTTAGCTTAAAGTTTCTCTGACATTTCAGAGAGCCTTCTCAGCAATTTATATAGTTAAGTATCTTCAAGTAAAATATTAAATGAGCCAAGTGGTGAATAAATATTGCCTTATTTCATAAGGCCAGCAATGATAGCTTTTGATAGCCCCTAGTTTATCTCACTTCGAGGCAAATCTAAATTTGATTCTAGAAGTGTAGTCCCTGGATCATTAGCATCAGCATCGCCTGGAAACTTGTTAAAATAGAAAATCCTTGGGCATCACCTCAGACATACCAAATCAGTAATTTGTGCTTTACAAAGGATTCTGATATGCAGAATATCAGATATGCAGTTGAAACCACCGTTATGACAGAAAGAGAAGAGGAACTAAAGAGCCTTTTGATGAATGTGAAAGAGGAGAGTGGAAAAGCTAGCTTAAAACTCAACATTCATAAAACAAAGATCACGGCATCCAGTCCCATCACTTCATGGCAAATAGATGGGGAAACAATGGAAACAGTGACAGACTTTATTTTCTTAGGCTCTAAATTCACCACAGATGGTGATTGCAGCCATGAAATTAAAAGATGCTTGCTCCTTAGAAGAAAAGCTATGACAAACCTAGACAGCATATTAAGAAGCAGAGACATTACTTTGCCAGTAAAGGTTCATCTAGTCAAAGCTACAGTTTTTCCAGTAGTCATGTATGCATGTGAGAGTTGGACCATAAGCAAAGTTGAGTGTTGAAGAATTGATGCTTTTGAACTGTGGTATTTGAGAAGACTCCTGTGAGTCCCTTGAACTGCAAGGAGATCAAACTGGTCAATCCTAAAGGAAATCAACCCTGAATATTCTTTGAAAGGACTGATGCTGAAACTGAAGCTCCAATACTTTGGCCACCTGATGCAAAGAACTGACTCATTGGAAAAGACCCTGATGCTGGGAAAGATTTAAGGCGGGAGAAGAAGGGGATGACAGAGGATGAGATGGTTGGATGGCATCACCAACTCAATGGACATGAGTTTGAGCAAGCTCCAGGAGTTGCTGATGGACAGGGAAGCCTGGTGTGCTGCATTCCATGGGGTCGCAAGAGTCAGACCCGACTGAGCAACTGAACTGACTAACTGAAGGATTCTGATGCACATTAAATTTTTTTAATTTATTTTTAATTGGAGGATAATTACTTTACAATATCGTGTTGGTTTCTGCCATATGTCAACATGAATCAGTCATAGGTATACATATGTCTCCTCCCTCTTGAACCTCCCTCCCACGTTCCACCCCATCCCAGCCCTCTAGGTTGTCACAGAGCACCAGTCCGAGCTCCCTTAGTCATGCAGCAAATTCCCACTGGCTACCTATTTTACACATGGTAATGAATATGTTTCCATACTAATCTTTCAATTCGTAGCTCTCTCTCCCTCCCCCACTGCGTCCACAAGTCTGTTCTCTATGTCTGTATCTCCATTCTGATTCATATTCAATTTTGAGAACCACTGCTCTGTAACATATACACTTTGAACCCTAGCCTTAGTTTAATGACTAATGTTCACTGATGAATAATCAGAAATAATCAATTCACCCTCTAAATATCTGTGTGATGTTGAATTACATCTATGGATTCTTCTCTTCTAGGAAGCTCAGGATAAATGGAAGGGATTATGTGTAGGATGGAAGCAATAGTCTTCCCAAATTGCCTCTCGCAGAAAATAACGCTCCGGTCTGGCTACCAAGTGATGTTCCCTGTGCCTGGGAGAGACACTCCCTGTCTCTGTTGCCCTGGGCAACCCTATTTGTCATACTCACTGACTCTAACATACACCCCTGTTTTTTTCAATCCCAATAGGCATTGGGATTTTGCCCATCAAGGAAACAGAGGAGCTGGCAGATGAAAGGAAATGAGAAGCCATCTATTCCCTCAGTAGCTGTGGCTCTGCTGGAGGCAGAAGGCCTATCACCTGCTTCATTCATTCCTCCAATTCATCCATCTACTCATCCTTCTCTTTTCCCATTTATCCTTCCACCCACCTGTCTATCCAACCACCCTTTCATTCACCCATTCATCCACTCATCCTAGAAATATTTATTATGTGGAATGTGTGCCAGCTTGGTTTCTCTTCAAAATCAAATGAAGTTGGGCCTCACTAGAGATTACTGAGCCATGGCATTTTCTTTTGCTTCTCAGGTGACTCCCAGGATAGCCTATCGGGATGGAGGAAGAAACTCTCAGAATTTCTATTTCTATGTATCTCTTACCTTTTAAAAAATTTTTAGTTTGAGTGTACATTTTATAATGAACATAATGTACTAATACCATGCTATGTGTATATAAAATTGCATGCTCAAAAATTGCAATAAAAATATGCAAAATCCAAAGATTTAGGAGACCTCTGCTATGAAGAAGAGAGTCAGAAGATGACAGAGCAATTTAAGATAGATAGGTACCAGTGTTTTGAATGAAGAAAGCAAAAGTAGCTTGAAGCTGGGTAGCTAGAAAACATGCCTGCAACTAAGACTAGATCAACCCACCTTTGTTTTTCTGTGGTCACATACATGGTTGCTGCAGAGTCAGGAGCAGAGGCAAGCAAGCCCTGCCCTAGTCTAGCTCGTATTCCACTATTCACTATCCCAAAGGGGCAACTGAACTGTGTCCTAGCCTTCAGTTCAAGATGGCAGATCTTTAAGTAACCCTACCCCTCGAAAGCGTATTCTAAAACTTCACTGCACACTGGTGAAAGTAAAGATTTTTTGATGCTTTCTGCTTTGCTTAATAATAACATTTATACCTTATATTAATGTAGCATTATCTCATTCACATCCAGTTTCTCCCCTCTTTAAAAAAAAAGAATTAATTTATGCAAACTCAATATTTTTCCTAATGCAAACATAATTTTTTCAGCACTGTATCAATTCACTTAAAAGATTTCTGTAATTTTCATATAAGACTGAGTGAACTTATACTATTCTTTTTTAATTTTATTGAAGTGTAGCTGAATTATACAATGTTGGGTTGAATACTATTCTTGATTTTTATATTCTCAAGCTTCAAAGCTGTATGTTACTCTACTCTTACAGGCACTGACATGTTTGTCCTTGCCTAACTGAAATGTTTGTAACCACTGTCAAACACCAATAGAAGTCTTTTCTTGTTTGTTTTTTGTTTTGCCTCTGTGAAATGTGTTAATATACAAGGACCAACTTTTTTAGGAAGCTGTAAAAAGGCAAAGGAAAATTTTTGACAGAAGATGCTTATCTGTAGGAGAAAATTTACATGAGAAGCCTGTCCTTTAATGTGCATTAATGAGTTATTATTCATTGAATGAATCATTTAAATATTTTAATGATCAGTGAAGTCATGAATGGACTCAGGAATGACTGTCGTGGTTTTTTTTTATTGATCAATCATAAACTTGTCTTTTTAAAAGAAATCCAAACAGCTTATTCAGCTTACATTAAAAGACCCTCCCACACACACATTCACAACTCTGTAGGCAAACTTCAAGAATAAAGTACTGGCAAATAGTGAAATAATCTTAAATAATTCTTCACTCCAAATAAAATACATCTGCAAATATTTCCTAACAAAATCTAGTACACCAGTCCTGTTTGTGCTAAGATCCTTCCAAGGGTACTCATAATTCCACTTATCAACCAAGTTTAAAGAAAAAATACATTACAATGAACTATATTTTAAAGTTGACATTTCCTGCTAAAATTGACTCTTATCCAAACTTAATAAAAAGCATTTTCTACTTTAAATTTAAAGCTCACCTAAATCATTGCACTTACTTTTAAATAAATTTCCTCATGTGTTTTGACATTTAATCCATGGTGACTAAATTTTTCTAGGTTTCTCTTATACTTACTGTTAATATTACTATAATTATTGATAATAAATTTACCATGCCTTGGATGTTTGAAAAGCTTAGAGAATTATACTTTTATTCTAACCATTTTAAATGATGACATTACGCTTATTTTCTCAAGAGAGTGATAAATATGGGTATGGAGGATGACTTGTACTAACAAGTGTTTACAAAAATATATAAATATTTACCTTCACATTTCTCCTAAATGGGCAAAATACTTCCTTACTCTCAATCTGAGGTGGTATTCTTTAAAACCATTTCTGCAAATATGTGTTTGCCCTGTACCCCAGAACCATCCTTCAGATGTGATAAACTGGGAACTACATTAGCCATCCTTTGAAACCTGCCTCAGTTCAAGGCTACTGTTCAAACTCCCACAAGCTTCAAACGTTCCACTTCCTTCAGGGATTGTTTTGTTTTGACTTTTTCCAAAGTGGGGAAAAAAAAAAAGCACAAGTAAATTTTACTGAAGCTATCAAAGGAAGACCTAAATATCATTCTCTCCCAGTCACCACCCCCACCTTCGCTTGCTCTTAATTCTCTCCAGCCCATATCTGGACAATAATGTACATCGAGTCAAAGAGCCATATACTGGCTGTGGTCTTCAGCTTTGGCTAGCCTTCTCTTTGGCTGATTTCCCTCCAAGTTAAGGTTATCCAAATCGCATTTTTAGTTCTTCACTACAACTAAAAACACATATTTAACAAATCTATATGCATTCAAATATTTAACAAATATCCAAAAGAGTTCAGTCATATGCATTTTGTGAATTGTTAGTAGCCTACTTTTTTTCCCTGGACCCACCCTAAATCGCACTTGGTCTCCAAAAATCATATGTCCATATGCTATAATACAGAGAATTCCTAAAATGTTGGCTGTGTGCTGGATGATTGTTAAAACAGGGTCTTCTCTCAGAAACCCCACCCAGGATCAGCGTGGATTTAACCACTTCGTTACAGGAGATCGGGTTTCCTTTTCCTTCACAAGTTCTTCTCTCACGGCATTGCCATCTCCAGATGCCACGTCATGCTCTGAAATTAGAAGGAATATAAATCATGTCCAAACATCTATAACTCCAAGATTAAGTACAATTTTGCCTTATTTTTGTATTATTACACATTTACAATGAAATCTACAACAGACTTGAAAAGACTATTCCATGTTCACCGGCCCTCTACCAATTAGCATTTCCTTGAATTAAACATCTTCGTTCACCCATCGTTAACTGACATTATTCTCTACATTTATTTGTCTCTTTTTTCCCCTGGTATTATCTCACTGTACCACTAGAATATCAGTTCTGTGACGGCAGGGAGTTTGTTTTGTTCACTGTTGCAACAGTGCTTGGAACATGGTAGGCACTTAAAACTTACCAAATGAATGAATGGTGCAAGTACAGATCTCTAAGTGAGATTCTTTACTATCTGATATGGAAGAGGAATTAGCTTACTAATGTGGCTCTAGAAGGCAGAAAACACACCAAAGGGCCTTTTATAAACGTTTATACAAATAGTCCTTGCTCTACCTAACAAGTTTCTAATATTTAGAATTTTTTAATGAAATTTTCTGCTTCTAAGACTAGCGAAGTATGTTTGCTTCTGCAGTGTACATTCTGGAATTGAACGCTATTAGGAGGTTAAGATGGTCCAGTAGATAAATGCATGTAAATTCATGAAACTCAACAATTATTCCCTGCAAAAAAAAAAAAAAAAAAAAAATGCTTGTGAATATCCAGTCTTGGAAAGTCGGAGAACTAATTACTAAACAACAAAAACAGCAATGACAACAAATGAAGACGAGAAACCAGGAAGCCCACTTGCCAAGGTTGCTGTGACCAACAGGTAGAAAGTTAGAAAAGACCACTGCATTCAATCAAGGTATAAAAGGCTCCTCCGAAGTCCCGGTGCTGAGGAACCTTGGCGCCATTTACAAAGACTGGGCCCAAACAGACTTGGGCAGAGATGATGTGAAACTCATGGCAAGGACTGAGGCCCCGACCAAGCCCCGTCCTGAAAACAGTAGCACTTAAAGCCCATTAAGTCCCATGTGGAGATGCACAACTGAATAGAAGGGCCCTTGCGCATCCTTACCACGAGCTTTTTAGGATATTCTGCACTCCATCCTCAATCTACGGTTTACGAAAATGAAAGTCATTCAGTCGTGTCCAACTCTTTGAGACCCCATGGACTGTACAGCCCCTGGAATTCTCCAGGCCAGAATACTGGAGTGGGTAGCTGCTCCCTTCTCCAGGGGATCTTCCCAGCCCAGGGATTGAACCCACGTCTCCCACATTGCAGGGGGGATTCTTTCCCAGCTGAGCCACCAGGAAGATTTAAGAGGAGGACCCTAATAGTCATCTTTAGTTGCTCCTTTATCAAAGGAAACATCTTTGGTCAGAAAATGCATTTTCCATAAATTTCTAATAAGAATCTTGATATCTAATTGAGTACAGAAATATTTTTTATGTAACCTTTAATGTAATTTTCATCCAGCAAAATACAGTTGACCCTTGAACAATGCTGGTATTAGAGGTGCTGACCCCTGAGCAGTGGAAAATCTGCCTACCACTAGGTCTGCACCCCAAACAAAGTAACTAGTAAATGACTCACCCAAGGGCAGAAAGCTGAAAGAGTTTGGATAAAATCAGGACTCCAACCCTAGTTCTTTTGACTCCGTGGACTGTGATCTCTAATTGAAAACAAATCCCTTCCCCCACACTTAGTTAATTTAAAGATCTGTAAAGTGAAAATATAGGTATTATATCTATCGGGGGTAAAATGTGTGTATAAGTGGACCCAAACAGTTCAAATCCATGCTGTTCAAGGGTCCAGAGTATCTTTTTCCAAGGCAACTATACATTGGTTAGGAATTTTGCAGAATCTGAGAGTGAATGAGAGAAAGTGATAGACCCGAAGGAAAGAGACAGCACACTGGTCCAGAGAAGCAGATGTGCTCCTGTGTGTGCAGCAGAAAGCCTGGAGGGAAGAAAAGAGTTCCATCACCGAGGACATTCCAGAGGAGTTCCAGAGCACGCACCCCAGACATACACCCCAAAGATTGACAACGATTCACCAGATTCAATTCTCTCTTGGTGAGAAAGGTCAGGAGCAATGTTAACGAGAGAAGAGGGATTCTATTAATAAAGTTGTTCCTTCAGTGTTCTTTGTAACCTGTGGTTTTAAGAAAGCAAAATAAGACAAAAGAAGTTTCAAGTATTTGAGGCAACTAGCAGTGCTGAAACAATAAGTTTCAAACCTGTGTGTGCGTGCTATGTCGCTTCAGTCATGTCTGACTCTTTGCAACCCTTGGACCATAGCCCACCAGGCTCCTCTGTCCATGAGATTTGCCAGCAAGACTACGGGAGTGGGCTGCCATTTCCTCCTCCAGGGGATCTTCCCTATGCAGGGACTGAACCCCTGTCTCTTAAGTCTCCTGCATTGGCAGGCAGGTCCTTCACCTGGGAAGCCACCTGGGAACCTGACAACTGAACCATTCAAAAAATTTCAGAAAGTAGATTGGAGGTTGCTAGGGGCTGAAGAGTGGGGGTCACTACTTGATGGGCACTGGTTTTATTTCGAGCTGAGAAAATTGTCCAAGAACTAGATAGAAGCTATGACTTCCTAATGCTGTGAATGTACTAAATGCCCTGAATCTTTCACTTAAAAATGGTTAATTTTACGTTAGGTGAATTTCACCTCAATAAAAAATTGTTCAGGACTTAAAATTCAATTTTATTCTATATTGTTTGTCAAAGACTATAGGGACAAGTCATAAGTATTTAAAATGTTAATACTGATCTTAATTTCCAGATCAAGTATTCACAAAGATATTCATGCATAAGGTTTTGTTTTTAAGAAGATTTCACTTTAATGTTTAAGGCCAAAGCCACACTTAATAATTCACTTAAAAATACAATATTTCCCATTTATTTTGAGGTTCTTAACTGAACCCATGTATAAGAAGGAGGTAAAGTTGAGGAATAAACACATTTGTCAAATATTTCAAATTTTAATTAATTTGAAGTGTGAAGAACCAGAAACAAGAACTGAAGTAAGTCTGGATTGTCAACTATATCCAAGGGGGAGAAGTATATAATTTGTGGATACTGGTAATTGCTATGGCTACCTGTTGTTTTAAATGAGCTACTTCCAATTTAACCATTTATTCAACAAGATAACCAACTATACACTTAACATCATCTTACAAGCTGTATTTCTTACATTCTAACAACTTGTGTAAGAAATACATAAGCATTAACAATCAGCATGTGAGCATTATTACATTTTCATTCAAAGTTTAGAGATGATTCCCAAATTTTAATCATAGATACTATCTCTTATTCTCTCCAAAATCCACAAAAAGACATGCTTGGAATTATTCCACTTAAATCCTTCCACTTGGTTTTTAAAAAGAAATGTTTAATATTTTCTATGTTGGCTCTTAAGCCTTATCCAATAAATTCCTCAGAATACTCTTTCACTGTTAAGTTGGGAGGGAAGTAGCTTTGTCTAGTACATATATAAAACAGATCACCAAAGAATTTTAAGAGCTTTGTATATCTTGGTTATTTTTATTACCTTTTTGGGTAATCAATCATATTTATCCCCCGTGTACACTGGGTAAACTTTGTGAAAAATTGTATAATCTAAAAATTATTAATGAAGTCTCTTTGTAACATTGCAACAAATTTCAACAACCACCTACCTTTCCCATAAATAGAATAAAAGAAACAAAATCATTTAAACCAACATCTTGTTCTACTCATTCATAATTTTTCTTACTCAAGCTGAAAATGAGACTATGCTTTCAATGTTTACCTGGGAATCAGTTCTTACCTGTGTGTGATACAAATCTCTGGTTGGTAGCCTTGGCTGTTGAATACTGGAAGAAGGGAAACTTCAGACATTTGCCAGTCACCCTGTCGCATATGCCAGACTGACAGCTGCAAGTCTGTTTGCATTCCATCCCGAAGGTGCCGAAGGGGCAGTCTGAGGACAAAGGGAAGGTTGAGAGAGGGCGCTCTTGACGTACAGAAGCTTCTAACTTCACAGTCCCTGTGTGCACAGCCTCAGTAATTGAACAAACCTCATGAATCTCGACTATCAGATAAAGCCCAATTATTAAAAAAAAAAAATCCAAGCTTTGAAAATATGAAATGTGAATCCCACACTTAAAGTCACAAATGTGAAACCACACACTAAGATCAGATAATGGGTGCCTTAGTTGTAGTGCCTTGCTGTGAAGTTTAGCTGAAGACAGATACACATAACCAGTATCTCTGAACTGGTTTTAATTCTGTCTACTGTCTGCTTAGAAACCAAAAGGCAGGATCTCACTGGGCTACCTCTGTGCCAGCTCGGTGAAGTGGGCAATGAAAAGACATGTGTATCAGCCCCTCACAGAGTTTAAAAGATATGATGCTGTCTTTGAATTCCCTGTAGTCACAGGCAATTTACTATTCTAAATGTCTAGAAAAGGGCTTAAACTAACCAGGGGCTAAGAGGGCTGTCATCTCAGCTCTTCATCAAGTGACCAATCCTCAATCTGTTCCAACTCTTATCAACTTCCTTATCTATCAAAACAACAGTACAAACATACTCAACTCCTCCAGATGTTAAGAAGATTCACTAGTAAAGTCCTCTGCAGAGTTAAAATACAATATGCTAAATGAGAAGAAAGCTGAGAATATATTTATATACCTACCCAAATCTGGAAGCTTTTAGAGCTTCGATGTTCCCATACTTAGACTAAAACATACTATATTGAGAAAAAGAGAACAAATTCATTATTAAAAATGCATGTTTTTTTATGATGTGAACAGCATCTCAATAGAATAGCCAGCCCTGAACAGCCAAGCAGAATAGATGCAGAATATTTATTCTCCTGGCGTAAGGATGTCCTTGTAAACGTACAATCACACATGGGTGAAGAAACAAATTGTGAGGCATCTAAGTCTTCAGCAATCTAGTGTTGTCCACAGAATAATCAAGATAGCTATTAATGAAATACATTTTTAAAGAGATTTTAAGACTGCTGTACTCCGCATCCTTCAGATTAGAGAAGCACCTGGTTTTAAACACTAGTCTCTCGCTAGGAAAAAAGAAGTCCTTAGAAGAGCAGATAGTAGGTGTTCAATAAATATTGCTATCTGGGCAAGGCAGTGCAAAATATCTGAATATTTAGAAAACATCCAGATATGCAGCTATAGTGTACAGTTTTCACAGAGGTGTTCTGTAAAAAAAAAAAAGCTGAAGGACAAAATTTCGCCTATAGCAAAATACAACGTCTCTATGTAGCTGTCGAGGGTCACACAGCTTCATTATTTCCAGCAGAAAGAAAATGTTCGTAACCAGACCCATTTGCAATCTGAAGGATGTCTAAGAGCCATCCTAAACAGCTTTTTAAAATATATCTTATTAACAGCTACCTCGATCATTCAGTGAATATTGGAGTGTGAAAGACTCCAGATGCCTTACAGCCTGTTTCTTTACTCATATGTAATTGGACATTTACAATCACATATACCGAGTCAGTTTGTATGCCAAGAGAAAAAGCAATACACGGCATATACTTGTTATATAGTAAGTATGATTGTGTTAACCACTTCCTCCCTAATTTCCTTATGTGAAGTACTCTTTTCTTGGCTGATAAGCCCTGTAATTTACAGAAATCACAGATCCCACTCAGCTGAAAGAAATGTCTGTGAATGTCCACCAAAGAAAATGTTTCCTCAGTATTCTACTTTTCATTGGTTATAAACAAAAATAAACTAAACAAAAAACTAAAATTCTCCTTAAAGTTCAACCATCTATTTCCTAATCTTTAGTATGTTTTGTGGTTTAAAAGTTAACCGACTTACATTTTTCTAAAAGAATTCATGAGATTAGCTCAATACTGGATGATTATTATTCATAAAAGCTTACAATTGTATTAAACACATTAAGAATTATTTGGAAACTTAGTCCCTTTAATTTTAAAATCTTCTTTGTACTACAAAACTGATGAATGAAGCTATCACATATGTAACTGAACCTTAATAATAATCCTTAAGGAGATCATGAGTTATCCATACACAGAGTATTTTAAATCTTCATTTTTTCATTTCTAAACATTTTAAGCTACAGTCACTAAGTTTGAAATAAATTCTACAAATGTCGAACTACACTGTTTAGCTATAATTTCAACCTAATAACGTTTTTCTTTACAGAGTTTCAATTTTTTTCTTTAGGCGCTATTTTTGCTTGTTTTACTCTGTTATTTTTCTAGGTTTGTTTGATACTTCAGGGTATCCTCTTCCAAGAACGTGACTCCTTTTGCAAGATGACTTAAGTCATCTTATTTCACAAAGTGCATTAGTGTGCATCAGAAATACTTGATCGTGAGAGGTGCCCTCAACCCTGTGGACTCTCTTAAGATCAAAGAATTCCTAATCCCAGGGCTAGCCACCACTCCAAGAGGTTATCCAGGGCAGACCTCTGTAATCACTGCCTATAGAAGAGAGACCACCTACTCCAGCCATAACAGATCATCTGTCAAATTTCTAAAGTCTTCCAGAAAAGGAAGCAACACAATTTTCCATTGCAACTTAAAAAAAAAAAAAAAAAAATCTCTTAAACATCACGAGTGAAACCCTGTATTTCTTTCTGAGCTTTTTTGCATGCAGGGTTCAGCCGCAATCTGTAAAGTTATCTTTCTCTCTCTCTCCCTGTAACAGCACCTGTGGGAGGAACCTAGTCCCTAAACCCACCTGCATTTTCCCTCTTTGCATTAGAAGGAAAGGCTTCTCTCTTCCCACGCTGGCTAAAAGCCTGCAGGGTGCCGTAGGCAAGGGGCAAGAAGCAAGGGGTCGCTCTTTACCTTTGCAGATACCAAACTCGTCACCAAAATCATCCTCCTCATTGTAAAACTGACACCTCAGCCCGGGGCCACACTTCACGCCATCCATGCCCGAGACTGTGCGGTAGCAGGTTTCTCCCAGCCCCGCGGCGCACACCCGGCAGCAGCCACAGTCGTCTAACACTGTCCTCTTACAGCGCGGGCTGCTTTTGCACTGGCTACTGTCACAGCGCTCGGGGCAATCCACCGCGTACTTGAGGCTCCAGACGGCCGCCAGGTGCGCGGGTACCAGCAGCGTGGCCAGCAGCAGGAGGCCCTTCATGTTTCCCGCGGCTCGGGCTCCGCTTCCCGCGGCGGGGTCTCTGCTGGCGGGAAGCCGCCGTCCAAAGTGGTAGCTGAGCGTCTGCCTACACGTTTATGAGTTTTATACCCTGGGTTGCCCGCATGCTTCCCCGTCATCAATTTCCTCAACCCAGCAGCAGCGCTGTCCTCCTGCCAGGCTCTCTTGTTTTAGTTTATGAAATCCAGGATGAAGGCTGGATTAACACGCTGCTGCCATCCAGGAATTGAAAAGCCTGAGCTGATGTCATCTGTTATGTTTAGATGGTTGTTTTGCATGAGGACTGAAAAACTCGCTCACATCCGTCTCAAGGGCTCAAGGACGTCTGTGAAGGGGGGATAAAGAAGGCTGCACACGCTCCTCCAGGACAGGAATTGTTCTGACACCGGCACATCAGTTGAGGTGTTGCTTTGTCTCAGAGCCTCTGCAGTCAGGAGGAAAATTATATCGACGTGAATCATCAGAACCGAAGAAGCTCCTTTTAAAATAAATAAATAAACATTTGGTATTTCCCTTCAATAAATAGCTATGAGATCATTTGGAAGAAGAAAGGATTATAGTGTGCCTTTTCAATACTGAGGAGAAAGAAAATATTTTGAAAGGGATTTTTTTTAAAAAAAGACCCTCTCTTCCTTCCTCCCACTCCTCTTCAAATGTTTTTTCTAAAACAGCTCATATGACATATATCTAAGCGTATCATGGATGTAGCTGGTATTTTCTAGTGAGATGTGGAACTGCCGCAGAGAATTTCCTTTAAGATCAATACAAAAACCACAAGAGGTAAGATGCTGCTGGCACTGTTTCTGGTTTACTCAATTCTGGAAAAACTTACCAGCTGGACTTCTCCTGAGTCAAGACTCACTGGGGAGAAGGCTCATCCATCACCAAGTCTGCTTGTCCAATGATTGAGCCCACTGGAAGCCCTTCCCCTCACCTCCTGGCATTGATCAGAATTCCCACTAAAACCCACCAAACAAGGCAGCCAGCCCAAGGAAACAAATGAGCCAGCCGGCAAATTGGAATGTGGTCCAGGGAGGCAAGTCACAGAGAAGGGAAAACATAACCCATCAGGGAAAAAGGTCTACATGCTATGGAGGGTCACAGTGCTTAGATCCCTCCAGGGAAGACAAAACAGTCCTCTTAGTACATTAACTGGATCAAGGCCTCATTAAGCAAGGTTTGTGGGACAGGAAAAACAAAGTGAAAGAGGAGAGAGGAGAGTTCTTGCACCAGCTATGTGTTGGATTCTAAGCTGCATCCACATATCAAAATAGACAAAATCCCACTGTCATCTAGTAAATATACCAGTAAGGTTGACAGCTCTTGATTTGTCACAATGTAGTGATAGGCAAGCCACAGGGCTCCTCTCAGCCTCTGCCTCCCTTTTGAGAATTGACAGTATGAAGCTAGCTGATCGCTTAAGCTTTTGTCCCTTGTAGAAGATAAGGCTGAGTTCATTGGATGCGACTTGATGATCAGCCTTCAAAACTGCAGCTTTAGGAGGATGTAGAGGACAGAAGGTGCAGGGAACTGAGAACATGGGAAATGAAGGCAAGTGACTCAGCTTCCAAATTTCCCAAATTTTTCATGATAATCCAGTTTCAAATATTTTACCTTAATCTCACAGAAGGAAACATAGATTTGGCAAATGGCACACTGATTAATTGTTTTCAATAGTGGGTAACATCCATTGAGTGCATGGTATGTGCCAAACACTGTTCTGAAGCATTTTACATGTATTAATTCACTTGATCCTCACCACAACCTTATGAATTAGGTACCATTCTCATGCCCATTTTATGAGTGAGGAATCTGAGTCAGAAAGACACTAAATAATTTGTCCAAGATCCCTGTAATGTCAGAGGTTGAACTTGAACCATGTCAGTCTAATGTCAAACTCACATTGCCAATTGCAACATGATCATGCTTCCATGGCCAATGGTCTGATGGCCTTGTTCACAATTTAGGCTGACCCTGAGGAGGGTTCTTGTTCAAACTTTGCTGAACTCTATTTTCTGAGAAGAGTGGTTAATCAGGATAGTGGTTATTAATAACACCTATTCTATTGATAGAAAGCTTATGATGTATCAGACATCATGCTAAGCTCTTTATGGAAGTTACCACACTTAACTTTCAGAGAAACCTGAAGAGCTAAGTGCTATTCTTATCACCATCTTAGAGATGTGAAAGCTGAGGATTCACGGAGTTAAGTAACTTGTCCAAGGTGACACAGTTAGCAAATCATAAAAACAGGACTCCAACCCTAAGGCAGGCCATCTCCAGAGACTAGAATACAGATTGTAAAGTCAAAGACACGTAGATTCCAAACAGGTGACCCTAGTGGGTGAGGTGGTAAGCAGCACCAGGTGACCTGTAATACGAGGGAGAGGATTTGTCCACCTGCAAGCACATGCCTCCTCTAAGGGGAGCAGCCACTCCCTAGGGTTCCTGACAGCTGCCATGTAGGAATATGAGCACATTGTGCCCAATCTTCTGATTTCTTTAAAGAGAAGATAGAATCCAGACTTTTGAATGTAATCCCCTAATTTTTAAATGTTAGCCAGTATTTCATTCAAATTAGAAAACATCATCTGTGCCTTCATTTCTTTGGACTGGACCCAGTCTGCACACTAGTTTGGTCTAGCTATAAATGTTGGATTCTGTCAGAGCCGGATCCAAATCTCTACTCTGCCACTTACTCCCTAAGTATATTTAGTTTAATGTCTCTAAGCCTCTATTTCTTCATGGCACACAATGGGCTAATAATACTTTCTTATAGGGTCACTGTAAAGATTGATAAGTGATGGAAAGTGTCAGTCAAGTAATATGCATTCAATAAATGATGGCTACTCTTCAATTTAAAACTACAGCCATCACAGAATTGGCACTGAGTTTAAAAAAAAAAAGTAAGAATCTTCTGATTTTTATAGGAATTTAAAGAAGAAACAATAAAGGCCTTTGAATGTCCAAATCCCAAGAGTTGAGGGGAAGAAGAGGAGCTCACAGCCAAACACCTGCATTTCTCAAAACTAGTAAAACCTTTAGTAAATGATAACAACACAGAGAGAATATATCAATTGAGGATACCAAATTCACAAATAATAGCAAACTGTAACACAATTCACAGAGGAGTAAAGAAAATATGCACAACAGAGCTCACAGATGGTGAAACCAACACAAGCGCTACCTAACAGCTCATTCTGGGGGCTCCTTCAACTCCTTCCAAGACCCCACGAAAATTGTTGGTCTCAGCACAGTCCCTAAGGGATTTGTGTCTCACTGTATTTTTGTCTCTCCCAGCTCTGAACTCAGATCAACCAATCTTATGAGGAAAGCTAGCTATGACCATGAAGATTTAGGAAATCAGAGCATGAGTTAACAAGAAGCCATCTTTAATCTGTGGGGGCGGGGCCGGGGAATAAGATGAAGGCAAAGCTGGTGATGTTGAGGCTAGGAGGTGCACCTGGCAGGCTTGCTTTGAGGTGCAACCAGCAAATCTCTAACCTTACTGTGTAAGTCAGTTGTCAGTGAGGTTAGGAGGAACCACATAACCTTTCACAACTCTGAAAATGCAAGCTCAAACCATGATGGGTCAAACAGACCACCTCATGATCCAAAGGACAGCATGTGGCCTTCTGCAGTAGGGGCCAGAGACACAATAAAAACCACATAACTGGAGGATGAGCCAAGAAGGCGGAGGAATAGGACTGGGAGACCACTTTCTCCCCTACAAATTCATTGAAAGAACAATTGAATGCTGAGCAAACTTCACAAAACAACTTCTGATCGCTAGCTGAGGACATCAGGCGCCCAGAAAAGCAGCCCATTGTCTTCGAAAGGAGGTAGGACAAAATATAAAAGATAAAAAGAGAGACAAAAGAGCTAAGGATGGAGACCCCTCCAGGGAAGGGAGTCTCAATAGAGGAAGTTTCCAAACACCAGGAAACCCTCGCACTGGTGGGTCTGGGGGAAGTTTTCAAATCTCGGAGGGCAACCTAACTGGGAGGGAAAATAAATAATTTAACCCACAGATTACTTGCCCAAAAGCAACTCCCAGCAGAAAAGAACCCCAGACGCCCACATCCGCCACCAGCAAGTGGGGACGGAACGGAGAGGAGCGGGCGGCATTGCTTAGGGTAAGGACCGGGCCTGAGTGCCCTGAGGGCAATCGGAGGGAGCTTTTGTGAGACAGCAACTTAATCTGTGGGATAGCAAAAGAGAGAGAGAAAATTAACCTGCCCGAACACAGAACACACTGCCGGTCGTTCGCAGAACAAAGGGTCTGAGCAAGTCCAGAGAAGAGCTAGCAGGGTGCGGACCAGCCCAGCCCCGCCGCAGGCAGGAGGCAGGGGGGAAGGGAAAGGGGCAAACTCGGCCCCAAAGATGGCATCCCCTACCACACTGCAAACAGGCCTCCAGTTTCTAATCAAAGACTTCCTGAGATTCTGGATGGTCGACATCCGCCGGGAGGGTCACGGCTAAACGCAGGGTGCATGCACCCAACCGGTGCGGAAGGAAACTGAGGCAGGGGCCGCGGAGGGGAGAAGGTGCACCACACTTGGGGAGAGTGCGCCCGTCAAGCTCCTGGCTGCCTGAGCTGCTCGGCGGGGAAGGCACAAAACGCAGGCGCAACCGAGTCCACGCTTTTGTGGAATACCTGAAAACTGGGACCATATGCAACGCAGGGCACGCGCCATATAGAACAGCCGGGAGCCTGAGCAGCATAGACGGGGAAAGCAGCGCCTCTCCCTCCCCGCAGAGCGACGGAACTAGCGAACCTGAACAAGAGACCACCTCCGCCCACCTGTGCCAGGGCAGAAATTAGACACTGAAGAGACTGGCAAACAGAAACCAAATAAACAAAGGGAACTGCTTCAGAAGGGACCGGTGCCACAGATTAAAATCCCTGTAGGTAACACCGACTACACCGGAAGGGGCCTATAGATATCGAGAAGTGTAAGCTGGAACGAGGAGCTATCTGAAACTGAACTGAACCCACACTGACCGCAACGCTCCAGAGAAATTCCTAGATATATTTTTACCTCTTTTTTTTTTATAAATAAAAAAATTTTTTTTCTTTTCTTTTTTCTTCTTTCTCTTTTATTTTCTTTTAAAATTCCCTATTACTCCCCCATTACTCCTTAACTTTCATTTTCATATATTTTTATGATTTTTTTAACTAGGAAAAAAACTTTTTTTCTTGTTCTTTTTTTCTTTTTTTCTCTTATTTTCTTTTAAAGTCCTCTATTACTCCGCTACTACTCCTTAATTTTCATTTTCATTTCACTATAACCTTGCAAAAAAAAAAAAGAGAGAAGCCCTATTTTTAAGCTGAACTTCATATATATTTCTAAAATTTTTTGTGTTTTTATTTTTGTTTTTAATATTGTATTTTTAAGAGTCTAACCTCTACTCTAGATTCTTACTCTTTGTTTTTCAGTATGTGATATAAATTTTGGACATTTAAGAATCCAATATTCAGTTCCCATTTTTATTCAGGGGCGTGTTGATTACTCTCTCCCACTTTTGACTCTCCGTTTTCTACCTCAGAACACCTCTATTTCCTCCTTTCCCCTTCTCTTCCCAATCCAATTCTGTGAATCTTTGTGGGTGTCTGGGCTACAGAGAACACTTTGGGAACAGACAACTGCATAGATCTGTCTCTCTCCTCTTAAGTCCCCCGTTTTCTCCTCCTGCTCATCTCTATCTCCCTCCTCCCTCTCCTCTTCTTCATGTAACTACTTTACAATATTGTAGTGGTTTTTTGCCATACATTGACATGAATCACCCATGGATTTGCATGTATTCCCCATCCCAATCCCCCCTCCCACCTCCCTCTCTACCCAATCCCTCTGGGTCTTCCCAGTGCACCAGGCCTGAGCACTTGTCGCATGCATCCAACCTGGACTGGTGACCTGTTTCACCCTTGATAATATACATGTTTCGATGCTGTTCTCTCAAAACATCCCACCTTCGCCTTCTCCCACAGAGTCCAAAAGTCTGTTCTGTACATCTGTCTCTCTTTTTCTGTTTTGCATATAGGGTTATCATTACCATCTTTCTTAATTCCATATATATGTGTTAGTATGCTGTAATGTTCTTTATCTTTCTGGCTTACTTCACTCTGTATAATGGGCTCCAGTTTCATCCATCTCATTAGAACTGAATCAAATGAATTCTTTTTAATGGCTGAGTAATATTCCATGGTGTATATGTACCACAGCTTCCTTATCCATTCATCTGCTGATGGGCATCTAGGTTGCTTCCATGTCCTGGCTATTATAAACAATGCTGTGATGAACTTTGGGGTGCATGTGTCTCTTTCAGATCTGGTTTCCTCAGTGTGTATGCCCAGAAGTGGGATTGCTGGGTCATATGGCAGTTCTACTTCCAGTTTTTTAAGAAATCTCCACACTGTTCTCCATAGCCACTGTACTAGTTTGCATTCCCACCAACAGTGTAAGAGGGTTCCCTTTTCTCCACACCCTCTCCAGCATTTATTGCTTGTAGACTTGTAGATAGCAGCCATCCTGACTGGCGTGTAATGGTACCTCATTGTGGTTTTGATTTGCATTTCTCTGATAATGAGTGATGTTGAGCATCTTTTCATGTGTTTGTTAGCCATCTGTATGTCTTCTTTGGAGAAATGTCTGTTTAGTTCTTTGGCCCATTTTTTGATTGGGTCATTTATTTTTCTGGAATTGAGCTTCAGGAGTTGCTTGTATATTTTTGAGATTAATCCTTTGTCTGTTGCTTCGTTTGCTATTATTTTCTCCCAATCTGAGGGCTGTCTTTTCACCTTGCTTATAGTTTCCTTTGTTGTGCAAAAGCTTTTAAGTTTCATTAGGTCCCATTTGTTTATTTTTGCTTTTATTTCCAATATTCTGGGAGGTGGGTCATAGAGGATCTTGCTGTGATTTATGTCGGAGAGTGTTTTGCCTATGTTCTCCTCTAGGAGTTTTATAGTTTCTGGTCTTACATTTAGATCTTTAATCCATTTTGAGTTTATTTTTGTGTATGGTGTTAGAAAGTGTTCTAGTTTCATTATTTTACAAGTGGTTGACCAGTTTTCCCAGCACCACTTGTTAAAGAGGTTGTCTTTTCCATTGTATATTCTTGCCTCCTTTGTCGAAGATAAGGTGTCCATAGGTTCGTGGATTTATCTCTGGGCTTTGTATTCTGTTCCACTGATCTATATTTCTGTCTTTGTGCCAGTACCATACTGTCTTGATGACTGTGGCTTTGTAGTAGAGTTTGAAGTCAGGCAGGTTGATTCCTCCAGTTCCATTCTTCTTTCTCAAGATTACTTTGGCTACTCGAGGTTTTTTGTATTTCCATACAAATTGTGAAATTATTTGTTCTAGTTCTGTGAAAAATACTGTTGGTAGCTTGATAGGGATTACATTGAATCTATAGATTGCTTTGGGTAGTATAGCCATTTTGACAATATTGATTCTTCCAATCCATGAACACAGTATGTTTCTCCATCTGTTTGTGTCCTCTTTGATTTCTTTCATCAGTGTTTTATAGTTTTCTATGTATAGGTCTTTTGTTTCTTTAGGTACATATACTCCTAAGTATTTTATTCTTTTTATTGCAATGGTGAATGGTATTGTTTCCTTAATTTCTCTTTCTCTTTTCTCATTGTTAGTGTATAGGAATGCAAGGGATTTCTGTGTGTTAATTTTATATCCTGCAACTTTACTATATTCATTGATTAGCTCTAGTAATTTTCTGGTAGAACCTTTAGGGTTTTCTATGTAGAGGATCATTGAATCTGCAAACAGCGAGAGTTTCATTTCTTCTTTTCCTATCTGGATTCCTTTTACTTCTTTGTCTGCTCTGATTGCTGTGGCCAAAACTTCCAAGACTATGTTGAATAGTAGTGGTGAGAGTGGGCAGCCTTGTCTTGTTCCTGATTTTAGGGGAAATGCTTTCAATTTTTCACCGTTGAGGGTAATGCTTGCTGTGGGTTTGTCATATATAGCTTTTATTATGGTGAGGTATGTTCCTTCTATTCCTGCTTTCTGGAGAGTTTTAATCATAAATGGGTGTTGAATTTTGCCAAAGACTTTCTCTGCATCTATTGAGATAATCATATGGTTTTTATCTTTCAATTTGTTAATGTGGTGTATTACATTGATTGATTTGTGGATATTAAAGAATCCTTGCATTCCTGGGATAAAGCCCACTTGGTCATGGTGTATGATTTTTTTTTTTAATATGTTGTTGGATTCTGTTTGCTAGAATTTTGTTAAGGATTTTTGCATCTATGTTCATCAGTGATATTGGCCTGTAGTTTTCTTTTTTTGTGGCATCTTTGGTTTTGGAATTAGGGTGATGGTGGCCTCATAGAATGAGTTTGGAAGTT
Source organism: Muntiacus reevesi (assembly GCF_963930625.1). Taxonomy (NCBI): domain Eukaryota; kingdom Metazoa; phylum Chordata; class Mammalia; order Artiodactyla; family Cervidae; genus Muntiacus; species Muntiacus reevesi. Next base: position 44,736,640 of record NC_089262.1, read on the forward strand.
TACCTTCTTCTGCAATTTTCTGGAAGAGTTTGAGTAAGATAGGTGTTAGCTCTTCTCTAAATTTTTGGTAGAATTCAGCTGTGAAGCCATCTGGTTCTGGGTTTTTGTTTGCTGGAAGATTTCTGATTACAGTTTCGATTTCCTTGCTTGTGATGGGTCTGTTAAGATCTTCTATTTCTTTCTGGTTCAGTTTTCGAAAGTTATACTTTTCTAAGAATTTTTCCATTTCTTCCAAGTTGTCCATTTTACTGGCATAGAGCTACTGGTAGTAGTCTCTTATGATCCTTTGTATTTCAGTGTTGTCTGTTGTGGTCTCTCCATTTTCATTTCTAATTTTGTTAATTTGGTTCTTCTCCCTTTGTTTCTTAATGAGTCTTGCTAATGGTTTGTCAATTTTGTTTATTTTTTCAAAAAACCAGCTTTTAGCTTTGTTGATTTTTGCTATGGTCACTTTAGTTTCTTTTGCATTTATTTCTGCCCTAATTTTTAAGGTTTCTTTCCTTCTACTAACCCTGGGGTTCTTCATTTCTTCCTTCTCTAGTTGCTTTAGGTTTAGAGTTAGGTTATTTATTTGACTTTTTTCTTGTTTCTTAAGGTAAGCCTGTAATGCTATGAACCTTCCCCTTAGCACTGCTTTTACAGTGTCCCATAGGTTTTGGGTTGTTGTGTTTTCATTTTCATTCATTTCTATGCATATTTTGATTTCTTTTTTGATTTCTTCTATGATGTGTTGATTATTCAGATGCGTGTTATTTAGCCTCCATATGTTTGAATTTTTAATAATTTTTTCCTGTAATTGAGATCTAATCTTACTGCACTGTGGTCAGAAAAGATGACTGGAATGATTTCAGTTTTTTTGAATTTACCAAGACTAGATTTATGGCCCAGGATGTGATCTATTCTGGAGAAGGTTCCATGTACACTTGAGAAAAAGGTGAAGTTGATTGTTTTGGGGTGAAATGTCCTATAGATATCAATTAGGTCTAGCTGGTCCATTGTGTCATTTAAAGTTTGTGTTTTCTTGTTAATTTCCTGTTTAGTTGATCTATCCATAGTTGTGAGTGGGATATTAAAGTCTCCCACTAATATTGTGTTACTATTAATTTCCTCTTTCATACTCGTTAGCATTTGCCTTACATATTGCGGTGCTCCTATGTTGGGTGCATATATATTTATAATTGTTATATCTTCTTCTTGGATTGACCCTTTGATCATTATGTAGTGTCCTTCTTTTTCACAGCCTTTATTTTAAAGTCTATTTTATCTGATATGAGTATTGCGACTCCTGCTTTCTTTTGGTCTCCGTTTGCATAAAATATTTTTTTCCAGCCCTTCACTTTTAGTCTGTATGTGTCCCTTGTTTTGAGGTGGGTCTCTTGTAGACAGCATATATAGGGGTCTTGTTTTTGTATCCATTCAGCCAGTCTTTGTCTTTTGCTTGGGGCATTCAACCCATTTACATTTAAGGTAATTATTGATAGGTATGGTCCCGTTGCCATTTACTTTGTTGTTTTGGGTTCACGTTTATACAACCTTTCTGTGTTTTCTGTCAAGAGAAGGTCCTTTAGCATTTGTTGAAGAGCTGGTTTGGTGGTGCTGATTTATCTCAGCTTTTGCTTGTCTGTAAAGCTTTTGAATTCTCCTTTATATATGAATGAGATCCTTGCTGGGTACAGTAATCTAGGTTGTAGGTTATTCTGTTTCATTACTTTCAGTATGTCCTGCCATTCCCTTCTGGCCTGGAGGGTTTCTATTGATAGATCAGCTGTTATCCTTATGGGAATCCCTTTGTGTGTTATTTGTTGTTTCTCCCTTGCTGCTTTTAATATTTGTTCTTTGTGTTTGATCTTTGTTAATTTGATTAATATGTGTCTTGGGGTGTTTCGCCTTGGGTTTATCCTGTTTGGGGCTCTCTGGGTTTCTTGGACTTGGGTGACTATTTCCTTCCCCATTTTAGGGAAGTTTTCAGCTATTATCTCCTCGAGTATTTTCCCATGGCCTTTCTTTTTGTCTTCTTCTTCTGGGACTCCTATGATTCGAATGTTGGAGCATTTCACATTGTCCCAGAGGTACCTGAGGTTGTCCTCATTTCTTTTGATTCTTTATTCTTTTTTCCTCTCTGCTTCATTTATTTCCACCATTTTATCTTCTACCTCACTCATCCTATCTTCTGTCTCCGTTATTCTACTCTTGGTTCCCTCTAGAGTGTTTTTGATCTCATTTACTGCATTATTTATTTTTAATTGACTTTTTTATTTCTTCTAGGTCTTTATTAAATATTTCTTGCATCTTCTCAATCTTTGTCTCCAGGCTATTTATCTGTAACTCCATTTTGTTTTCAAGATTTTGGATCATTTTTATTATCATTATTCTAAATTCTTTTTCAGGTAGATTCCCTATCTCCTCCTCTTTTGTTTGACTTGGTGGGCATTTTTCATGCTCCTTTACCTGTCGGGTATTTCTCTGCTTTTTCATCTTGTTTAGATTGCTGTGTGTGGAGTGGGCTTTGTGTATTCTGGAGGTCTGTGGTTCCTTTTTATTGTGGAGGTTTCACCCAGTGGGTGGGGTTGGACAATTGGCTTGTCAAGGTTTCCTGGTTAGGGAAGCTTGCGTTGGTGTTTTGGTGCATGGAACTGGATTTCTTCTCTCTGGAGTGCAATGGAGTGTCCAGTAATGAGTTTTGAGATGGGTCTATGTGTTAGGCATGACTTTGGGCAGCCTGTATGTTGACGCTCAGGGCTATGTTCATGCATTGCTGGAGAATTTGCGTGGTATGTCTTGCTCTGAAACTTACTGGCTCTTGGGTAGTGGTTGGTTTCAGGGTAGGTATGGAGGCTTTTGGATGGTCTCTTATTACTTAATGTTCCATGTAGTCAGGAGTTTCTGGTGTTCTCAGGTTTTGGGCTTAAGTCTCCTGCCTCTGGATTTCAGTTTTATTCTTCCAGTAGTCTCAAGACTTCTCCAACTATACAGCACTGATAATAAAACTTCTAGGTTAATGGTGAAAAGATTCTCCACCATGAGGGACACCCAGAGAGGTTCACATAGTTACATGAAAAAGAGGAGAGGGAGGAGGGAGATAGAGATGAGCAGGAGGAGAAAAAGGGGGACTTAAGAGGAGAGAGACAGATCTACGCAGTTGTCTGTTCCCAAAGTGTTCTCCGTAGCCCAGACACCCACAAAGATTCACAGAATTGGATCGGGAAGAGAAGGGGAAAGGAGGAAATAGAGGTGTTCTGAGGTAGAAAACGGAGAGTCAAAAGTGGGAGAGAGTAATCAACACACTCCTGAATAAAAATGGGAACTGAATATTGGATTCTTAAATGTCCAAAATTTATATCACATACTGAAAAACAAAGAGTAAGAATCTAGAGTAGAGGTTAGACTCTTAAAAATACAATATTAAAAACAAAAACACAAAAAAATTAGGAATATATATGAAATTCGGCTTAAAAATAGGGCTTCTCTTTTTTTTTTTTTTGCAAGGTTATAGTGAAATGAAAATGAAAATTAAGGAGTAGTAGCGGAGTAATAGAGGACTTTAAAAGAAAATAAGAGGAAAAAAAAAGAAAAAAAGAACAAGAAAAAAGTTTTTTTCCTAGTTAAAAAAATCATTAAAATATATGAAAATGAAAGTTAAGGAGTAATGGGGGAGTAATAGGGAATTTTAAAAGAAAATAAAAGAGAAAAAAGAAAAAAAAATTTTTTTAATAAAAAAAAAAAGAGGTAAAAATATATCTAGGAATTTCTCTGGAGCGTTGCGGTCAGTGTGGGTTCGGTTCAGTTTCAGATAGCTCCTCGTTCCAGCTTACACTTCTCGATATCTATAGGCCCCTTCCGGTGTAGTCGGTGTTACCTACAGGGATTTTAATCTGTTGCACCGGTCCCTTCTGAAGCGGTTCCCTTTGTTTATTTGGCTTCTGTTTGCCGGTCTCTTCAGTGTCTAATTTCCGCCCTGGCACAGGCGGGCGGAGGTGGTCTCTTGTCCAGGTTCGCTAGTTCCGTCGCGCTGCGGGGAGGGAGAGGCGCTGCTTTCCCCGTCTATGCTGCTCAGGCTCCCGGCTGTTCTATATGGAGTGTGCCCTGCGTTGCGTGTGGTCCCAGTTTTCGGGTATTCCACAAAAGCGTGGACTCGGTTGCGCCTGCGTTTTGTGCCTTCCCCGGCCGAGCAGCTCAGGCAGCCAGGAGCTTGACGGGCGCACTCTCCCCAAGTGTGGTGCACCTTCTCCCCTCCGCGGCCCCTGCCTCAGTTTCCTTCCGCACCGGTTGGGTGCATGCACCCTGCGTTTAGCCGTGACCCTCCCGGCGGATGTCGACCATCCAGAATCTCAGGAAGTCTTTGATTAGAAACTGGAGGCCTGTTTGCAGTGTGGTAGGGGATGCCATCTTTGGGGCCGAGTTTGCCCCTTTCCCTTCCCCCCTGCCTCCTGCCTGCGGCGGGGCTGGGCCGGTCCGCACCCTGCTAGCTCTTCTCTGGACTTGCTCAGACCCTTTGTTCTGCGAACGACCGGCAGTGTGTTCTGTGTTCGGGCAGGTTAATTTTCTCTCTCTCTTTTACTACCCCACAGATTAAGTTGCTGTCTCACAAAAGCTCCCTCCGATTGCCCTCAGGGCACTCAGGCCCGGTCCTTACCCTAAGCAATGCCGCCCGCTCCTCTCCGTTCCGTCCCCACTTGCTGGTGGCGGATGCGGGCGTCTGGGGTTCTTTTCTGCTGGGAGTTGCTTTTGGGCAAGTAATCTGTGGGTTTTATTTATTTTCCCTCCCAGTTAGGTTGCCCTCCGAGATTTGAAAACTTCCCCCAGACCCGCCAGTGCGAGGGTTTCCTGGTGTTTGGAAACTTCTTCTATTGAGACTCCCTTCCCTGGACGGGTCTCCATCCCTAGCTCTTTTGTCTCTCTTTTTATCTTTTATATTTTGTCCTACCTCCTTTCGAAGACAATGGACTGCTCTTCTGGGCGCCTGATGTCCTCAGCTAGCGATCAGAAGTTGTTTTGTGACGTTTGCTCAGCGTTCAGTTGTTCTTTTGATGAATTTGTAGGGGAGAAAGTGGTCTCCCTGTCCTATTCCTCTGCCATCTTGGCTCCTCCCCACTAAAAAATTTTTTAAATAAAAATAGAATGGATTGCAAAGATGAAAATTTTGAAGGTGGAAATTTCCAAGGAGCAAGTGGAGGAATGTAAGTGTCTGAGGCTTTTTTTCTGGTTTAGTTTTGGTTTTTGTTTTGGGTATCATCTGAAAGTTTTCTTGCTTTGACACCAGCTGATGGCAATTTTGCGTGTGTCTGTGGTGAGATCTAGCATACGATTAGAGTTTATACATAATAAATATGTGAACATAGACAGTTGTTTCCCAGAACCATTTTTCAGAGAGCAGTAAGTTAAATACAGCCCCTCCATGTTCCCCAGGGGAAGCAAAGTAAGGCCAAGTTCTTGGACAGGGTGGAATGAAGTGGAGTGTGAGTACCAAAAGCAGCTCTCAACTTGGAGCCAGGAGATCACGAGTTTGAGTCTAACTCCACCGTCAGCCCCGGTGCAAGACGCCAACCAGGTTTCCTGATTAATATGATGTCATTTTTTTCTCAGCAAAATATAAGGGATAGAAACCCTATTGTCCATTTCTTAAAGTGTTGTGGTAAAAGATCAAAGATAGTGTAGATGTGAAAACATATTGTCAACTCTAAGCTCTCTGTACAGGTGTGAAACATTGTTACTTATTTATAAGACAAATTATATATATACCAGGAAAGAAAATAAGCCTGGGGCTGTCTATCTCAGACCTCACCCCTTCCTCCATTCTCCTCACCTTCTTCAAGATGGTACTGTTTTTCATTCTCTCATTCTCACAGAATGATGGTTAAACACCCACTTTATGGCTTAAAAGGACCCCACCACTTCTCCCTACAGCCTCACCCCATCCGGAGTGGGATGACTAACCAGCCCACAAACTGCTCTTTTAGACCTAAAGAGGTTTTTTTTAATTGCTAGTTTCCTAAATGAGTAAAGAAATAGTTTAGGCATTGGAAGTCATTTACACATTAGAACTATCTGACATAAGAGAAAGTAGGTTTAAAAAAGTCATGTTAGAAGTTATTGCTAAGACATTTGGAATTTTCACTAGGAATTTTGGAAAGACTAGAATTTCTAATTAATACAAGAGTCATAGGAAATTATTCTGCTACTTTGCTTCTCTAACAGCATGGCACTTCCTTCTTCTGACCTTAAACTGACCCAGTCCATAATGTAATAAAATATTAATAGGACCAGCCTGGCCAGACTCATCAGAATTTATCTAGTGATGAAGAGCCCTAGCTGTTACATGATATATGGGTTGAATAAATAATTGTGTGTTTTATTAAAATGTAAAGGTAAGTACTGGAAAGAGAGAAACAAGAAGCATAACTTTCACACCTCTTATTTAGAATTTTGTAAGAAATTAACAATTTCAGATTCTCTTATCTGGTATAGAAATATGCTGGCTCCTTTCTTCCTAGGATGTTCTCAAACCACACGGTGACCTTTTTTTCAAGTGTCTTGCTTTCTTTTGGCTGCTAAGGAGTTCATGAAGTTTCCAAGCCTACAATCTGAGAGCTTAATGTACACTAAAGATACCTGAGATAGGACTTAGTGCATCAAAGCACTCTTCCCCAGACCACCTGCATCAGAATGTCCAGGTAGCTTGTCAAAATGTCACAGCCAGGGCTTCTAATTTCATAGGTCTGGGGTACACTTAGGCATAAACATTTTTAACAAGTAGGCCATTTGTTTCTGGCAAACTAAAAAATTTGAGAAACTTCTAAACTAATGATTTCTCCTAATTACATCCCTTCACATTAGCAGAATTAGTCCATAATATTTACTCTGCAGATTTCTGACAGGAAAAACCTTTGAGGGCTTGACCTATAATTTTTAACTATATTATGCACTACACATATTCTGGCATATTTTACTAGACATATATCACATATTAACCTGACTGAAGTTGGGATATGGCCATTTTAATGTAGTTGGCATTGCCCACATATGCACATCAGAACTGGCAGGAGGAGTGCTAGTTACCTGGAAGAGATTCTCATAGACAAATAGTGGAGCTAGTTTTTAAGAAATGCTGCATTACTGATCATCTCTGTGACAAGTGATTCAGAAGGACCAGATATAAATGTGGAATCATTTAGGAATATTTTAACCAATTTATTGAATTTATTTTCCCTCTTATGAATGTTCAAAAGTTCTAAATGATAGAAATCTATGTCCAAATAAAGCCTAAAAAGTAGTTTCAATAAGTATAAATAAAAATTCTAGTTATGCAAAAAAGCATTATGTCAGAGTTTAATTGGAAGGATTTTTTTCTTTCTCAATGATATAATGGCACATAATATATCAATAACATTTCTGAGTCAATGAAATATAGTATTTGTCTAAATAAACAGATGTGAAAAGCTGACTCATTTGAAGAGACCCTGATGTTGGGAAAGATTGAAGGCAGGAGGAGAAGGGGACGACAGAGGATGAGATGGTTAGATGGACTCAATGGACTTGAATTTGGGTAAACTGCGGGAGTTGGTGATGGACAGGGAGGCCTGGCTGTGGTTCATGGAGTCGCAAAGAGTCAGACACGACTGAGCGACTGAACTGAACTGAAATAAACAGATCTGCTTTTATTTGTATTGATCCACCATCAATAGTTTACTTAGCAGAATGAATTGTTTCATCAGTCTTTAATCGTTTACTAGAACCTTATGTGATGAAATTGAAGACCCAACTCGTGCAAGCTGCCTGATAAACATCATCCTAACCTGTCCAGGTATTTTAGAGTGATATATACATGCTGTAATGTCCAAGTTTAATATCCCACTGTCAGTTCCAAAGTACACACACACACACACACACAGAGCTTACATTTCTAACAGTGCTTCTTGAGCCTGTGTACACACCACCACTTCCAGACAACATGCTGAGCCTCTCTCCTTTGTAAATATATTTAGGAAGTACTTACTGAATAATACACCAAACAATGTCTTCAAGAATAAAAGGACTCCAACATATACTTTAGGCTTTCAATACTCTAAGTATCCTCAAAATCAAAATTTCAACTTTCATGTAGTCTAGTCTAGGAAGAATCAAAAGTATAACAAATGGATAATTTGATGAGAATTGACTCATGCTAGTTTTTTAGCATTAATGCTTTCATTTTATAAACTTAAACTAACGGAACTTCAAATAAGGCCATTAATAATGGGCTTTTAAGCACCCCACAGCCAGACAAGTGCTTATACTGAAAACAAGAAAATGTGGGGTATCTGATCCTAGCAGGGACTATCTGAAGGGCACTGTTGAAGGGACCTGAAAGGAAACCAATTAGTAAAACTTGAAAAATGGATAACTGTGTGACATGCTTGCCTTGATAGCCTCTTCCTTGGTTAAAACACAGACACACACACACACAAACACACACACCCCATAAAGGCAACAGCAGCAGCAACAAAAACAGAGGTTCACTCTGTCAAACAATCCTACATAATGAGCCTTCAAAATGGCTCACTTGCAATTGGAAACCCACGTAAACCTGCTGTAGGGAGACAGGCTTCTCCCCTGAGGAGAGGATATGTCATCAGAGCCTGTCAAACTCAGTTCTGGGAGTCCAAAACTTCAAAATGGAAAGTAAAAGCTCCCCTCCACATAATGTTGTGCTGCCAAGGCAACTAGAATAAACAGGTAACCAAAGACTCTAGTAGCTGAAGAGAGGAGAAATGGGCAGAAGCAATAAAGTAACCACAGAAAACATCTTAGCCCTAAATACACTGGAGCTTAGAACTAGAGAAAGTCTGATTTGCGAAGTGGTTCTGGATAAGTTGTTTATTCAACTGTCAAAGAGACCAGAAATAAGAAACATTTGATAATTTTCAATTTTCTAATTTATTTTTAGCTAAATATTTTTTAAACTTTTGTTTTTAATCTTGACCTATATACAACACTATATAGGTATTTATATTAAAAGTATTTACAGTTCAGTGTTTCTCATCATAGAAAACAAAAATGACCAGATTGTAGGCAAATGTATCCACAGTTGCTAACAATGTGGCCTGAGACTTCTCCCCCATCCACCTGTTCCCCCTCTTTTCTGCATCCATCAAAACACTTCATCGCTCACGGTGAAACCCTCAGGGATGGTGCCCCTGCTGAGCTCCTCTGAGCTCCTCTGGGCCAGAATGGAACCCTCACCCAACCTGGCATACCTGCTCTCCAACACAATTCTTTATATACGCATACATAAAGAACTGTATTCAGAGTTCAGATATATTTAGGCTTCCAGGGAAGCACTTAAACCTAAAGAGTTGGACACAACTCAGAGACTGAACACCCACACGCATGTATTTATTGATCTGACGGCAACAGGTCTTCGTTGCAACACTCAGGATGTACGACCTTCACTGCAGCAGGCAGGATCTCCAGTTGTGACATGTGAACTCTTAGTTACAGCATGTGGGATCCAGTTCCTCGTCCAGTGTTCGAACCCGGGCCCCCTGCATTGGGAGCTTGGCGTCTTCACCACCGGACCACCAGGAAAGTCACCTGGGCACAATTCTTGATGTGTAGGGAGCCCACCAGTTCGGGTGAGCCAGCACAATTTTACAGAGGCTGTCACGATCGTAACAATGCTTCCCTCAGGCACTGCACATCCGAGGGGCTCAAGAAATGACATAGGCTCTAAAAAGAAATATGCAAACTTTAGGGACAGTCTCCCACACACCAACCCAGTGACAGCGACTGAGACAACCATCCCCATCCCCCAGGTTCCTCCCCCCTTGCTGAGGTTTCAGGCAGCTGTGGCTGCAGGTATGCAGGCTCGCATCACCCTCCTCTAAAGTTCAACACTAGAAACAGCTCTGGCATTGCATCATGAGCACATTAGCGGGAGAGAGTTTATAGGATCACTCTCTGCCGTGTACCTGCTGCCACCTCCATCCCCTCCTGTGCCAAGCCTACTAGTCTGGTGACTCCTCGATCCACTGTTAGGAATTAAAGGGAGGTGGGAGCAGTAGATTTATTTCACCATATAGAGCAGTGGTTAAAAACATATGCTTTGGTGGCAAATCACCTGAATTTGGGCTTCTCTTATAGCTAAGTCAGTAAAGAATACCTATGGCTGATTCATGTTGAAGTTTGACAGAAAACAAAATTCTGTAAAGCAATTATCCTTCAATTAAAAAATAAATTTTTTTTAACAAAAAAGAAAGAAAGAATCTGCCTACAATGCAAGAGACTGGGGTTCAATCTCTGGGCCTGGAAGATCCCCTGGAGAAGGGAATGGCAACCCACTCCAGTGTTCTGGCCTGGAGAATCCCATGGACAGAGGAGCCTGCAGGCTACAGTCCACTGGGTCGTGAGAGTCGGACATGACTTAGCGACTAAACCACCACCACTTGAACTTAAGTCCCGAGTACACAACTTTTTCACAGTAAAAACTGGAGCATAGCATTTAAATCTCTAAGCCTTGACTTCACCAGGTGCAAACACACATGAGAATACCTACTTCCTAGGGTTAAACTGACATACCCAGCCGGCACACAATGAGCAATGAGCTCTCAAAATATGTTGAGGCCTTGGGCTGGGCCTCCCCCAGACCACCCCTCCATGACCCCAAGATTTCTGCTCTCTCTGGAGCATCCAAGAGGATGTAAACAGTATGAAGAGAAGGGACGGAGAAGATCTCCAGCAAGTTACAGAAGCTCAGGTTGTGTCTTCACCCACTAAACCCTTTGATTCTCTTTATTTATGGGGGTGGGGGATATGGATGAAGCTTGATTTATACAATAAAAATTCAATTTAAACCCAAATTGTTAAAACAGTTTATTTTTATGGCCACAATCTCATGTGTGTGGAAGGAGTCTTCAGCACTGGTCCAGCACTCTGGGGGATCTGCAAAATCCACCCTCAAGGCTGAAGATCAAAACAGCCAGGAGTGGGCCTTATTTATTACAGTCCAACAGTTTCCAGGGCAGTGAAACCACAGCAAGACTTGGTATAGGATGACTCACAGGGAGTCACAGGATCAGAGAAGTCACAGAGGATCAAAGAACGGATGAACCTTCCAGCTAACTGCCCCTCTGAAACCAAATGGTGCATTTTGCAGGGCTCACTATAATCTGCTCCCACTAATTTTCAGGGATTGAGTCTAGAGGAAGAGTTAGCAGGAGATTTTGTTGCTATAGCCACTTGGATCTCTGACAAAGTAGACTTCAGCGGAACAATAAAAAGCCGATTTCTCACAATACTCACTCCCAAACAAAATGAATGGAAGTTGAAACTGTACTGATGCGGAAGGGATTAAAGACGTAACTGAACAACTTGCAAAGCGATCAGAAATAAATACAGACATAACTGAGCAACTTGCAAAGCAGTGCAAATAAATATTACTAATTTATTCAAGGGTACTTATGTAATCATTTTGTAAAGGATACATCTATTTTGTTTTTCTGGTTGAATTCTTTGTCCCATGATGATGTCTGCCCACCCGCCACAGGTTAGGTGTTACAGTAATGTCACACTTGCTGGATGTACATGAAGTGGGTAACATTCAAGATGAGGCCCACTTTGCAAAACAACATAGATGAGTACTGCACAGTCATCTTGGCCTCATGACATGACATGACATGACATGACAAAATTAAAGGAAATTTTGACTGGAGAGTTGGGGAACTCGGGGAACTCTCCAAATTTCCTGTGGGAACCTTGTGCCACCCACACCACTCTACTGGTTCCTGCCTTGGTTTCTTGTAAACAAAGACAGCTGGCAAAGTTGTACACACACATCTGATCTGACAGAGCAGAGTTCACTGGGGAGGTGGGAATGGTCTCCCCATGACCCATTCTAGAGCTGTGCACGGAGAGCCAAACAGAGTTAGACTTTGGACCCCATGATTAGGAGGCCCCAGCTCTTTACCTGATGTAATCAGAGACTGGATGCAAGAGTGACATGGCATGTCAATACCTTAGCTCGGTCCCACCAGGCTGGTCTTTCCAGGCATGATGGGGGGTTTGGGCTTTGGGCTTTGGAATACCACAGGCTAGCTACAGAATTCCCCTCACAGCATTCATGATTGAGAAGGAGCTAGCCCATCTCCTTGCACAATTAGAGGCTGACTGGGGCTGATTGACATAAGCAATGGGACACCAGGTTTCCATGGAGAGAGGCCACCTCTTTCCTGGGGAGGCCAGGCTGCTCACCTCTAACAAATGATCTCTTACCTCTAGCAGGTGTACGCTACTTTATTCAGCACATGCCTACTCCACATGCTGCCCACCTAGGCCCTATGACCAAAGAAAGAATTCGGAGTTTCTTACAAGAGCTCAAAGGACTATGTGGCTTTTTCTTCCAAGGAGCAAATGTCTTTTAATTTCATGGCTACAATCACCATCTGCAGTGATTTTGGAGCCCAAGAAATAAAGTCTCTCATTGTTTCCATTGTTTCCCCATCAATTTACCATGAAGTGATGGAACCAAAAAAGGGACTCTGAGAGTCCCTTGAACTGCCAGGAGATCAAACCAGTCGTTCTTAAAGGAAATTAGTCTTGAATATTTGTTAGAAGGACTGATGCTGAAGCTCCAATTCTTTGGCCACCTGATACAAAAAGCTGACTTCTTGGAAAAGACCCTGATGCTGGGAAAGATTGAAGGCAGGAGGAGAAAGGGATGACAGAGGATGAGATGGTTGGATGGCATCACCGACTCAATGGACGTGAGTTTGAGCAAGCTCTGGGAGTTGGTGATGGACAGAGAAGCCTGGAGTGCTGCAGTCCATGGGGTCATAAAGAGTCAGACACAACTGAGTGACTGAACTGAACTGATGTGGTTTTTTGGGCTTCCCAGGTGGTGCTAGTAGTAAAGACCCTGCCTGCCAATGCAGGAGATGTAAGAACTGTGGTTTCAATCCCTGGGTTGGGAAGATGCCTGGAGGAGGGCATGGCAACCCAGTCCACTATTCTTGCCTAGAAAATCCCATAGTCAGAGGAGCCTGGCGGGCTACAGTTCATAGATTGCACAGAATTGAACACAACTGAAGTGACTTAGCATGCACGTGTGTGGTTTGTTGCCACTCATCCCACCCACCCCAGATCCAATCTCTGCCCTTTTCCTGTCCTTTCCATCACCCAGGCTCCCTTGCCCTTTGACTTCTGGTTGGGTTTGGCCTATGGGAGACACCTACAGAGGATCACAGCAAGAGAAAGAGGCCATGGCATTTCCTCCCTCTTCCTTTCCTGCTCTGGCCTGCATTTGTGGTGGGGACTGAATCCCACCATGCCCAGAGTTCCTGTTAGGCCCCCTCTCCAGCCCTCAGCTCTTGTTGGGCTCTTAGGAGCAGCAACGGCAGCCTGCACATCTCGGGGCCACCAGTCCGTTTAGCCTGCCCACACTTCTGTGAGTCATCCCTTCACTGAAGTCTCTTCATTTGAATCAGCTATGACAGTGTCAATAGTTCAGTCCTGTCTGATGCTTTGTGACCCCAAGGACTGTAGCCTGCAAGGCTCCTCTGTCCCTGGAATTCTCCAGGCAAGAATACTGGAGTAGGTAGCCATTCCCTTCTCCAGGGGATCTTCCCCACCCGGGGATCAAACCTGGGCCTCCTGCACTGCAGCAAATTCTTTATCATCTGAGCCACCAGGGAAGACCCATTGAGTCACCGGAGTCAGATTCTGTTTCCTGACAGGATGTGATTGAAACCGGTATCTTTCAGCAATAACATCCTGTGATTCTAACACTTCTAGCCCAAGCACACACTTTGATGAAATGACATTCCGAAGGGAGTATATTATGGTACCAGAATTATGGCTTCTAACTCAGGTGGGTTTTCTTCTGCCCTGTGAATAAGTAACCCTACCTGGCTATCTCTCTACCTCAGGACTTTATAAAAGGATCTGTCTAATTATATGAAGGTTACTTAGCAGTTACCTTTAAAAACACACACACATATATAAACAAGTATAAATACTGAAGTACTATTCCTGGTGACAGTTCAGGTAAAACTTTTTGTGTTCACCAATGAACTGGATAAAACAGAAAGTTCCCATAGTGGACGTGCTTGAATTGCCCCTTGTCTCTTACTTGCATTGTCCACATGCTGATGACCCTTCTGTGTATGTTCTGTGTTGATCTTGTTTTAAGTCCAGGACTTGATTCATGGTCCATAAAGTGAATTACAGCAGGGACTAATCCTTCATTGCTAAATTGCTATGGAGTCTTGGCCTTGCTCTGACACACTTGGCAAAATACAGGCTGCCTACTTCTCTCATTCCCTGTTTTCCTATTGGAAGAGTAACCTTTATTTAATAAGTTTAAAATATAGTCCAAGATGCCAACTGTTGCCAATGGTTATTATTACTACTTTAAAACTTGAGAATGAAGAGATTTTCCTCCAGAAAATTATTTTTAAATAAAATACAGGTTTCCCATATGTTGGTTTTTAACCCAGAGATTTTGCATCAATTTTCCCAACCCTTTCCCTCAAGAGGTTTGGCCATTTGGACGTGTACAACCTTTCTCATTGCTAGTTTCTTTTCTCTCTGAATCTCTTCTGACACTTTCACAAAACAACATTACAAGAAAAAACCTGAAGAATGAACAGTGAGGAGTGTTCTTGATGTCTGGGAGGGAAGGCTGACAGGTCTACTAGGAAAGTTTTCCTTCTTCCCTGAACTATAAATTATTGAAAGCTTCTCAGTTGGCACTAGAGGTAAAGAATCCACCCACCTGCCCATGCAGAAAATATAAGAGACACCGGTTTGATCCCTGGGTGGGGAAGATCCCCTGGAGAAAGGAATGGCAACCCACTCCAGTATTCTTGTCTGGAAAAGCCCATGGACAGAGGAGCCTGGTGGGCTACAGTCCATGGGGTGGCAAAGAGTCAGACACGACTGAAGCAATTTAGCATGCATTATCTAGAACACCTTGCCCTTTGATTTAGATCCCACAACAAGCAGACTTGGCTTTGATTTGAGTCCATCTCCTTGCATGCAGTCAACTGGGGCTGCAACTTGCTGGATTGGATCCTGTCACAGTTTTGAGACTTCTAACACCAAGAGACTTTGTTCCTACAGCAGGTATCTGGCAGTTAATAACACAAGGGAAGCATCACTCAGAGAAGGACCTTCTTCCCTAATAGCAGGCTACCCCACTGCCCAGCTTCCTATACCCTTAGTCCATAGCACCTGGAAATGGCTTCCGTGTGGTATGTGTGTCTGGGCATGTGTTGGTGCAGTGTGTAGACCGGAGGTCCACACTGTTCCTGCAGTCCTCGCCCTTTATGTTCTTTGCTCCTTCACAGGGGTATTCAAGCGAGTAAATCACTCTCTGATTAAAGTCCAAACTTTAAAATATTTCTCTGTCCACCTCCCACACAACCTACACAAACACACTGGGCAGAAACACAGGTGCCTTAGCACTTTTGGTGTGACCGTTTTAAACAGCTCCCTGGCAGCAGCAGTTCAGGAATGCCCAGCTTCTCAATTACCCAACAATATGCAAAACACAGCAACAAAAAGTCATTCCTAGAGTAGGTGATGCCTATGCCATGTGACAAGGAATATTCTCTACCACTCTGATAGCTCATCATTAGAGATGCTTCCTCTGAATATTTTGAGATTTTCTTTTTAATTTAAGAAACACTAAAGAAAATGAGAATATACTATAAAGTACCAACATCTTAAAATATTCTTGAACTATCAGGTATTTGTGGGTATTTGCTGACAATAAATCCTTGCAGATAAAGACTGTTAAGAGAAATAGGAATTCTGAGAGTGGAAATGAAAGGCTCCCCATGGTCAATTTTACCTGCTTCAGAATGTGATCTTGGCAAGTTCTGATAATTCTGGGTTTTGTCAAATTTTATAAAGCATAAACAGAACTAAAAAGACATATTTTCAAACTTCATTTTGTTTATTAAGGGAGAAATGGACAGAAGAAAATTTTGAAGCATGTTCTTTCCTGTTGACACATGTTCAAAGAATGTCTGGAGGAAATACTAAATTAAAAGACAGACTGATTCAACTATTGGCATCAAATCACTTACAATGAAATATGGTTGCTATCTTGAATACAAGGGAAAAGAAAAAGAAGCTTCCCAATGTTATAATTTTGTTGATGAAGACAACAAGCCACTGAACGGCAACAAAACAATTAAAATCTTAATTTAGAGTCCATTTTATGTAATTTTTATTTAATCATTGTGAGTCCCTTGGACTGCAAGGAAAATCAAACCAGTCAATGCAAAGAGCTGACTCATTGGAAAATACCCTGATGCTGGGAAAGATTGAAGGCAACAGGAGAAGAGGGTGGCAGAGGATGAGGAGGTTAATAGCATCACCACCTCAGTGAACATGTGTTTGAGCAAACTCCAAGAGATAGTGGAGAACAGAGGAGCCAGGTGTGCTACAGTCCATGGGGTTACAAAGAGTCAGACAGGACTTCGCAACTGAACAATTGCAACCAATATTTCGGACTCCATGCTTCTTCTGCATGGGGTCATGGGTTCAATCCCTGGTCCAGGAAATAAAATCCCACATGCCGCGGGGTGCAACCAAAAACAAACAGAACACAGCCCATCTATCAACTGCAAGTGTCATACCTCCTTAACCTTCTACTGTGAAACTACCCAACCCTACATCTAACTTCCTGTTTGCTTGCTCAGAGTCTACTTAAAGAATTCTGCTGCACAAAATCACAGGACCCTAGTGGGCTAGCCCACCAGCTCCAAGGGCTGAGGAGCCTGAAGGGCAACAGTCATTGGGGCCTCAAAGAGTCGGACACGACTGAGCAACTGTGGACAATGACTGTAAAGACCTTTGTCAGCAAAGTGATGTCTCTGCTTTTTAAAACACTGTCTAGGTTTGTCATAACTTTTTTTTTTTAAAGAGCAAGTGTCTTTTAATTTCACAGCTGCAGTCACCATGCATAGTGATTTTGGAGCCCAAGAAAATAAAATCTACCACTTCTTCCACTTTTCACCTTTCTATTTGCCATGAAGTGATAGGAACCAATGCCATGATCTCAGTTTTTTGAATGTTGAGTTTTAAGCCAGCTTTTCTACTCTCTTCTTTCACCCTCAACAAGAGGCTCCTTAGTTCTTCACTTTCTGTCCTTAGAGTGGTATCATCTGCATATCTGAGGTTGTTGATATTTCTCCTGGAAATCTTGATTCTAGCTTATGATTCATCCAGCCTGGTATTTCACATGTTAAATAAGAAGAGTAACAATACACAGCCTTGACATAATCTTTTCACAATTTGAACCAGTTAGTTGTTTCATGTCTGGTTCTAACTGTTGCTTCTTGACCTGCATATAGGTTTCTCAGGTAAGGTGGTCTGGTATTCCCATCTTTTGGAGAATTTTCCAGTTTGTTGTGATCCACACAGTCAAAGGCTTTACTGTAGTCAATGAAGTAGAAGCAGATGTTTTTCTGGAACTCCCTCGCTTTCTCTATGATCCAACAAAAGTTGGCAATTTGATCTCTGGTTCCTGTGCTTTTCTAAACCCAGCTTGTACATCTGGAAGTTCTCGGTTCACATATTGCTGAATCTTTAAAGCTTAAAGGATTTTGAGCATAACCTTACTAGCATGTGAAATGAGCACAACTGTATGAAAGCCCCTTTGCCATGACAAGGCTGTGATCCATGAAAGGCCCTAACCACTGGACTGCCAGGGAATACACAATAGGTGGGCCTTGTTAACTTGCCTATCTTGTTCAGACTGGAAAGAGATCAGACATGTCCAAAAGAAAGCTAGTAGATGTGGGTAAATTGCAAGAAGGCCAGTGATCAGAAATTTTGATGAGAATAGGAAGTATGTGTTTTGGACTTTAGAGAAAAGTAGAGGTGAACTAAGGAAGTTGTTCATTCAAAGGAAAGAGGATTGACAAAGTTCAGGATTAAAAGAAAGAGCACAATCATTACATTGTTGTTAAAACCCATCCACTGACTTGTCAGCCAACAATGAGAATTTAGTTTTAGTAGATTATGCTTTTGTTGACTTATATCTTCTCAGCTTAGTGGTCTTTTTATCACTACTTGCTATAGTTTTGCCACTAGTACATCAAACTTACTGACTTGCAAAAACATGAAATGTGCTTTATTTTTATTCTATAATCACCAAGATTTTTTAAAATATTATTTATATGCTAGGTTGTTAGTGAGGAAATGTAACTAAAGCATTATTTTGTTTATACTTATACTGATTTATCCATCATCAAGTTCATTTATTATTACTCTTATCTTCTTTGATGGATCTGTAAGAACTCTTCATATATTAAAGATACTGTCTTTTGGGGAAATGTTTCATCATATGCCTTTGGATATTGCCTACGGTGGTTTTTGCTTTACCAAAGTATTTTATAGACTCTAATGTACTGGTGATTTATTTTATGCTTTCCTCTCTCAAGTCTTATATTTAACTAATCATTTCACTCAATGTTCATAATGATTTCATTTTTTTTCATAGAAAAATCTCTGATTCACCTGGAATTTATTTCTGATAAAGAATAGGATAGGTATTTAAGGATCAGAGGTTGTGGGGCAGAAGGGATGTGCTAGTGTGTATGTGTGTGTGTGTGTGTGTGTGTGTGTGTGTATGTTGTTTGGTTAATCATTCACCTTTGGGAAAAGTATTTTTAACACAACTGTGTGAGTTTCTACTTGGATTCATTGTCAGTGAAAAATTAAGGAATACAGAATCAATTGATTCATTGAGTTTCAGCTTGGCCACAGCATTTATTGTGTTAATGAATGACTCTTTTATTAATGAATCTGATCATCCCCACTAAAATACTTGCTATTTTACCTGCTTTGACTTGACGTTATGATTTGCTTAAATAACTGAATTGCTTTCAATATGATAAGAGTACTCATTTTTAACAGATCTGTTTCTATTACAAATATCACAGCATCTGAGATGTTCAAATATAAATGGAAGTGTTTCATTGTAAGGCCTCCTTTCCTCCATTGACTGCTTCCTTCTTTCCTCTACAATATTTGTTTATTTCCTTCCTTTCCTGCTTTCACATTTCTTCTGGTCTCTGTCATCTAGTTCTTTTCCTGACATCTTTCTTTTGACTACATACTGGCCCATTTTCTCCCTGAAGCTTCACCAGGGTCATCCAAGTCCTCCATTCCTTTGTTCAAGACCAGTGTTCCTACAGGTCTGTTGCCAGAAGAGAGATCAGGGCTGCAAACCTCCCTTTGGCAGTCCTCCCTGTTGATAAGATTTTCACAAGTGTAAATCTTTTAGGACAAACTTTGCAGACAGTGTGAATGATCTGCCTCAGGTCCAGTGACATCACAGGACTACCCCATATGGGGCTTTCCCTCCCATAACATTTCAACTCAGTGAAAATGAACATCAAAAGCCACCCTGAAGAAGAAAAGAAAAAGAAAAGGTATCACAAAAGGGCAGCTTAAGGCCTGGAGGAAAGATTGAGATAAGGACGGTATCTGACCAGGCAGCCAGCTCCAGGTGCACTGGGAAATCCCCATTTGCCAAATTCTCAAGCTGTTTTCATGTGGTTATTCCTTATGCCAAGATCCTGTACTCACCCACTGTACTTCCTATCCACTGCCATTATTTCAGAGTTGATTTGGAGAAGAGTTAAAGGACTATTGTGTTCTTTAACTCAATGGTGACTAGGAAACATATTTAACAAAGGAAGATAATTAGTATGTAACATGTTCTGCTTAAAGGTTAAGGCAGAAAAATACAAAACAAATTTACTTCTATCCTACTTTCATCATCACCATCATTCCACTAAGGGGAGAGCATAGAGCAGTTCTCTAAAGTATTTCAAATGAAGCCGCTTAGGAAAAGGACAGGACTCCAACCCAGTTTACCGAGTTTCTCTGCTTTGAGATTAACATCACAGCTCCAGGCCTGAATCAAGGGATACTTTGTTCTCTTTTGCAATTACTCTCAAGTTCATCTATTTTAAAGAATCTCGTGGGAGAAACAGCTGTAATCTGAAGTAGGATTTATCTTCTTGGGACCTTCAGATATAATGTCATCATACAGCACCCCAATAGCCCTCCCTACTGCAATTTTCAAAACTGCCATATTTTCATCATAATTGTTAGCAGATGCATTTATCAGACTAGCTAAATCATTACTGGACAGAAACCAAGACCCAGGGGTGATGGTCATAAAGGAAGGACCCAGTAGAATTCTGCCAAATCGTGATCTTGAATGCCTGGGGCAGGGGAAAATTGGATAGCCATGGGAGTCTTGGAAACCTTGGTGTTGGAAAACTTCTTGAAGGAGGCCAAAAGGGAAGAGATGGGGAGGACTTGAAAGAGACTTGCTTTGCAGTTGTGTCTACAGAGCAGCACTCAAACTACCCAGGGGGAAGACCAGGTGTGTTTTGGAATTCTGTTTGATGATTTGTTTGGTTTTCATTTCAATTCATTGTGGACTATACAATAGAAATATGTAGAAAAAGTAAAAGTTTAAAAGGCATATAAAATGCATGCCCTAGTTTATGATTAGATTGGACAGATATTATATTGCATTTCATGAAATAAAATAAATTAGTATAGAGTCATGATAAATGGCTGTAACAACTTCTAAACCCTGACTCTCAGCTTCTGTCTTCCTCTTGACCGGGATGGCTACTAAACAGGTCACAGACCAGCACAGGTCTGAGGGCCATGCTTTGAGTGACAAAACTTTAGAGGGAGTGGCTAATGAAGTGATAAGAGCCCATTGGAGAGAACCACACGTGGCCTTTGGAGTTTCTAGACAGCTGTTCTATGTGAGTCTCTCAAAACAGAAGGGTCAAAAGAGAAGAGGGATGGAGGAAAACAAAAGCCCCAAGCTCAAAATCAGCATCCCCAAGAGCAGCTAATAAGGACAGCTGAACACAGCAGAGCGAAGAAGCTCAAGGCCCCTGACCCATGAACCAGTCCAGCATGAAGCGCTGCCTCGCACTTGCTCAGCCCCAGCACAGCTGCTGCAAAATCCATCCAAAGCAAACATGGCTCTCCCCGTAGCAGACTCAACAGAACAAAAACCAACACCCAGAAATAAATTAGATCTCAGAGCTCATCATGTTACACAGCCCACTGTTCTCAAATCCAGGATCCTGAATGTTATAATAAATGTTACCATTGACCCACACATCAGTCTAAAGCCCAAACCAAGTAACTCTTGACTGTAAACCGACATGATTCTCAGAATTTTCCTGGTCAGCTACAAAAATTATGAGACTGTCCTCCCAATTAAATTAAACCTCACCATGTCTAATTGCAGTGTATACAGCTAAATCCTTTTTCCCTTTGCACAGCCAGCTTGCCTCTTAGAGCATCTAAGCCACAGAACTTCTCAAAGCCCAGCAGGCATGTGGTCAGGTTGAAAACCGCATGCAGCCTGGAGCCAGCACCTAAGGGTTTAAGAACAAACTCTGCCACCTGCTAGCTCGGTAGTTTCCATCAAGTCTTCATCAACAAAAAAAGCCTAATACCAGCCACTTCCCTGGAAGCTGAGTTGAAAATGCCTACCAATTTGTAAAAATGTATGTGGATGCTAGTCTGCTACACAGAAATAAGCAGCTGAGAGATGTTTTTAACCATGCCCCACTCCACCAGAAATGAAGGAATAAAGCTTTGTCTTTTGCACAGTTCATTTCTTCCTCATTGTTAAATCACTTCCACATGTCACACATGATCTTGCTAAAGTTCCCAACATCATCGTGATAGAGTGAGGAGCTGGCATCATCACGTCCACTCTACAGCTTGCAAAAGTGGCAAAAAAAAATGGGGGCTCCATTGAGGCACACCAGCAGTGACAAAGATGACTTGAAAAGTAACAGGAGCTTACGGCTGTTTGCTTTATTAAGTTTGTGACTCTTCTTAATCTGGCTTCTCCGTTTCTCACCCACAGGTCTATGAGACAGGAAGTCACCACTCTGCATTGGGTTTGTTCATTCTTCTTATTTACTGTACAGGAGAGCTTTACTGTTGTTGTATCCTGATAAAGTACAAACAGGATATTTCTCATATTTTGTGCTCTGGTGGTATAGTTATTAACATACAACTTATTTTAGATCAGGCAATTGATTTGATCCAGCTTATATGCTGTGTAACTTTAGGCAAATTACTTAACCTCTCTGAGCCAATTTCTTTAATTCTAACACAGAGAGAATAGTTTGTCCTGCCTTCCACACAGACATAAGACATGAAAACATATAAATGATCATGTAAAGAAAATTTTAGGAAGATTTAAATTTAATGTAGAACATGCAAGTATAATAGTTATTAGTATTATTCCTACTATCTTGCTAGAAAACAATTCAGTAGGAGTCTTGCTATCTGGCAAGAAAAATAGCTCTGGATTTCAATTTATTTTTGTAAAAAAGATAAAAGATAGGATGCAAATATTTTAGGAGAAAGAAAATAAGATCTGTTAATCAAAGGTTAATTTTGATCAGTGTTTTTAGAGCGTGCTTGGGGTCGTGTGTGTTACCTGATTGGTCTGTCTGTATTCATTTGATAGCATCTGCCCTACTGATCAGCATCTAGCACAGACAGAATCTCATAGAAGCTTAAGGCTAACATCTTTTGTAATAAAGGAGAAAGTACTATAGAAAGGCTGGCAATGCATTTCATCTGTTCCTGGGGATAGTGACAAAGTGCAGTCCTTGATTTTGAAAAGATATTATTATTAAGACCCTGGATAAACACATGGTCATTTTCAATTAAAAATGAGTAAAATAGAGACTCAGAATTAAAAAATATGTTGCCAATGTTCCCCTTTAATAACATTATGAAATCTCCCAAAAATGTAACTAAAATTTAACCAAATTTGGTCACATTTAGAGAAAATGGCACGTCTAGGAATAAGCTTGCTACGAAACATATGGGTTTCTCTGGATGATATTCAGGCTTTAGTTAAGACTTATTGTAAGGCAACCATGGTCTGTGCAAGGTTCCGTGTCTCTCTATGTAATAAATCTATGTCCAAATGAAAAATAGTAACTAAATATGATAGGCACCATTTTCTGCCAGGAAAAATAGTAAGTATTACTTTAGAGCAATGAGCATCTTTGAACTCTGTCTGTAACTTGATTGAGTTCTTATGGTTTGGACAATTTTTATTCTCTCACCATTTATAACATGAGTACTTATACAGATACTGAAAACGGTTAACTCTGTAAATGAGTTCTTTATGGCACACATACCTTGCTTCAAAAAGTCCTAAAAGCATAATTCTGAAACTCCCCAAACTGATGCATACCTTTAATCTTAGGTGTGAAAAACTTTACCTCCAAAACACTTGTGGTGAGAAGGCTAAATCTGCAAAATCAAAACTCAACCTTCAGACTCTTCTTCCTTCACGGATACAGTCAGAATATTTCATCTGGGCTTCTTAAATCTAAGCCACTAACATGACTAAGTTTTCTTCTTTTTTTCTATGTTTCCTACTAGCCGGGACTTATATGACTCCAGAGTGTAAGTATCTCCTATACCTACCACCTGTCAGCATTCAATGAGTTTCTAGTGATTGTGTTATAGCATTATAAATGAAAATAATGTTTACGTCCATATAGATCCCGATAAACTATAATGTAGCATACAATTGTTCATCAGTAAAATTATAATCACTATTAGGTGACTGAAAGATTTTTTTTTAATCTTCAAAAATGACACAATGACTGTCAAAAGAATTATGAGAAATAATCCACTTAGACCTGTTCCGTTAACTGTTGGTTTTCTGTGGCAGGTTTCAACATGGAGATTATCGGAGGGAGAGAAGTGTCCCCTCACTCCAGGCCATTTATGGCGTCCCTGCAGTATGGCGGCGACCACATCTGCGGGGGCGTACTGATCCACCCTCAGTGGGTGCTCACCGCCGCCCACTGCCACGCCCGGTGAGTGTTACTCGCTGTTCCCTCAAGTTGCCTCGAAAAGAAGCTCGCCTCTCCCGGGAGAAAATTCGATCTGCCCTTGTGCGCGCTAAGTCACTTCATTCGTGTCCAACTCTTCGTGATCCCATGGACTGCAGCCCGCCAGGCTTCTCTGTCCATGGGATTCTCCAGGCAAGAGTACTGGAGTGGGTTACCATTTTCTCCGCCAGGGGATCTTCCTGACCCAGGGATCAAACCTGCGCCTCTTATGTCTCCTGCATTGGCAGGCGGGTTCTTTACCACTAGCAATGCCTGATTTATCCTTAGCTTCTGTGATAACTGACCAATTGGTGGAGTCGATTTTACCGTGTCACACATCCTTGATTCTGCCTGAAGTTCTACTTTTCTGGGAGATCTAGACAACCTAATAGACAAATTCAAGTCCTTCACGTAATGCCAGGGAACACAGCAACAGTTATAACTGAAAGCAGCAATGTTCCTGACCTTGTTAGGGGAAATCAGACATCCTGACTTTGCACCCTATTTTAAAAATGGGTTATAATAATTATAGTACATAACTGCTTCATGGGGGTTTGAGGATTAAAAATTATCTATTTAAATATTTTTAAATACTTAAACAGATAAGTTGCAATAGGTTGGCTTTGCTTATAGACTTTTAGACCCTTACCTTAACTCGCCTGCTTAATCCCTACCCCAGAAGCCCAGAGTTCACAGTTTAGGAATCACAGCTATAAGAGGCAACAGTTTCCCTAGGTGAAAAAAAAGAAGTCTAGATTATTTACACAGAAAAAGAGGGGGTGAGTATTTTTCTGGGATACCTAAAGTGAAAGTATTTGTAGAGACAGACTATAACCTCTCACTCTAGGATTCCCTTGATGCTGTTCAGTTGTTAAGTCGTGTCCCACTCTGCAACCCCATGGAATGCACCACGCCAGGCTTCTCTGTGCTTTGGAATTTGCTCATATTCATGTCCATTGAGTCAGTGATGCTGTCTAATCATCATATCCTCTGCTGCCCCTTTCTCCTCTTGCCTTCAAACTTCCCCAGCATCAGAGTCTTTCCCAATGAGTCAGATCTTCCCATCAGGTGGCCAAAGTATTGGGAGCTTCAGCTTCAGCGTCAGTCCCTCCAATGAATATTTAGGGTTCATTTCCTGTAGAATTGACTGGTTTGATCTCCTTGGAGTCCAGGGGAGTGTCCAGGGTCTTCTTACTTCAGCTAAAAATATCCAAAACCCTTCTTGGGATGCTGCAAACATCACCAAGGGAAAAGCAATAGAAAACTATTTTGGTGTTTGTTGTTTTATTTGCTTGTTTTGGTTTGGGGGAGTTGTTTTTTGTTTGTATATTTCTTCTTTATCTTTCTTGCCTGAATAAGCTAAAAAATAAGAAAAGATGACAAACATGACAGCACCACACTTAAGAACCTCTTAGCCATAATCATTTGCTCTCTAGGCATCAGTTATATATCTAAATGAAACAACTGAATTGACCTTGCTTTCATATTTTGGGGATTTTGTTTGTTTGCCACATTTTAATGAGACTGTTTGAACACAAACGAGAAATTTTGAAGTCTGCAAACTATGTGAACTTCTGTTTTATTTCTAAATAGCAAGCCACTAATTTCTGACTTAACATGGCTACTTCATTTAAGCGGGGTTCTTGCTGTCACAGAAATAACACTTGTGTCCACATCACTTCTGTCCTTTCTAGGGCATTTGTCCCCTGGGGATCAGTTAGGCAGAGGGTGACCATCGATAAATGTTCATTCAGTTTCAAATACACACACTTCAGATATGCTTGTGGTTACACATTTAAATGAATTATAACCTCCCCAGACATGGAGCTTGATTTATTATAAATGCTGAACAAATGCTGGATAGAAAAAAGGGAAATGAATTGGAGAAGGGTTTTTTGGGTTTTGCTAAGCTAAAAGCACATTATGTTACATCCTTTGTAAGCCGTAAAGGGCTACTCAAAGGAGAAAAGTGAGAGTGTTAGTCACTCAGTCGTGTCCAACTCTTTGCGACCCCTTGAACTGTAGCCCACCAGGCTTCTCTGTCCATGGAATTCTCCAGGCAAGAATACTGGAGTGGATAGCCAACTACCCAAAGATAAATAGTATTATTAAGTTGAATTCTAAATTTTGTCAAATGAACTTGATTCAGTAGAAATACATTCACAAATTGAAAAATGGGGAAAAAAGACTCTTGGAATTAAAAAAAAACTGCTAAATATTGTTTTAAATGGCTGGAGTTTAAAAGAACTCCAAACTATGTGGCTCAGATTTCCTCTACAGGACACTTGGGTGTAAAAATGTAGGCATATTGGTGCTTAGAAAAATATTAAACTTTATGAAACCCAAAATATTTATGAAATAGTTCAATGGTGGCTTCCCACAAATGTACTCCCAAGTATCCTGTGGGAGTAACTTAGTAACACTAGACCCCTCTCTCAGCAGAAGGAGGCCAAATCTGGGGTGTTCCCTTCTCACTACCCATCCACACTAAGTTCTTCACTTAGGCCCCTTTGTTAGTTGCCATGCTGATTATAAAAGGAAACTGGCAAAAAGAAAAAAATAGTGTCTTATATAATCTTATTTTCAGCATTTCAATTTATCAGAAGCAAAACTCTCACCAAGTCTTGCCTACTGTCTTCCTGAGTCTCTACCAATGCCTTCTCCCAGTGAACACTCGCCCCATCATGTCACCTGCTTAGTGAAAGGCACTCCGACTGTTTGCGACCCCAAGGACTATAGTCCATGGAATTCTCCAGGCCAGAATACTGGAGTGGGTAGCCTTTCCCTTCTCCAGGGGATCTTCCCAACTCAGAGATCGAGCCCAGGTCTCCCTCATTGTGGGTGGATTCTTTACCAGCTGAGCCACAAGGGAAGCCGTGTCACCTGCTTAACCAGCAAATATTATAGATAGAACCCCACCTCCACCCCTTCCATATGGCCTCCATTCCATTGCAAATCTCTCAAGGCTCCCAGAGTAGAATGGTTACAAATTCAGATCTTGGGTTCAAACCAACAGGGCTTTAATCCTACTTTCACTGCATCCTGGAGCCTCCACTTAGTGTCAGTGGGACTTCCTCAAGTCTGTTAATGTATCTGATCATTAATTTCCTCATCGGCAAAATGGGAATGATCATCATACCTCCCTCATAGGGCTATGGTGAGGTTTAAATGATGGAAAATATGTAAAATGCTTAGCACAGAACCTGATACACTAAAATAATTTAATAAATGTCGTCTAACGTTATAATGTTATATTGGACATGAATCTGAGCAAACTCCAGGAGTCAGTGGAGGACAGAGGAGCCTGGTGTGCTTCAGTCCATGAGGTCACAGAGTCAGACATGACTTAGCAACTGAACAACAATGCTATATTAATATCTGTGTATCTGTACGGTCCATGGTAATCACTCAGGAACAAATTTCATGATCCAGTCATGTTGATGGAATAAAACCATAATAGCCCATCTCTGACAGCCTGGTCATTCCCTTCTCTCTTATGCAAGAGGCCTCAAAATAATAGGAACCCCAGAGGAATGGGTCTAAGCAGAAACACTGCTCAGTGCCAAGGCAGACTGGCAGAGGAAGTAAGAGGCTTGAAGGGACTTGGCATGAGGCTTATAAAGTTGCCATGCAGCCAGACAGTTCCAGATGATTCTGAAGCTGGTCTTTGGACCACCCACAGGGAAACACTGCTGTGCAAATGAGACGCTGGTATTGCTTCTCCTCCATGGGATTTCCAATCTGAATTTAGCTAAGGAGGTGAGACTCTGGGACTCAGGTAATTCCAGGTATCCTGTTGGCAGAAAATATTGACCTTTGTAGTACAGATTACAGTTGAACTGTATCTAGAAATGGAAAATTCAAAAAACATTCGTGGCCTGCTTGGGTTGTTTTTGGTATTCACATGTCCCAGAGGAGACAAAAAGTAAACAAAACACTTCAAAGTCATTAACGAATCAAGGAAATTGGTAAAAGATGAAGGAAAACCAGACATTTTCTCTGCACCCTTTCCCTAGTCAGAATTCATCTTCCACATCCCACATTCATATCTCCCAGCCTTTCTGTGTTAGTTATTTATGTACATATCTGTCTTCTCTATTTTATCAGTAGCCCCAGGGATTTTATATTATCCTTCCCTTCCACAGTTTTGGATTTAGCAGGTACACTGAATTTGAGTCTGAATCAATCCTAGGAAATCCAATCCACATCCTTTGAGAAATTTCATCCCCATCCTGATTTTGCAACAGGCAAATTTTTCAACAAATAGAGCTGAAATTCCCAAAATAAACTCTTTTGGTAGAAACCCCAAAGTGTTAATTCCCGGCAGTCAGAGCCCTACCATACACAAACCCATTTAAGCACAGTCATGCACTGGTTCCCAAGCCTGCAACAAACTTTTCTTCTTTTTTCTGTATGTTTCTGTGCTCTTTTTAATTTTTGCTAATCTTTATTTATCTATATATGTGTGTGTGTTTGGGCTTCCCTGGTAGCTCGGCTGATAAAGAACCCGCCTGCAATGCAGAAGACCTGGGTTCAATTCCTGAGTTGGGAAGATTCCCCTGGAGGAGCGCATGGCAACCCATGCCAGTATTCTCGCCTGGAGAGTTCCCATGGCAGGCTACAGTTGATGGGGTCGCAAAGAGTCGGACATGACTGACCAGCTAACCACAACATAGCACAGCATGTATGTGTGTTTATCAGACATGTGTGTGTTTTTATTGTAATCTGCCCTGACCTTTTCCATATGACAATGAAATAGTTACATGCAAACAAATATAATTATTTTTTATCACCTTCCTTGTTCCAAAAAAGGCTTCGAAGTTGGGTGTTTCCTGAGAACACACATAAAAATGGGACATTTTTGTAGAATGCAAGTGGTTCCAAAGTGCAGTGAAAGTGTTAGTTATTCCAGTTGTGTCTAACTCTTTGCAACCCCATGGAGTGTAGCCCACCAGGCTCCTCTGTCCATGGGATTTCCCAGGCAAGAATACTGAAGTGGGTTGCCATTTCCTTCTCCAGGGGATCTTCCCAACCCAGAGATCAAACCTGGGTCTCCTGCATTGCAAGCAGACTCTTCACCATCTGAGCCATCGGAGAAGTCTGGAAATGGCTCCAAGGTGTTGTCAAAAGCGCAAAAATAATTTTCTATTTTCATAATGATGCGAATATAATTTTACTCAACATACAATAAATCAGATCAACTTTTGAAACATTGGCACACTATATTTGTATATGACTAGGGATTTAAAAAAAAACAAACTATTGTTTCATCATCTGACTCACCAGTTTCATCCTCTAAATCTCCACCATGGAATTATCAATGGCTGCTAACTCTAAAGTACCTTAATTTCAGATGATTTTTCACCTTGAGGAAAGTTTTCCTTTCTTGTCTGAATCATCTTTCTCATTGAGTGGACAGAACATATGGGCATAGTTGACAGCCATCTAATGGACCTTACTTCTCCCTATTGCCCTGAGATGAGATTTAGACATACCAGATTAGCAAGTGTAGAGTTGACTTTGTTGTTGTTTAGTCACTAAGTCATGTCCAACTCTTGGCGACCCCATGGACTGTAGCCCATCAGGCCCTTTTGTCCATGGGATTTCCCAGGCAAAAAATACTGGAGTGGGTTGCCATTTCCTTCTCCAGGGGATCTTCCCCACCAAGGAATCAAATCTGCACTGGCAGGCAGACTCTTTACTGCTGAACAACCAGGGAAGCCCAGAGTTGAGTCTTTTCCTTTTAGTTATTAAAATATTTAATGTTGGGAAGGTGAATAAACTTGAATTCAGTCACTTAGGATTTTCCTTCTTTCCCTCCACAGTTCAGCACTAGTTCTGAAATTCTTTTGCAATGCTGGGGAATTGGACTGGGATGGATTTGGCCCTTGTTTTCATCCTTTCGTTATTGGGCCCATGACCTCTGTCACTCCACCTAATCCTGCACAGGTTATCTTGAAGCTAGTCCTTATTCCTGTATGTGTATGGCTTCTCCGCCATTTCTACTCCCCACTGGAAGATTGGGGAATCATTCTGTGTGTCTATTCTTTTTGCTTTTTTTAGGTTTGCCAAAAGCCAGTCTTCCAAAGTGGTTTTAGGAGCACACTCTCTCTCAAAGAATGAGGCCTCCAAGCAAACATTTGAGATTAAAAAATTCATACGATTCCCAGAATTTACATTAGACCCTAAATCAAATGATATTATGCTGGTGAAGGTATGTACCATTGTGTTCCTTCAATTTCTCCAACATTCTTATACCTCATAGTTCAGTTGTTAAATCATCTAACAAAGCATTTTGTTAGCATTCTCCCTCTGTTCAAGGTGATGTGTTGTGACATATTCTATTAAGGCTCATTGTACTCCATTTAATGCCTTGAAAGAAAAAAGTATGTACCATAAACACGCCTGGGCTATGTTTATACAAGGAAAAGCAGCTCTGATGCTCACATACGTGGGAGGAGAACATCCCAACAGGCCCAAGGATCCATACTGCAAGCTTTTTCTCCCAATGCTTTTCTCATTAGCAAGTGAAAAGTACAAGTCACTTATACAACAGAGCCAAACAAGTGACTTCAGGGACACAGAAGTGAGTTACAACTTAGTCTAGACCATACCAAGTCCAGTCCAAACTCAGTCTAGACCATACTCAAG
Organism: Muntiacus reevesi; assembly: GCF_963930625.1. NCBI lineage: Eukaryota > Metazoa > Chordata > Mammalia > Artiodactyla > Cervidae > Muntiacus > Muntiacus reevesi. Next base: position 44,767,203 of record NC_089262.1, read on the forward strand.
GGTCCTATCCAGCAGGAAAGAGCCCAGCCCTCAAAGTCATGACCTATGGATGTTATTCCACAGAAAATCATCCAATGCAGAGTAAAGGCCAATTGGCTTGAGACTGGGCAAAATTCCTGCTCTATGTAAGCTTCCTCCCTGAGCATCACTGAGCTCTAAGGGGAATGATGAGCATGTTCAGAAAAGCAACAACCACAAACGCAGCTGCGGGCTACCACCAAAGTAGATTCAAGAAGGACGCCCTCAGAGAACAGAGGGACCACACATACATCGCTCGGACTAATCACAAAATACTACTGGGGATAAACGATCATTTATTCTCTTTTTAATCTGTCAGCTTCACACGGCCGCAATACTCAACAGACATGTCCAACTGCTCCACCCAAGAACTAAAAATGATATCACAGCTGGAACAAAATGCCAGGTTATTGGCTGGGGAGCTACTGACCCAGAATGCGTAAGCCCCTCGGATACCCTGCGAGAAGTCACTGTCACTGTCATAAATCGAAAAACGTGCAACAGCCGAGATTATTACAACCACAACCCTATTATAACTAGAACCATGCTGTGTGCAGGAGACGCCAGAGGCCAGAAGGATTCCTGTCACGTAAGAATCCCTCACTCAAAGAATCCCTCACTCAGACAGGCATTTCAGGGTGCTGGGATATAGTCAAGCTCTATCTGCACACTCGCAGCGAGGAGGAGAGGCGTGGTGAACATAGCATCACAGCTCCAAAAGGGTACTCTCCCATCCTGCACAGCCTTCACTGTGCTTTCTCATCTGCCACTGCAAGTAAGTGGTAGAACTTGTGAAACCACACAGTTAGCACTCATTAATGTTTGTTAATCAGGGTAATGGACTACATCTGATAACTTTTACGGGCTTCCTCTGAGGGGTACTACCCTCCTTAGAAAGCCTACCAACCCTGAGATCACAAGTGGTGACTAGAAAATAACCTCTCAATCCCAAACCCACCCCGGCTTTAAACTAATCAATATGTGCATGCACGCTCAGTCGCTTCAGTTGTGTCATACTCTTTGTGACTCTATGGACTGTAGCCCACCAGGCTCCTCTGTCCATGGGGTATCCAGGCAAGAGTACTGGAGTGGGTTACTATGCCTTCCTCCAGGGGATCTTCCCGACCCAAGGATTGAACCCATATCTCCTGTATCTCCTGCGTTGCAGGCAAATTCTTTACTGTTGAGCCACCGGGTAAGCCCCTAAACTAATTAATAGAGAGGTCTTATAAAATTCAAATGCAAAAAGGTCAAATGTATATTCAACATTCTGTGTTTCTTAAATAATGTTGACTGCTAACTGACTAAAAGAACATCAGTCATGTTTTTCAAAATCTTTGTTTCTTGAGGCATTAAAAAAAAAAAGGACTTCCCTGGTGTCTCCGTAGGTAAAGAACCCTCCTGCAATGCAGACCAGGTTTAATCCCTGGGTAGGGAAGATCCCCAGGAGAAGGAAATGGCAACCCACTCATTTTCTTGCCTGGGAAATCCCATGGACCAATAATCCTGGTGGGCTATAGTCCATGGGGTCTCGAAGAGTCAGACACAACCGAGTGACTAAACTACCACCATGTTAAAAGGTGGATGAAGGCTACCTAGCACAGATGGATTACTTTAAAAAAAACAAATATTCACATACTATGTTAAGCATTTTTTAAAGGGAGGATCTGATGATCTCAAAGATGATGTGTGACTGCAGTGCCCCAAGATTGTCACCCCCAAACCTCTATTTTCATGGCCAACCAAGTGCAATCTGCATGGCAGCAGAGACAAAGGCTGCTCTTTAGATTCAAAACCCAGCTCCTTATCTGAAAGGCCAGGCTTCCTTCTCTATTACCTTGTCACTTTCCTTGACAGAATTTTTGTTACATGTCTTGTTGTCAGAGTGAGTCCTCAAGGATCTGTTCATTGGGCAAGTATTTGCTAAGTGTTGGGTATGTGCAGAGTCCCATGTTCAATCCAATGACAATGGAAAAAAAAATAATAGAGAAGTAGAGTGCCCGCCACCAAGACATTTACTCTAATACATTGCTCTTTTCTGTCAGCCTCAATAGCAACTTGATTTCAAACCCAAGAGCACCAAAATGAAATTCATAATTTAAAAAATTTCTTCTATTTCAGTGGATTATTTCAAACTTCCTTGTCTACCCATTTCTTAATGAATAAAGCTCAACAGTCCCAGTGACTGCTAAAAGACACATATATATACATGGTCTTCGAGACAGTGACATGGACAAAGAGGCAGACAGACAAATGGACAGAACCCTGGTTCTGGATGGAGAGAGAGACACAGAGAACCTATACTGCTCAGAGGCTGTATCAGGCACTCTGCAGGACACAAAGAAACCAATGACCCAGATAATCGTTTGATGGTTATTAACAGTTGATGGTCTAAAAGTTCAGCATCTTCTTGCCAAATATCTGCCCATTTTCTTCTTTCCAGGGTGACTCAGGCGGACCGTTGATCTGCAAAGGTGCCTTTCATGCCTTAGTTTCTGGAGGTCGTAAATGTGGTGATGCCAAGAAACCAGGAATCTACATCCTGTTAACCCGGAAATACCAAGCATGGATCAAAAGCAACGTGGCCCCATCTCATGCAGACTAAGACTACAGATGATTTTCTTGGCTCTATCAGTTGCTTGTTTTCATTTTTGTTTCATAATGTGTTCCACAGGCTAACTTACCTGCACAGGTACTTGAATGTAGTTAAAGTGGAGCACAGTTAGGGTCCACTCCTGACCTGTTAGGACTGATTTTGTTGAGGAATACAAGTTCTTTTTCACATGTACCACTGATGTATTTCTACTATGCTGCTTTTATTCTGAATAAAATTTAGAAGAGTGTCTATTCGTCTTATATGGAAATAAGATATGGGGGATGATATGTCCCCCAACTCAATCTATACCCCCACAAAGGGCAAAAAGATGATTAAAAAAGACAGTTGTAGCATCACTTTCAACCACATTTATGTTGTTATTTCTGCTGTATCATTCTTAAAGCTGTATTTTTAAAATTATTGGTGTTGTTCAGTTGCTAAGTCATGTCTGAAGAAACACTAAATTCAAGTATCCCAGCTCAAGTGAAGAAAAATCATCAAGGTTTATACAAATATTTAGATAGTGCTTATTATTTTTATGTCACATTTTCTTCCAAACAGGATTTAAAGCAACATATAAAAATACCTGCAATAAAAAAAATGTGAAATTAAAAACAATTTTCCCTCAAAAAAATAGAAATACCATGTGATCCATCAATTTCACATTCAAATATTTGTCTGAAGAAAATTAAAACACTACCTCAAAAAGATATATGCACCCCATGTTCATTGCAATGATCGCTGGTGATGCAGAGGTAAAGAAAATGCCTGCCAATGCAGGAGACTCAGATCAAGAAGACCCCCTGGAGAAGGAAATGGCAACCCATTCTAGTATTCTTGCCTGGAGAATGCTATAGATTGGTGGATTACAGCCTATGTGGTTGCAAAGAGTCAGATACAACTTAGCAAGTAAACAACATGTTCATTGCAGAACTATTTACAATAGCCAAGATATGGAAATGACTTAAATGGCTAATGATGGATGATAAATAAAGAAATTGTGGTTTATACACACACATACATACAAACACACACAATGGAATATTATTCGACCATAAAAAGTAATGAAATCTTGCCATTTTCAAAAACATAGATGGACCTTGAGGGCACTATGCTAAATGAAATGTCAGACAGAGAAATACAAATACTAAATGACCTCTCTTATATGTGGAATCTTAAAAGATCACAGATACAGAGAATAGATTGGTAGTTGCCAGAGGTGGAGGGTGAGTAAGAGAAATGGGTGAAGAGGGTCAAAAGGTAAATAAATGTAATTAACTAACTAATTAATTAAAATAAATAGTAATTTGGTGAAGGAATTGAGACAAGGAGGAAATGAGAGTAAGAAAGAGAAGATGAACATAGGAATGTTGTTAATACTCAAAGTACTACAATTTCCTCCCTACACTTTTGCTAGAAGGAGCCATATTTGGCCCTATGAGTCAACGCAAAGAGATCAACATAATCAGTTATATGAATTACAGTATCCAAGAAATAAAAATACTGTTTTTCCAGAAGTAGAGCCACTGGTGCTAGAAACAGAACTGTCTTCCACAATCCCCTTAAGAAAGACATAGTGCCATGGTTCATATGTTTCTACCAAAGGCATCAGGATAACCTGAGAAGATGTTTTGGAATATAGACTGTCCTGGCTCCTTGCCTAGAGATTCAGATTGAACAGGGTTGAGGTGGGCCTGGAAATCTGCATTGTTTAAAAGCAGTGTAGTTGATTCTAATAAATGCTCAAATCCGAAAGCCACTGATAATGAACATCCTTAATAACATCTTACAAAAAAGAACAATAAGTCTCATGGCATTTTTTTTTTTTACAAATCCTTCATTATAAATTGACACTTTAAGACCACGGTGCAATTTAGTAGGGGCACTTGAGGGTCTTAGCTGTCCTTGATTGTGGTGGTCCAGTGATTACAATGATAACAATTTCTAATTTGAATGGGCGTAGCAGAGCATGGGAGCATAATTCAGGCTTCTCTTTCAATGGTCAGCAGTCAAAGGATTCATCTCAGCCTTTACATTTAATCTGGGTTTCAGAAGAGAAATAATGCTCTTTTCCATGCGACGGCATTGAGTTTTCTTGCATTCATATAGAAATAGATTCTTTTATGCCTGTTTGTTTGTTGTCATGGCTTTTAGAAACATTAACCAGCGCTATTTGACTATGAATACTTACAAATGGAAGCACTGTGTTAAAAAGGAATCTAATTAAAATTATAGAACTACTTTGAGAAAAAAAGTAGAAAATGATTCTTTTAAAATTACATTTTAGTGTCATTTTGATTCACTGAAAGTATACTAATTATGACCTAGAAATCCAAGATTATATTTCATAAGAAAAAGAGAGGGAGATTTATAGAAACTCTGGACTCGTTGTTAAAAAAATAATTATCTCATCTAAATTTCAAATCCATGGAACATATTCTTGTAAGTCTCTTTAATATAACAAAAGGACTGTTGAGATTTCTTCGGATTGCAGTTGGTGAGTATCCTGATAATTTGTTGCTAAAAACCTGAGAGTTGTGTTTTGATTTTAGACTCCATGCTGTTCACATCCAATAGTCCACACCAGATCAGATTGCCAGAAAGGAAGTTTCTGTCAACAGTTATGGAAGGTCTGGTGACTCTGAAATTGGAAGATAAACAGTTTATTTTGACCAGCAGCTGATGATGGAGACTACAATTGAAAAGTATCCCTCATCCTTTCAGGGAAGTAATATTTTATTAAACATACCAAAATCTTCCCAAAATGGCCTAAAAGAATATAGCATTTTAGTGTGGGGAATTCTGTTTTTGAGGGCTTATTTGATTTCATCTATGGCCTCAATACTTTGGCCACCTGATGGGAAGAGTTGACTCATTAGAAAAGACCCTGATGCTGGGAGGGATTGGGGGCAGGAAGAGAAGGGGACGACAGAGGATGAGATGGCTGGATGGCATCACTGACTCGATGGACATGGGTTTGAGTAAACTCCAGGAGTTGGTGATGGACAGGGAGGCCTGGCGTGCTGTGATTCATGGGGTCGCAAAGAGTTGGACACGGCTGAGCAACTGAACTGAACTGAACTGAACTGAACTGATGGCCTCAAAGACAAAGTGAGAGTTAAAATGAGGCATATTTTAAAAGTTCTCTTATTTAAATTTTTTAAATTCTTAATCTTAATTTAAAATTTAAAAAATTTTAAACTGCTCAAAGGTTTTAAGGGAACATATTATCTGTTGTCATTCTGAGTTATCCCACCTTCTCCTTTCCTCTTAACTGTGGACAGAATATATTTGCATTCCTCACAGACACAGGAAAAACTTCATGCTTTATTTTATGTCTATCCAGTTTTAATAAAAAGTGATAGCACTGAAAACAACTGGGTCCAAATATAATCAATATTAATGCAGGTGAGCAATTAAACTGACATAGGACTAGGTAGAAGTTTTTGCACAAAATAAATCCCAGCTCACCCTGAAACAATCAGAAGACTAGTACTTCAGAGTTTGATCGTTTCAGAAAGTTATCTCATTAGAGGAGAGCTGCTTTCAGTTAGACAAGCCCCTCTTCCTCTTTGACAAAGTTCTCCATTTGGGAAAGGACACACGTGTGATGAGGGAGAAAACAGACTGTCCAAGGGCAAAATACTCAGATCTCTCAAAAAGCTTACAATTCCACAAGATTACTGAGACACACGTGAAAGCTACCCATGCATTGTCTTATGAGTTCTTTGAGTACCAAGTCATTCTGACTCAACAGTTGTGTTCCTTGAATTCAAAATTCAGCCCTGCTTTCAGGCTTTCACATGTTGACTTCCTGTTTACAAATGTTAACTGTTTTAGTCTTTTTGCTGAGTCATACCAGTCAACTCTAAACTGACATACCCTCCTCTTCACCTTTTATCCTCCACCACGAAAGGGTTATGTTCATTTTCTGGTTTTAACAGTAAATGTCTATGTAACAGCCTATTAGAGGCAGCATATGGGGCTTTACTGAGGCATCTCCTGAGAACTTAGAAGTAAGTAGAATTAAATTGCCCTCTGAGAGTTAAATTTTTAACAGAATTAAAATTGTAAACTCCACACATACTGGGTTAGAGTGGAAATACACAAATCACTCTGAAGAGACAGTGAGGTTCCCAAGTCTACAAGATAGGCTGTAATCAGTTTGAAAGTGAACAATTCTCAAGAGCATCCCAATCAGAGGGATAGGAGGATGTCTGGGGATACAGGGAAGAAGGGGAGATGAGTCCTTACTCCTGCCTTCTGATCCCACAGAAAACCCATCCTGCCTTTAGCCTAATTCCACTGGGCATTCAGATGATTTATCTGGTCTTTTTCTAATTCCATGCTCACCAAGCAAACTTCTGTGAGCATTTTGCTCCCTGAGACAGTTATTTCTTATTGCAAAATAATAATAAATACTTTGCTTTCCTACATCTATGATTTTTTTTTATCTTTAAATTAAGGGTATTTGAATTTCTCTTTAAGACTCATATCTATTTCCAGAGTGCTTTAAAAAAAAATTTCAAGTTTCAATCCCTACAGTAATGAAGATCAAGTCTGAATCTTGGTAAATTTGCCAACATAATGATTTTAACTACCCCATGAGACATTTCAACAGATCTACAACCTGCCTTTCCCTCAGAGAGTACTTGGGCCATCCCTGCTCTGGCCACAGAAACTCACATTTGGAGTATCTCTACATACACATTCCCATTGGTACTCTGATCGTCCAATAACCCCCAGAAAGTGTTACGGCTTTTTTTACCTGTGTTTTATCTGGTTTCTTCAGTAGCAGGGTCTGTTGATTTGCCTCTCAAAAGCCATCTCCTTATTCCCTGGTAACAAACCTCAAACTTTATTTGGAGTTACAAATGTACACAGCTAAAAGATGGTCTTTTCCAGACTCTCTCACTGTGAGCAATGGTCTAGGAGATGTAAGTAAAAATCATTGGCTGGGAGCTTCCAGAAAGTCACTTTATTTTTTTCCATTAATTTAATTTTTTTAAATTTAAATTATTGTTGATTTACAATGTGGGTTAGTTTCAAGTGTACAACAAAGTGACTGAGTTATACATACACACACAAATGCACATAAAACTTCTTTTTCAGACTCTTGTCCATTATAGGTTGTTACAAGACATTGAATATAGTTCCTTATGTTATACAGTAGGTTCTAGTTGCTTACCTATTTTATGTGTAGTAATGTATATATGTTAATCCCAAGCTTCTATATTTTTCTCCACTCCTTTTCTCTTTGATAACCATAAGTCTGCTTTCTATGTCTATGAGTCTATGTCTGGTTTATAAATAAGTTCATTTGTGTCATTTACTTTAGGTTTCACATATAAATGATGTCATGTGATATTTGTCTTCCTTTTCCTGACTTATTTCACTTAATATGATAATCTTTAGGTCCATCCATGTTGCTGCAAATGGCATTATTTCATTTTTTCTTATGACCAAGTAATATTCCATATATATATATATATATATATATATATATATATATATAAACACACACACCTATATACCCATCCTCTTTATCCATTTAACTGTCAATGAACACTTGGGTTGCGTCCATGTCTTGGCTACTGTAAATAGCGCTGCTCTGAATGCTGAGGTTCAGATACCTTTAGAATTAGAATTATTGTCTTTTCTGGATATGTGCCCAAGAATAGAATTGCTCAGTCATATGGTAACTCTCATTTTTTGAGGAAGAGTTCTTTAAAGTGGCTGCACCAATTTACACTCCCACCAATAGTGTAGTAGGGTTCCTTTTTCTGTATACTTTCTCTAGCATTTATTAACTATAGACTTTTTAATGATGGACATTCTGACTGGTGTGAGGTAATACCTCACTGTAGTTTTGATTTGCATTTCTCTAATAATTAGCAGTATTAAGCATCATGTGCCTGTTGGTCATCTGTATATCTTCTTTGGAGAAATATCTGTTTATATCTTCTGCCCATTTTTTGATTGTTTTTTTTTTATATTAAGCTGTATGAGCTGATTGTATATTTTAGAAATAAATCCCTTGCCAGTAGCATCATTTGCAAATATTTTCTACCATTTCATAGGTTGTCTTTTTCTTTTGTTTTTGGTTTCCTAAGCTTTTTCATCCAAAACCTATAGGACTCAACAAAAGTAGTTCTAAGCGGGAAGTTTATAGTGATACAAGCTTACCTCAGGAAACAAGAAAAATCCCAAACAACGTTTGAACCCAAGAACCTGGTTCTTTGAAAGGATAAGCAAAACTAATAAACTTTTAGCCAGGAAGTTCCTTTAAGGAAAACTGATTCAAGCAGGAAGGAGTGCCCCTTTCCCCTTTCTCGTTCCTACTGCCTGGATTGTAGATGTGATGACTAGAACTCCAGCAAAAATCCTGGTACCACGTGGCAAAGTTGAATAGAGACCAAGTGTCAGTGACAACGAAACAGAGAGGAGCCTCTCTACCGTTCCTATCCTCTTTACCTGAGAACTTCCTTAACATGAAAGAAAACAAACATTTATATGTTTAATCCACTATTATTTGGAGCTTTCTGTTACATACATCTTCATGCATGCATGCTCAGCCTTGTCCAACTCTTTGTGACTTCATGGACTATAGCCCACCAGTCTCTTCTGTCCATGGGATTTCCCAGGCAAGAATACTGGAGTGGGTTGCCATTTTCTCCTTCAGGGGATCTTCCCGATCCAGAGATCAAACTCTCATCTCCTGTGTCTTCTGCATTGGCAGGCAGATTCTTTGCCACTGAGCCACGAGGAAGTCCATTATACATCTTTGACCAATCCTAATAGATAAAATCAGAAACCTAAAATTTCTGTCCCTGTCTGCTCCAAACAGTGATAAGCAAATGTCTTTACGCCCTTATGCCCATATCCTCCAAACTTCCAAATGATTTTGTTAAAATAAGAATTGATTCAGAAAAGTAACTTTTAAATGTTATAATCAATAAATCACTTCCTTCTCATTGTTTCATCCTGTGACTTAACATGGGAAAAAAAATGCCCTGGCTTATTTGAAAAGATATTTTTATCTTAACCACATACTGCTGCATGGCAAACATTCTTGTTCCTACTGTAAAAATAATACATGGTACTCAGTAGTCCGTAACACTATTTTCTCCTTTTGTGTATATTTTGTAAGTGGATCTTGTAGAACTGTTTTTTGTAAAGTTTGATGAAAATAATTTTCTCTGACATTTGAGATTATTATTTATTATTTCACAACCATTTGAAATAATATAGCAGCTTTTCCATCCGAACTACAAGAGCAACTCCACTGGAAGAACATTGGATATAGTAATACCATGAATATTAGCCACACTGTAGAAAACCTAAGCAGGCTCACATGTGGTCATACCAACCAACAGTGCAGAGTGGCCACGTTAATAACCAATCCAAATACACTTCTGAGTTCTCACTGTTGAGCATTCAGAGAGAGTCATTCATTCACACAACAAACACTTACCAAGCACCTCTATTAACTGAGCGGGCTTCCCTGATAGCTCAATTGGTAAAGAATCCGCCTGCAATGCAGGAGACCCCAGTTCGATTCCTGGGTCAGGAAGATCCGCTGGAGGAGGGATAGGCTATCCACTCCAGTATTCTGGCCTGGAGAATTCCATGGACTGTATAGTCCATGGACTCCCAAAGAGTCAGATACGACTGAGCGACTTTCACTATTAACTGAGCACTGTGCTGTTTCTTGGAAATACCAAAAAGAAAAGACAGTTCTTGCCATGTAGGAACTCAGGGTCTAACAAGCTAATGTGAACATGCAAATAAATATGCTATGTTCCAAAAATTATTATAAAAGTGATATGCATAGAATAGTCATAATGACAACACGTATCAATATAAAACACCTATAATACAAAAATTGTTCTAAAGAAAGCTCAGTCAAGTGTGAGTCATTCAGAATCCCTGCAGGACAATTTCCTCTTAACACTCTTGTCCGGTACAGATGAGGCCTGATTCACTAGCAGTTTGTCAACGATTTCCTAAGGTAGAGGGAAGGAAATATCTAGATCACCAGTTTTGTACTCCCCACCTCTGACTAGACAAAAGAAAAAAAGCTACAGCAATTGCTGTGGTAAAAATCATGTCAATGAAAATAAAGGTTAATTCATTTGCTCTTTTTGAGAACTCAACTCTCTCAGGACCTAACCCAGCATAGAGATATCTAAGACTAAGCAATGTGAGCAAACACATCTCCGGAGGAAATGGTTCATTTCTCTCAGCTAGAGATGATTCAGCTTGCTCTGAGTCAGGAATGGTTATTTATCTGCCCTTTTAGAAGCGTCAATGACCAAGGAAGGGAAGAAAAATTTACAAACCCCAAGTTGACATAGGAATTCTAAGATGGAAGCATCACAAATTTTAGCCTTTCCTGTAACCTTTGTTTTCTTAATTATTTTTTTTAAAAATTTAACAGAACAACATTAAAACAGAAGTGAGCTAATATATTGGTTTCCATGAGCCACTGCCTTGCTTTGCCACACTGGCACACCTCATAATATGATCTAACCACATTAACCTGCATGGAACACAGGTTTGTGTTTGTTGAACTCAGCTGTATTCAGACAAGGCCTCCATTCTCTTTTCAAATGTTCTTATCTTTAAATCTGTGCAATTGAAAGTATTATACCTGAAATTATCTGAATCCTAATTAGGAAAAGCACAATGTATGACAAAACCCACTGAAATGTTGTAAAGTGATTGGCCTCCAACTAATAAAATAATATTTAAAAAAAAAAAAAAAAAAAAAAAAAAAAAAAAAACAAAAATTATTTTGGATGGAAACAGCATAATCACGTAAATCTTATTAGAATTTATGCTGTACAATTTACTATACTACTAGCTCCATGAGAGCTGGGACCCATAACTGTTTTGATCACCACTGTATAGCCAGAATTTACCATAAGACCTCACATGTGGTGATTGCTTAATAAAAATTTGTAAGTAGATGGATGAGTGTGTGGATGAATGGATGGATAAATGTAAAGTTTTATTGTAATGATGAATGATTGAAAAAATGAATGACAAATTGATAAAACTCTACTTCTAGAACCTTTTAACAATATAATTATTGTTATAATTCAACATATGCTTGAAGTTATTTTTAAACATTCTTCATAAAGGTGAGGGGTAAGAGGCAGTGAAGTAGGTGACTTAGAAAGTTCAATTATTATTTGATAATTCTTGGAGCACTATGGTAAAAAAAAACTATATAAACATTGAATATTATTATTTAATTGAAATTTCAATGAGCCATCCCTTGTATTAGACTTGGTAAGCTTTGTCATTACTTTGTGGGAAGGAAAAAAAAGGTTACAAAAGCACTTAATATGCTTGGTCTGAAAGAGATAACTTTCACAGTTACTTGTTTTGGCCTTGTCATCATTGTCTAAATACTACTTCACTTTTAGCAATATCGAACTTTAAGGAGAAAATTATTTCATTAATTTTAATAAGATGCCTGTTCTCATCAGTTCATTGCATAAAAGATTTGGAAATGTAATATTTTCCAAATCTGTATAAAATTATATTTCAAAGGAGCCTGATGAACTTGATGTAATTATTAAAATACTATCAGGGTCAATAAGTCTGAGAATGGATACAACTTGCAAATTTTGTTAATGGTGGTATTGATGCAAGAGATGTCAGATAACTTGCTTCCAGCCCAAATTTGAATTTCCTGATTTCATTTAGGAATTGGTTGTCAAGAAGGTTGAATTCGTGAGTTCTATAGAGAAATGCTTTATTTTGACATTTTCCCCCTTCCCAAGTGTCAGTCTATGTGGCTTGCTTATTTCAGAAGAATTCTGTGATACTGTTAATTCTGAATACCTATTCCTTACTTATCCCAGGGAGATTTCCATAGAAATACTAGTAGCTACATCAGAAAAATAGCCCCTAGGACTTCCCAGGTGGTTCGGTGGTTAAGAAGCTTCCTACAGGGAACACGGTTTCCAAAACAAAGATCCCACATGCCGCAGGGCAGCTAAGCCCCTGTGTCACAGCTACTGAAGCTGGGGTGCCCTGGAGCCTGTGCTCGCAACAAGACGCCGCACCACAGCCAGAGAGCATCCCTCACTCACGGCAGCTAGAGAAAGCCCACAGGCAGCAACGAAGACCCAGCACAGCCAAAATTAAATAAGTAAATAAAAGAAAAAAGAGCCCTTAAATTTTGGGGTTGAAATTGTGGTTGCAGATGCGGAGAATGGGGAGAGGCAGAAAGAACAAGAGGCATGGGGAGCCCCAGCCAAATGCTGGAAGGCTGCTATCCTGCTCTGGACTTCTCCCAAAGCAGATCCTGAGGTACAGATTTGATTGTGAGATATCATGATGTCTAAAAAATATATATTTGATCACTCAAAGGACCAAAGTGTATTTCTAATATCTTTTTGGTCTTCTCCATGGTTTCTGGCTCACAGATCCCCAAAGTCTTGGAATTTCCTTATTGATAAGAGCAATGGGAGCACCTTTTGTTACAATATTTGGTCTCCTGTCTTCAGGTCCTGGGGCTTCCCTCATAGCTCAGTTGGTAAAGAATCCACCTGCAATGCGGGAGACCTGGGTTCGATCCCTGGGTTGGGAAGATCCCCTGGAGAAAGAAAAGGCTACCCATTCCAGTATTCTGGCCTGGAGAATTCCACCGACTGTTAAGTTCATTGGGTCGTAAAGAGTCGGACATGACTGACAACTTTCACTTTCACTTTGGGTCCTGAAATTGCCTGGGAGCCACAAAGCTGAAATGGGTGTCATACTATTCATAACAAGCACCTTTCCTCCACAATGGAGTTTATATTAATAACATGACTTTTGGAAAGTACCTAAGGACTGATGAGATGACTTTTGGAAAGTACCTAAGGATTGGGAGCTGGTTGCCAGGGGAACCTATGAGGGGACTTTCAGTTCTGCCCCCTGATTTCTGGAGAGGCAAGAGGAGCTGAAAGTTGAATCAGTCACCAATAGCCAATGATTTAATCAATCATGTTTGTGTAATGAAGCCTCCATAAAAACCTGAAAGGAGGCAGTTCAAAGAGCTTCCAGGCTGGTGAAACAGAGCCCTTCCACATGCCACCATACCAGGCCCAAATTCCACAGGAACAGAAGCTTCTTTGTTCAGAACCTCACCTTATGTATCTCTTCATCTGACTGTGGATTCGTATCCACTCAATTCCGTGAGTAAGCATGTTTCCTGAATCCAAGAGCCACTCCCAGATATTAATCCAGGGAGTCATAGGAACTTCTGATTTATAGCAAGTCAGTCAAAAACACAAGTAACAACCTGGAATTTCAATTGGCATCCAAAGCAAGGGCAGTCTTGTGGGACTGAGCCCTTAACCTGTGGAACCTGATGCTCTCTCTGATAGATAGATACCATCAGAATTGAGTTAAATTGTAGGACACCCCAGCTGGTATCAGAGCATTTCTTGGTGATATGAAAGTGAAAAAGAAAGTGAAATTTGCTCAGTTGTGTCCAACTCTTTGCAACCCCATGGACTGTAGACTGCCAGTCTCCTCTGTCCATGGAATTCTCCAGGCCAGAATACTGGAGTGGGTAGCCCTTCCCTTCTCCAGGGGATCTTCCCAACCCAGGGATCAAACCCAGGTCTCCTGCATTGCAGGCAGATTCCCTACCATCTGAGCCACCGATGAGGGAGACCTCTCTATCCACACACACTGAAACTGATACCAGAATTTGAGTGTGCAGGTAACCTAGTTATGAGACATACCAGGAAACCACTAGGATAGTAGAGGAGTGAGAATAAACAGGTAATAAAGGGTACTTTTTTATGCTGATGACCAGTATGGGCAAGGGAACTCAATCCCATGGCGGAACTGGGAGACAGTGCAGAACACACCTCAGAGTCACTCCAAATATGGGGCTAGGAAGCTGGGGCATTAGCCACCAACTCACCCACCGTCATTGGAGATGTTGGAGAGTTACTCCAGGGTCATTAACATTCCTGCACTTCCAGCTTGCCCTGCTCATGGGCCGAATGTACTCCCAGAGCTAGAGAATAAAGCACCCTGAGACAGGGCTCAAGGTTTCTGAGAAAGCAGCCTTGGGAATACAGAAGCGACAGCCAGGGGATATGGGCACCAACAGTGTCTACTATAACTGCCTTGGAGGTGTTCATCAGGCTCCTGTCAACTTCAAATTGTCACTCACCAAGAGCATTTGCCAGCGACTGAACAACCACAAGCATTTGCCATCTGCCTTTGCTGCTGCAGCTGCCACCCTTCAACACTCCCTGAAAGGAATTCAGGGTGGAAAGTAAGGCACTCTGTGCTCCAGGGAAACTGGTGGAGCAGGTTTTTAGATAGTTAGATATTTTCAGGAACTGATTTCATGGTCCCAGTCTTGCAGCTCCTCATACCTAAAAAAGCACTAAATCCCTTCATGTGACATCAGCTCCTCAGGACCAGTAGAAAACGTTTTATAAAGTAAGTACTTGATTGCCTTGAACTCCCCCTTCACCAGAATCTTATATATTGGCCTTCCCCTACCTCTGCTTTGGAACAGTTCCTCAGAGCTATCTGAGGTGCTATTTCCCAGGCTGCAGTCTTCATTTTGCCCCAAAGAAAACTTAACAAGCAACTATCACATTGTGCATCTTTTTAGTTGACACTCCTCAATGTTGTTCTTGACTGTGCTTCCTACCATAAAGGCTTGGCTAACTGACTAGCTCTCTCTTGGATGATGAGTGAATTGACAATGAGGTGTTTAATGACTTATATGATTACACTTACTACTTCTAGATAAAAACTAATCATAAAACAGTCTTTAACTTCATTGACCAAGGCTGAGACTTTCAGGCAGTGTATCAGCTCTAGATTGAAGGAAACATTTAACATCCTAAGAAACAGTTAACACACCCCAAGGTAGTTGCAGCAAGCAGGCTCTATTTGAAATTACCAAATGCCTAATGATCTCCTATGCTGTTCTGGGCTTAGTCATTCAGTCGAGTCCACCTCTTTGCGACTCCATGGACTGTAGCCCACCAGGCTCCTCTGTCCATGGGGAATCTCCAGGTAAGAATATTGAAGTGGGTTGCCATGGACTCCTCCAGGGGATCTTACCAACCCAGAAATTGAACTGAGATCAAACCATTGCAGGCAGATTCCTCACCCACTGAGCCACCAGGGAAGCCTAATGATCTTCTGCATAAGTCCTATCGGTCATGCCCAATGACTGCTATTTGCATGCCATCTTAGGTCACAGCCAACACTGACTGAATGGTGCCAGGCCTTGGTCTGAGAGTTTTATCTACACTGATTCATTGAGTTTTCACAATGACACCACGAAGTAGATGCTATAATTATCCTCATTTTATAGATGTTATTCAGACATTGATAATTTGTATAAGGTCACACAGCTGGAAAGCAGTAGAACATGGATTCAGTCTTAGATTATCTGACACCAGAGCCCACTTATTCTATAAACTCCTTCCTAGAATCTGGCGAGCAAACTCATGCTCTGATATGCAACTTTCTTCACTACCAAGCACAAGTCACAACTTCCCCTAAGAAGTTTCCTTCAGCCAATTATGTTAACTATTTTAAAGTCATGCACTCCCCTCCCCACTAACACACATATTACTGGAAGAACTGAAGATATCTGCATTGTAGTAGAACATTGGGCTTCCCAGGTGGCTCAGTGGTAAAGAATCTGCCTGCTGATGCAGGAGACACAGGTTCATCCCTGGGCTGGGACGACCCCTTGGAGGAGGAAATGCAACCTACTCCAGTATTCTTGCCTGGGAAATCCCAAGGACAGAGGAGCCTGGCAGGCTACAATCTCTTGGAGTTGCAAAAGAATCAGACACAATGAGCAACTAAACAACAACGGCAACAATAGAACATGGCTCCAGAGAATGAGTAGTACTTACTGTACGGAGTCCAGACTAAGACCAAAGAAACACATCAAGATACCATCCACTCTAGATGTAGTCTGGAGGAAAGGGACAGAACTCTGGAAACCAGCAAAATGTGGGCTCTGACCCCAGCTCTGCCATGAGCTCTGCAACCTTGACCAAGTCACTTCATCTTTCTGGGCCTTCATTTTTTTCATCTGCCACAAATGATTTGGACTAGAAAAGCTATAAGGTTCCTAAGAGCCCTAAAAACCCATGACCCAAGATTCAAACATATTTCTCAATTACTAATGCAACATAGAGGCAATATTTTATGTTCTTCTTTATTGAGCAGTTGACACAGTCCTGCTGCTGGAGTTCCCTCCCTTTCAGATGCCACATCATTTCCAAGCCACAGCCACAGATGGCTGTTGGGTATCAGTATCAGGGACCAAATGGAAGAAGCAGAACCCTAAAGAGCAAGTCAGCAACCACACTAGGCTCCTCACCCCAGTTTCAGTTTCACAGGTTTGGCAGCCCCCAATTTCTCTTACATTAGGGGAGCACACGGAAAAAGTATCTCAGCAAGTTCATTTTTCTTTTCATAATAATATTTGTTAGTATCTAAGGAAACGGGAACCAGATGACAGGTCCTAAACATGGTCAGACCAAGGCTTAATGAACTCAGAAAGTAAACCTTGTATTAAGTAGGTTATCTCTTCTTTGTTATTAACCTTTTAGTATGAATATTTTTGCACATTTGCAAAAGTCTAGAGAGAGTGCTATAATGAGTCTGCATGAATCCATCACCCAACTTCCACAATTCTCAATTTATGGTAAATGTTGTTTCATGTCTGTCCCATTCAGTTCCCCCAACTCTACAATATTTTGAAGTAAATCCCTGTCTATGTCATTCCACCTATAAATATTGCAATATGTATCTTCAGAAGACAAGGTCTCTGAACCTTTAAAAGCATAACTATTATTGTGTTTTTTAAAACTTTTTAATTTGAACATTTTAAAATTTAATATTAATTCATTAATGTCAAATTATATCCAATGTTCAAGTGTCACCAATTGTCTAGTTTTTTAAACAAGTAACTTAGTCAAGTTAATATCCAAATAGCGTTCATATATTGAAACTGATTAATACACCTCTTTGGTCTCTTTGCTAAGTCGCTTCAGTCATGTCCAACTCTGTGACCCCATGGATTGTAGCTCCTCAGTTTATGGGATTCTCCAGGCAAGAATACTGGAGTGGATTGCCATTTTCTCCTCTAGGGAATCTTTCCAACCCAGGGAAAGAACCAGTGTCTCTTACATCTCCTGCTTTGGCAGGCAGGTTCTTTATCACTAGCGCCACCTGGTCTCTTTAAACATACAGTTTTGTTGTGCAAAAGCTTTTAAGTTTAATTAGGTCCCATTTGTTTATTTTTGCTTTTATTTCCAATATTCTGGAAATAGAACTGCCATATGACCAAGCAATCCACTCCTGGGCATACACACCAAGGAAACCAGATCTGAAAGAGACACGTGCAGCCCAATGTTCATCACAGCACTGTTTATAATAGCCAGGACATGGAAGCAACCTAGATGCCCATCAGCAGATGAATGGATAAGGAAGCTATGGTACATATACACAATAGAATATTACTCAGTCATTAAAAAGAATACATTTGAATCAGTTCTAATGAGTTGGATGAAAGTGGAGCCCATTATACAGAGTGAAGTAAGCCAGAAAGATAAACACCAATACAGTATACTAAAGCATATATATGGAATTTTAAAAGATGGTAACGATAACCCTATATGCAAGACAGAAAAAGAGACACAGATGTACAGAACAGACCTTTGGACTCTGTGGGAGAAGGCAAAGGTGGGATGTTCTGAGAGAATAGCATTGAAACAAGTTTACTATCAAGTGTGAAACAGATCGCCAGCCCAGGTTGGATGCATGAGACAAGTGTTCAGAGCTGGTGCACTGGGAAGACCCAGAGGGATGGGATCTGGAGGGAGGAGGTAGGGGGGATGGGGATGGGGAATACATGTAAATCCATGGCTGATTCATGTCAATGTATGGCAAAAACCACTACAATATCGTAAAGTAATTAGCCTCCAACTAATAAAAATAAATGAAATAAATAAATAAACATACACTTTTCCTGCCACTATTTTTTCCCCTTGTAATTTAATTGTTGAAGAAACTGGGCCACTTTCCTGGTATAGCTTACCAGAGTGTCTCTTGATTATTACATTGCCACAGAAGATCCCCTGGAGGAGAAACTGGCAACCCAGTCCAGTATTCTTGCCTGGAGAATCCCACTGGACAGAGGAGCCTGGGGGGCTACAGTGCATGGGGTCTCAAAGAGTGAAACACAACTGAAGCAACTTAGCACACACTGTGTTGTTTAGCATGTACCTCTCTCCCCATTCTATTTTCTGTGAATTGGTAATAAGATCTAGAGGCTTGATCAGATTGAGGTTCAGTTTCCATTTCTCTTAGGAACAAAAAATACCTGTCTTTCTTGTGATATTAACAGTTATTAATGATTGTCTAGATCCATTAAGTCACTAGAGTGCTCCTGGCTAGTGGATCAGTCATCATTTCTAGGCCTTTTCTGTAGACATAGATAGGAAAGGAATTTGTATGGTTGTTTTACAACACATAACCAGTTCACACCAATACTTACTATGTGAACTTAGGTACACAGGATATGTACTTAAATTCTTGGATTCATAGCTCCTTTTTTTCATGTTGAAATACCAATTCTCAACAATACAAAAGGACACTCACTGGCTCTTTCACAAGATATACACATAATCTGTATTTCACAAAATACACACATAATGACAATACACCAAAAATATCATTGCTAAAAACAGTTTAAGGGTTTTTTGGTTTTGTTTTGAAGTGGTTTGCTTATTTTGCGGGGCTTTTTTTCCTAGGGTATATCTCACTAAAAATTCACTGACAAAATCCTGCATTATACAGACAGTTAATAGAGTTTTTATTTGTGTGGTTATGCAACCAACTTGATACACAGGTTTATTTGTTTCTTATTGCTTTCAATTATTAGAAATTAGTTTTTAATTGAATTTTGTTTTCAATTATATTGAACAGTTATATGGTTTCAAAGTCAAATCTGCAAAACAAATATTCAGAGAAGTGTAGCTTTGATCACAGTCTTATTCCTTTCTTTTCTAATAGATAACAATATTCTTATGGAAACTTGTTTTTTATTTATCCTTCTATTTTTATATGACAGTGTACTTTGCACATTTCATCCCCCTTGCTTTTCTTGAAGTTAGCACAGTATTCTAAAGATTACATCCTAGCGTTATACAGAGATATTCCTCATTTCTTTTACAGCTACATGGCACACCATTGTATAGATATACCAATATTTATTCAACCAGTCCTCTACTGATGGACACTTGGATTATTTCCAGTCTTCTCCAATTCCAAATAATGCCATAATAAGTAGGATGTCTGTTCTTTCTGTTTGTTTGGTTTTTTTCTTGTAAGATTCACTCGTAAAGAGTTGAGGGAGAAATTCTCCCTGTCTCTCTTCTCAATGCTTTGTATCATCTTCATCTTTGTGTCCCTAAAACCTGGTACAGAGTTTGACACATAGTAAATGCTCAATAAACTTCTGTTAAGTAAAAAGCACAATCATTCATGTGTAAAATCTGTAAATATACCAGTTAAGTTCATGAATGAAAACTGGGAAATGTTGCTGAGGTAAGCATAAATCCAATAGGTTAGTGAATATTTTATGTATTCAAAGACTTCTTATCTATTAATGAACTGTGAATTTAAAAACCTCTCTTAGTTAATTTATCATGAGGATACATTTTTAAAAAGATACTCTCGGTGAATCAGAGAATCTTGTGTTTGCTTTCTGGAATGGTTTTTGATCAAGAGGTTGAAAGTGTTGATAACCAGAGTTAGAGTCTGGCTGAAAGAGAAGAGTCTGGCTTCTGGGTGGTTGTATACAATAAGTACCACGAAAGGGTTAATGATGATATGGTTTTCTTCTTGTACTATTATTATTAATACTTCTTAATTTTATTATGCTATAATATATTTGTTTCTGTGAAGTCTGTGTTCCCTATCAGAATGTAAGTTCTTTGTGGGCAGAGATCACATCTATGTCTGTCTTGTTCTGAGTTCTATCCTCAGTGCTATGCACTAACAGATGTAGATATTCAATTAACATTTGCTGAGTAAGTAAATGAATCCAAGGCTTTAACAAGAAATACCTCTCTTTGGTGCAAACCAAAAAGATCCTGGGTAGCAAATCTGACTTTAACCTTTAGTTTTAGCTGTCGTCCTCTGACACTGCTTCAATGAGAAAAGAAAGGCTGCCACCACATTCCTGGCAAATGGAGGTGGAAGTCCAGCTTTCCCACTTAGGCATCACTAATGCCTGAGCAAGGGATGTCTTCATTACTACTGGGCTGGGGGGCCAATTCTGGCTTCCCATTAGATAGATCCCCACTGAAACGTGTCTGCCTCATTACTGATCCCCACATGCCCTCTACTGACACCTCATGGGCACGGGCCACTCACTACCTCTCAGTGGGAATGAAGTCCCAGCTCCCTGCTCAATTTTCTCTGCCACCACTCCAGGTAGGAGGAATCTGAGAAAACTCATTATAAACTGGGTAGAAGTCTGAGATTCCCACCTGGTTTCTGCTGGCATGGCAAGGGACCCAGAGTTTAGAGTTGTGGAGGTTGGCTTGAGAAGTTTTTTTTTCCCCTAAGTTTTCTGTCTTTCTAGGCTGCTCCTTTCCTGGCCCTTTGACTAGAGAAAGCAAGCATTTGTTGGGGCCTTTTTTTTGTCTGCACACACTGGTGTTTCCAGGTTGCCAGCTCCCTCAGCTACAAGTCTGGGATAATAAAGGCAGAAAGAAAACCTGAAGAACTCACCACTGAGTTCTTTAGATCTCCAGGTCCTAAGCAGTCTGTCTTCTTCTCTCCAACTTTCAGAGTCTCCTTATGCTTGTTTCTTATATAATATCCAAGAAAGAATAGGATAAAGTATGTTTACTGTGTCTTCCCAGAAATGGAATTCTGGCATTGCACTTTTTACTCCTTTTTTCTAACACCGATGTGTTAGGCAATGTTTTATCACTATGACATTGCACGTATCCTCATCTATTTATTTGCTAGATCAATGAAAATTTATTGAACTCTTACCACATGTTCAACACTGAATCAGTCCCTGAAGTTAAAAGGAATAACAAGACCATATTTTCTCAGTCCAGTGGAGGAGATAATATAAAATGAAGCAGACTATTTTCCAGTAGTCACGTATGGATGTAAGAATTGGACCATAAAGAAGGCTGAGCACTGAAGAACTGATGCCTTTAAACTGTGGTGTTGGAGAAGAGTCCCTTGGACTGCAAGGAAATCAAACCAGTTAGTCTTAAAGGAAATCAACCCTGAATATTCATTGGAGGGATTGATGCTGAAGCTGAAGCTCCAATACTTCGGCCACCTAATGCGAATAGCTGACTCATTAGAAAAGACCCTGATGCTGGGAAAGATTGAAGGCAGAAGGAGAAGTGAAGAAGAGACGAGATGGCTGAATAGCATGACTGACTCAATGGACGTGAGTTTGAGCAAGCTCCAGGAGAAGGTGAAGGATACTGGCTTGCCACAGTGTCCATGTGGGTCTAAAAGTCGGAGAGGACTGAGTGACTGAACAACAATAATGGTGATCTACACCAGTCCAAGTTCGATGCATGAAACAGGGCATTCAAAGTCAGTGCACTGGGACAGCCCCGAGGGATGGCATGGGGAGGAAGGTGAGAGGGGTTCAGGAGGGGGGAACCATGTACACCCATGGCTGATTCATGTCAATGTATGGCAAAAACCACTGCAATATTATAAAGTAATTAGCCTCCAATTAAAATAAATAAGTTAAATAATAATAATAGTGCTATACAAAGTACTACAGGAGACCCAGGAGAAATTAAATCATTGGAATGGGGTAGAGATGAAGGTGGAATAGATTCAGGGAAGGCTCCATAGTGGAAGAAGCTATTGAACTAGATTAAAGAATGAGTAGGAGCTTTCCAGTTAGATAAGAAGAAAAAGTCATTACAGGCAAAATTAACAGCATGAACAAAGGCACAGAGGCAGAAAGTGGGGAACAACAAGTAGCTTCTTGAAGGAATGGCATGGGATAGAAGAAAAAAAGTGATGAGTGGAAAACAGACGGGAGACAGATCATAGATCATGTCACAAAAGGCCAGAGCCACAGTTTTCCTCAAGCAAAACTCATGCAGGCTGCACTACATGGATGGCAAAATACACTTCCTGTTCAGATGTGGCAGAACTGAGTCTCCTTCCATATTTGGTTGTTATGAATTACCCTCTTTCTCCAGCCAAAGCACATTTCTGTCAACACTGTGTCAGTTCCAGGTTCCCCAGGCATGGCCACAATCATCTCCCAAAGAGAGGACTGCTGTGTGTCTCTCAGCCAGTTAGTGGTCCATTTGTGCCTGCCAGCAATTTAAAGCCTCAGAAACAGTTTCCCATGAAGTTTATTTATGTCGCTGCTGCCCTAAAAGCTAAAATGATAGAACAAGAGATCGAGAAAGAAAATAACAATACTAAGTGGAAGGAAGACCTTAAACAAAGGCTCCAGACTTAATCTTATTCCTCATGGGAGGCCTGCATATAAAGGAAGTGGGCCTGAAATTGATGGGCTTTGGCTGGAACAGCATGTTCGTCTGACAGGCTACAGGAGCGGCAGCTGTAATCGACGGGAGGATTTGGCCCTTTGATGACAATCAACAATTCTGTTGGGGACTCTCATGGACAGGCTGTCCCCTGTTGTGTTTCATGATCCTTTGACCTTAAGCAAAGTTTTGTCCAACTCTTTGTGACCCCATGCACTGTATCCCACCAGGCTTCTCTGTCCCTGGGATTCTCCAGGCAAGAATACTGGAGTGGGTTGACATTTCCTTCTCCTGGGGATCTTCCCCAACCCAGGGATTGAACCCAGGTCTCCTGCATTGCTAGCAGATTCTTTACCATCTGAGCTACCAGGGAAGCCCAGAGTGAAGATGTAAGTTAAGGCTTATGGTGACCTTAAAGCAGGACCAGAAGCCTTACTCCTATTTGATTAAGTTTATTACCCATGCTATGAGGGGAGAGAAAACAAAACTTATAGAATGTTTTCCCAGAGCTTTTAGCTAAACTTCTTACTTGTGACAATAGATATATAATATATGCAGTTGGGTGTCAAAGTTCATAATTTAGAAGGTGCAAGATAAGGAAAGTATTTATCCCTATTTTTGTATTTATCCTTATTTTTGCTTGAACTGTTCTTTCTTCCATCTTGGTGTTTCAGGATTCCTTCTTTTTATCATCTCCTTTCTGTTGAGAAAACTTCCTCTAAGAACAAACTGTCTTAGTTTTCCTTCATCTGAAAATGTCTCGATTTCTGCTTTATTCATGAAAGATATTTTCACTGGATATAAGGTTCTGGGTTGACAATATTTCTTTTTTTTCCCAGCATTTGAAAAATGTTGTGTTGCCTCCTTCTAGCCTCCATGTTTTCTGATGATAAATCTTGAGTCATTTGAATTGTTTTTTCCCCTAAAGGTAAGATGTCATTTCTCTTACACTGTTTTCAAGACTTTTGCTTTGTCTATAGTTTTAGAAATCTGGCTATGATATGTCTCAATGTAGATTTATCTGGATTTACCATGTTTAGAATTGACTCAGATTTACATTTATGGCTTTCAGCAGATTTGAGAAGTATTCAGTCATTTTTTCTTTGAAGATTTTTTTCAGGCCCACTTTCTTTCTCCTTTTTCCAGAACTCCTATGACATGAATGCTAGATCTTTTATTATGGTTCCACAGGTGCCTCAAGTTCTGTTCCTTTCTTTCTTCCCAGTCTATTTTCTCTCTATGTTCATATTTAGGAATTTTCTATTGTTCTATACTTCAGCTCACTAGTTCTTCCTTTGTCCCAGGCGTGGGGAGGGAAGCACTGCCCCTTCTCTAGGGCACCAACCTGGGCTCCAAGCAGAAACCAAGGCAGAAGATCCTGGGCCTGTGAGTCCCAAGGGCAGCCACACTCAGTAGCCAGTTGACACTCTTCATGTTAGAATTCTTTTCTTACCTTTGAATCATCAATTACATCTTTTTAAATGATACAGCCTGGCCCAGCAGTTCTATGAAAAATTAAGTGAAAGGATATGTCCACATGTGGCCCAGTGAAATAAAAGAGCAGCAATATGAGGATTTGAGGAAGGGGCATCCAGAACTACAGGTACAGTAGACAGAAGCTAAGCAGAGAGGCACCTAGGTGACTGCAAAGACACAGATGTGGTGGGGTGGGGCCTGATGAAGTCACAGCTGCCAACCAATCCCCCAGAATCCTGAAAAGAGGAAGTGGAGGTCCTGCTCTCACCAAGTGGGGATATTCACATTCACATAGTGGCAGGCTTCCCTGGTTGCTCAGACGCTAAAGAATCTGCCTGAAATGCATGAGACCTAGGTTCAATCCCTGGGTCGGGAAGATCCCCTGGAGAAGAGAATGGCAACCCACTCCAGTATTCTTGCCTGGAGAATTCCATGGACAGAGGAATCTGGCAGGCTACAGGGTTGCCAAGAGTCAAACATGACTGAAAACACCTGAGCACATATACTCAAATGAGTGAGACAAAAGAGCTATTCGGTCCACGCCCATTACATAGATAAGTAAACTCAGACTTAGGTGTGATAACAGCAATAACAGCCATTAGTAATAACAAAGCTCACATTTGCACCATGTTGGACTGACCTCAAAATTTATATTATATTCACTAAAGGAGAAGGGGTGAATTCTGGGGAAATGTGTGGCGAACTTGGCAGATTAAGTTAGACTCCAAGAATAGTATGAGAGGAAATTTTATGAAGTAGACAATCCAATGGTGCTACCTGTGAAGAAGATGCTAGAAGCCTGCAAATGGAGACCCAGAGGGTTGGGAAGAGGCAGAAATATCTTTGGCCAGAGAGAGCTAAGTCATGTGATCACTGAATGTCGGTAGTCATACGTGTCACTTCAAAAATGATTGTAGTACATTAGGCAGCGTCCATTGAATGTACTCAAAGTTCACAACTCTATAGGGAAAACTGAGGAAGTAAAAAAGCACACTGTTCAGCAAGATTGCTGCGTGGCAAGTGTACCCACAAGAGTTTTCATAGCCGTGTCTCTGCCTAACCTAACACTGGCCATGAACCTTAGCTTCAATGTAGACAG
Organism: Muntiacus reevesi; assembly: GCF_963930625.1. Classification (NCBI taxonomy): domain Eukaryota; kingdom Metazoa; phylum Chordata; class Mammalia; order Artiodactyla; family Cervidae; genus Muntiacus; species Muntiacus reevesi. The sequence continues at coordinate 44,792,956 of NC_089262.1, forward strand.
AAAATTTCTTTGAGCCCATTAGACTGTGCCTGCATCCCAGATACACCACTTCCTCTGTGCCTCAGTGTACTGGGTTGCCGGCAGAAGAGGAAAGCAACCCCACCAAATGCTGGGGTGATGCCTCAGTCTCTGAGGTTATCCCAGATCTCACAAGTATGGCGTAAGTGCTGCTGCTGCTGCTAAGTCCCTGCAGTCGTGTCTGACTCTGTGCAACCCCATAGACGGCAGCCCACCAGGCTCCGCAGTCCCTGGGATTCTCCAGGCATGAATACTGGAGTGGGTTGCCATTTCCTTCTCCAATGCATAAAACTGAAAAGTGAAAGTGAAGTCGCTCAGTTGTGTCCGACTCTTAGCGACCCTATGGACTTGCAGCCTACCAGGCTCCTCCGTCTGTGGGGTTTTCCAGGCAAGAGTACTGGAGTGGGGTGCCATTGCCTTCTCCGATGGCGTTAAGTGCAATGCCCCTGAAAGCAGAGTCAGTGATGTATTTGTAAATGGTTAGCAACAAGCTGGCCCTTGGGGGAGGAGACCTAATTTATACTGTTTGCCAATTTCAGCTGCTTTCAAACAACCAATATGATATCACCAAACATGAAGTTGGGAAGAGATGCAGAGTAGCCTATAATTATACAGCACAGATATGATTGAAATAAAACACTTCAAAAGTATAAATATTAATACAACATCATAATCTGATTAAGATGTGATAGAATGAGTATTAATTATCCTTATTTTATATAATTTGTTTAATTGCAAGTTTATCTAACTTAATTTTTAATATTGACTGTGTTTAACAACTGACTTACAAATTTCCTGAAAATTTAACAGTTGGCTCTCGTGAATTGGTATAAGCCAGAACCAGTATCGTACTGAGCCAGTGTTTCCTTTTATGGATAAGTATTGAGTGAAAGGTGAACTTGTAAAAGGATGAGCTTTTACATAGGAGTAAATTATCCAAGGAGGTAACACACACACAAAAAGAAGCTGTGAAGCAGTCTTAGGGGTTTTGCTTTTACTTTTTGCTTATTCTATGTCAGAATAGGTTTGCTGTATCATTTTACTTAATGATTTGTCAAACTGTGACTTCTCTATTGAGCCCTCTGTGGAATATATCAAAGGCCTTCCACATTTCCATCATAATAAAATATAATGGGTACCACCTTTATAGTTTTATCTGTCTCACAGACAACATGAATGGGGGATAGAGGATGGATGGGGGAAGATTGTAGTTGAATAAGATGAACTGGTGGTTTAGCACCACTTCACTGCCAACAAACCCTATATTAAATTTAATGCGGCTCTCAAAGATCAAAGAGGTAGACGGACACATGTAGAAATCAGCAGGATGTGTTAGAGCAATTAAAGATCAAAGATATGGATAATCCCTGCCCCTGAGGACTTTTGTTCATGGATGTGTCCCTGGTGCCCAACACACCACCAAGCAGATGCACAGTGGTACCTGATGCTCTCTCACTGGCTGTCGGTTCTCCATCCTTCAGGAGCAAGCTCAGTGCCCCCGATGCAAAGACATATGTCTAAAGAAGAAATTGCCAGGCAAAATGAACTTACCCTCTGGAAATTCAGCACCCTGTTCCATTATTCAGAGTTCTAAGGGAGACCTTCTTAGGAATATGTACATTGTTGGAAGAGTTACAGAGTTTATAAATTGTAGACTTCCAAACCTCCCTGAGTTAACAAAGAAAAGCAACTCACTACCACTTATTTTGCAACAACCAAATATCAAACTCAGGTCAATTTCTCCTTAACTTGATAATGACCTCACCCATAATGGATTAAGTTTCCCTGAGAAAATCTTCACCTAGGTATACAGGATTGAGGATATTGAAAGTGTTAGTTGCTCAGTCGTGTCCAGCTCTTTGCAACCCCAGGGACTGTAGCCCACCAGGCTCCTCCATCCATGGAATTCCCCAGACAAGAATACTGGAGCGGGTTGCTATTCCCTTCTCCAGGGGATCTTCCCGAGCCAGGGGTCGAACTTGGTTCTGCTTGACTCTACAGATTCTTTACCGTCTGAGCCACCAGGGAAGCCTTTCCAGGACTGCTGACCAACAACTAAATCTGGCCATCACCGGGCCCCAAAGCTTCAGAGGAAATAGTATTTCTTATCAGAAGTTACCTCCTCATAGTCTGCCTTTTCCCGCTGGACAGCATCCCCTTCCTCGAGCTCCTGCCTATAAATTTCATCTAATTTACAAAATTTTAGTGAGTCTGCAGTGAAACATTTAGACTTCCAATAACACTCAAAAAATTAAAAATAACTCCTTGACCACATACTTTTCATGTTCCACAATAAATCCTCACTTAAGACATACGGAATATGCAATTTATGGCAAATCACATTGTCACATAACTAAACCTAATTTGCCGAGGAATCCTTAAATCATCTTCCTTCTAGACACTCATGAAACTAACATTTGGAAATAGTAAAGTCAAAGAATGACCTATCAAACAAAATTTAAAATATTTCCCATTAGAAAGGTATATGACTCAACAGGGTAAAATTTCACAAATGAGACTCTCAGCACAAAAGGAAAAGGCAATAAATATTCCTCTACATATGTAAAGCAAGGAGAATAGAATTTCAAGTCTCACTTAGCTTTTAAGCTGATACATAGCTGAAGACAATAATATACCCAAGAGCTAGCATGAAGCCATCTTTCCAAGGTGGGACATTGTAGGAATCTGAAACATTAAGTGTAACCTAAGGCATCTGCGAAAGACAAAGCTGTTCTTGGGATAATAGAGACAAGACATTTTCAAATACTGAATATAGCGAGATGACCAAAACCTTGAAATGCTCAAGGAAATTCATTTTTATTACATAATGTAAATAGCTTCACAAGGGAAACACACATAGAATACTTTCAGCAGGAAAAAAAATTTTTATATAAATTATAAGCAGTTATGAAGCTTATTTTCACAGAAGCATAATTTTAATCTAGTTACAGTCTTTTCATGTGTCATTATTTTATAAGCTTTTCATCGTGCAACAACAAATTCCACCTAGTCATCATTGTAATGACTATCACAGGTCAGGTTCCTCCAGAACAGATGCTGAGACAGACGTGAATGCAAATAGCTTCTTTAGGAGGTAATTCCAAGAAGCAGTCAGAAAACTGAGGAAGTGAGACAAGGAAAGATGCCAATGAGCAGGCTATCAAGGGTTGTTCCCACCGGGTATTAACTCCCCAACACTTTGAGGCTGCCCTGTTCAAGGCTGAGAAGACCCCAACAGCTGGAGGAAGCTCACAAGTAAAGGTCTGTAGATCTTTCTGCAGCTGAAAGTTTGGGGGTAGAGTATATGAACTGGAAGTCTTGAGGGTGTGTGGCCAGGACCCAAGAGCATCAGGCACAATAATTACGTGGTATCTCATCACGTTGCTGTGTCATTGTTTTTCTATTTGCTTTGAGAAACACAGATTTAATTGTCCAAGTTTCAGGAAGAAATCAGTCAGTGTAACATCCATGTGAAACTTAGAATAGGTACCTGGGGAAACAGAAACACTAAACTGCTTTGGAATCAATGCTCTGGAAAGCTAAGTACATTATTACTATTCAAAAAGTGTTCAATCACTTCACCCTCATTATGATAATTGTTATTTTTAAAAAGCCATAATACAGTAAGTACTGACAAGGATATGGAGAAATTGGAACCCTTGGGCATTACTGGGAATGTAAAATGCAATTACTATGGAAAACAGTATAAAAAATTAAAAAATAAAATTATCCATATAATACAACAATTCCACTTCTGGGTATCTACCCAAAAGAATTGAAATCAGGGGCTGAAACAGATATTTATACACCCATGTTCACATTAGCTAAAAGAAGCAACCCAAGTGCCCATCAGGAGATGATTAGGGAAGTAAAATGTGGTAACACATACAAAGGAATATTATCCAGTCTTGTAAAGTAAGGAAATTTTGACACAAGCTACAACATGGATAAACCTTGAAAAGATTATGCAAAGTTAAATAAGCCAGTTTACCAAAAAACAAATGTTGTACAGTTCTACTTATATGAGGTACCTGGAGGGTAGGGCTTCCCTGGTGGCTCAGACGGTAAAGATTCTGCCCACAATGCAAGAGACCTGGATTCAATCCCTGGATTGGGAAGATCCTCGGGAGAAGGGAATGGAAACCCACTCCAGTATTCTTGCCTGGAGAATTCCATGGACAGAGGAGCCTCACAGGCTATAGTCCATGGGGTCACAGTATATGAGGTACCTAGAGGAGTCAAATTCATAAAGACAGAAAGCAAACCAGTAGTTTCTAGAGGCTTGGGGAAGGAGGAATGGGGGATGATTGTTTAAAGGATATAGTGTTTCAATCTAGGAAGATGGAAAAAGTCCTGAAGCTGGATGATACCGGAAGTTGCACAACAATGTGAACATATTTAATACCATTGAACTGTACACTTAAAATGGTTGTAATGGTAAATGCTATTTTATTTATATTTTACTGCAATTTTTTAAAATCTTGCAAGTTTTTAAGTCTTTCTAAATAAAAGAATTAACTACTATTCTATGCAGCTGTATTGGTAAACTTTTCCAAGACGTTCATCAATTTTCGCAACATCTTCCAAGCTGTATGTACTTAGTGTCTGGAAATTAACATCTAGAGCCTGTGAGAATAATTTGGCAGAAGCCGCTTCAGGACCCTCTCATGTTCTTCCCATCCTCTCCCTGTGTGCACACCCAGGGTCTTCCTCATGCCAGAACAAAGGCAGTGTTAGGTCCAAAAACTGGAATGGTTTTGTTTCAGCTCTTTCTCCAAGATACAGTTCATTTACAGTGCTGTGTTTCTAGGGTTTGTGCAAAGGAGCCAACTCACCAAACCAGGGGCTTTCAAGCCCCAGGAAGAGCTGGCAGCGGGGATCCACCGGTGGTGTTTGTGTGGACAGTTGATTTGCCTGCTCCCTCCCTGCTGCTTGAAATGAGTGTCAGGATCTGCTGAGGAAGTCAGCAAGGAAGGAGATTTTCAAGTTGATCTTTTGGCAGATTTCTCTCCTCAGCAGAATCCTGAAGGCTCCAAGACAAGGAGGTGGCTTTTGTCCCTAACTGCTTTCTCATTCGCACCAATGGAGGCAAGATTTGGGCCTGATACTTTCTTCCACATGATAGCTTGTTCTCGAAGATGCAGGCACTGGGTAAGACAAAAATCATTGAATTGCTTTTAATAACCTCCTGCTCCCACCAAACTGAACTGCTTGCTGTGTCCCACTTTCCCAGCTCCAGGCATGAGGAGAGACATGCTTCTGCCCTCTCTCTCCCCAGTCTAAATTCACTCCTCTCCTCCATGATCCCTTGCTCAGTCACCAGTTAGAGGTAATTTATTCCTCTTACACAATCCCATAATACTTTGGCAATACTCAGATTTTTGCATTTGGCATTTTCAATCTTGTATTTTTCTTTGCAACCCCACAGACTGTAGCCCATCAGGCTCCTCTACCCATGGAATTTTCCAGGCAAGAATACTGGAGTGGGTTGCCATTTCCTTCTAAAGGGGATCTTCTCGACCCAGGGATAAAACCCCATCTCCTGGGTATCCTGCATTGATAGGCAGATTCTTTACCTTTATGCCACCTGGGAAGCCCCATCTTGTATTTTAGGTATTGATATTTCTATCTTTTCTTCCTTACTGGTTTCTAACTTTCCTAAAGATAAGGTCCTTATCTGATTTACCTTAGCACCCACTCCACTCAGAATGTTAGTTCAGCCTCTTTCCCATAATAGGAAGTCAATAAATATCTCACATATAAATGAATAAACCAGTGAATGAATGAATGCCTGAAATCCTACAAGAAAAGCCCACCTAGTCTGGGAAAAACTCTGCCACCAACCATTTAGTTTTCAAATGTCTGTGTTTCTGCCCTGCCCTGCCCCTTTCCACCCCTGAAGGAAATAGAGGTTATAATGAGAAGACATGCCATCATCTTCAAACCTCTATCTATACCCCTTGAGCTTCTAAAACACTAGACAAGCAATAACCCCCATCACCCCTTTCTGCATATCTCCATCCCTATGCCTTACAGTCAGTTCAAACCTGACAGCCCAGATTCCTCCAGTTAGGGGGCCTGAGTATAGACCACAGTTTCCCAGCTGTTTCCAGGAGCTCTATCTTCCCAAGAGGGTGAAGGGACCATGAGGAGGAGATTGGGACAGCAAGGCCTTGGGGATCCATCCCCCCCCCCCCCCCACACACACACACACACTCGCATTGTGCTTCAGCAAAAGCAGCTCTGGTTTTCATCTACTTTATATTTTAGTTTTCCACAGATTTCATGGGGAAGAGAACCCTGCTCAAAAATATCTGAAAAACACTGGTGTAGCCCATGTGATTGGACTATGGTTTGCAGAAGGGCAAGAGGTCAGAACGGTACCATTCATTAACCCCTCATACCTGGCACAGTGCCATAAACTTAATTAGGAAGCGCCTCAAGGGCACCAGGCAAGAAGTGCCAATAACCTGGGCCCTGGGCCCAGCTTCAGTACAAACCAGTTAGGCAAGTCCCTTCTCTGAGCTTCAGTTTCCTCATTTTTAAAAAAGGAAATTGGCAGAGATGACACTCTGACTTACAGGGAAGACAAAGACATATGGGGCACTAACAGAGACTGCAGGATCCCCAACATTTTCTGAAGAAATTTCCACCTTAGCTTTCAGGGCTGAAGCCTGAGTGGCCTCTGCCCCTCACCCACTGGCAGCCCAGGCACTGCTCCTCAGCGGTCCTGGTTAAAAGGGCGATGCTGCGGGCCCAGACGACCCCGGTTATGCCCAAGCATGTGATCTGGCATTGCAGCCTGACTCCTGGTGCCCGTACCATGCACAGAGGTGAGGGCTCAAAGGCAGCTTGTTAGAAAACATTTTTTTATATACGTTAAGACATTGAGTTGTGCTTTGAAGTGTTTGGGAAAAGAATTGCTTCCCTGGTGGCTCAGACGGTAAAGTATCTGTCTACAATGCTGGAGACCCAGGTACAATCCCTGGGTCGGGAAGATCTCCTGGAGAAGGAAATGGCAACCCACTCCAGTACTCTTGCCTGGAAAATCCCATGGACAGAGGAGCCTGGTAGGCTACAGTCCGTGGGGTTGCAAAGAGTCGGACTTGACTGAGCAACTTGACTTATATACATCTATTTTTATTTCATTATTAAAATTTTCAACTGTTTTAGCTAGCTCAGGCTAAGTCATGCTGCAATAACAAATGATCTCAAGCCTTGTGGATGAAAAAATGAAAGTTAATGTCTTGCTCAAAAATAAATAAATAAAGCAAAAACAAGGGGCTTCGTCCTAAAGACTCTAGAACAGCACTGTCCAATACAATTTTCTAAGAGGATAGAAATGTTCTACATCCATGATGTCCAATACTGCAAACACCAACAGTATGTGAATAGTGAGTAGCTTAAACGTGGCTACTGAAACCAAGAAACTGGATTTTAAATTTTAGTCCACTTAATTTACATAGCTGTATGTTGTTACTGGCTACCATGTTGGACAACCCAGCTCTATAACATGGTCTCCAAGACCTCTTGCAGCTTTGGCATCCTAGAACTCTCTGAATAACCCTGCATTCACCTCACTACTCCCACCACCAAGCATTGTGACTACAAATCCCTCCCATTAACACACACATAGATGCTGAAGCTAAAACTCCAATACTTTGGCCACCTGATGTGAAGAGCCGTCTCACTGGAAAAAAAAAAAAAACCCTGATGGTGGGAGAGATTGCAGGCAGGAGAAGGGACTACAGAAGATGAGATGTTGGATGGCATCACAAACTCAATGAACATGAGTGTGAGAAAAATCTGGGAGATAGTGAAGGACAGACGAGCTTGGCATGCTGCCGTCCATGGGGTTGCAAAGAGTCAGACACAATTAGCGACTCAACACCACCAACAACACACACACAAGCTCACACCCAGCCCTGAATTCAAAGGACTAAAGTTAGCTATCTTCCTCAAAATGAACAGTAGGTGTCTCCCTTACCCTGAAGCATCAATTGCTGCAATTGAGTTAGAAGCTTCGGTGATTAAAGCAACCGTGGTCTTTGCCAGTGTGCTGTGAGTCAGCTGTAACTACGCCCAGGAATCAAGTCACTCTATGGAAACTCCCCTATATGCCAGACTCTTGGGCAGTCACCCCAAGAAGCAGAAAGTCAGGCTTCTCACAGGCCCGCAGGCAGCTGCCCAGCCAGTCGCCCCAGAGGTTTTCCCCTATCCCCTGAGCCCCAGGGTCCTCACCACACTTCCTCATAGATTCCCACACTTTGTGGAAAACAGTCACAAGGAAATTGTAAATTGGTATGTATTTGTCCAAGATGACATTCTGAAAACTAATCTTGCAAATTCCCCTCTAGTCTCAGAGGCATTGCCAGGACTTCATGTCTAACTGTCCTCCCACTAAAGAGACAGAAAATGTAGCCTCGAAGTAAATAAATGGATTAGAGTGGGGATAATCCACAGAGAGGGCTTCCTGGTGACTCAGTGGTAAAGAATCTGCCTGTCAACGCAGGAGACACAGGTTCAATCCCTGGGTCAGGAAGATCCCCTGGAGAAGGAAATGGCAACCCATTCTAGTATTCTTTCCTGGGAAATTCCACATACAGAGGAGCCTGGCAGGCTACAGTCCATGGGGGTTACAAAAGAGACACAACTTAGAGACTGAATAGTAACAACAATATCCACAGGGCACTGAGAGAAACAAAGACAAGATCCATATTTTCTGCAGTGCTCCAGCCTTTGTACACTCAGACTGAGTTGGGTTGACCAGCTCCCTCACTTTAGGGAGCTAGTTTTAGATATCATTGTTGTTTAGACATTGGGCAAACATCACTATTGCTCAGGTATCACTCTCGTATATACGGCACTACTGCACCGTGATTAAGAGAATGGGCTCTGGTGTCTGCCTCGATCTGCATTCCAGGTGCGCAGTCAATGAGCCGTGTCACTTAACCTCCCTAAGCATCAGTGTATAAAGAGGGTAGTTGAGAAAACTGCAGGAGATAATCACAGTGGCAGACTTCTGCTTGTATTATAGCTAAGGAAAATTAGTTCTTTCTTGTAATTCCGCTATATGATAACTGCTATTCCATCTTACTCTTTAAAAACGGTGCCAGCAACTTAGAAATGAAGCTGGCTCTCCTGGGAAAAGCATCTGGCCTGGAGAGAGTCTGTGACTAAACCCTCTAGGAGTCAGAGCCAAGCCTGGGGTGGATCAGCAGAGTCTGGAGCCTCTCTGAACCCAGGTTTGTCAGACAAAGACTCAGGGGAGTCACCTTGCTCCCGGTCAGCTGGACAAGTCCTACACGTACATGGGCAGGAAGTTAGCTCATACCTGAGTGGTCTCCAAGAGGACACAGGTTGGCACAGGGGCCAAAACCTCCTTTCATTTAGAGGTTTCAAAGACAGTAAGATCCTTTACAGAGAGAATCATAGATGGACAAAAGGCATGGTTTAGGAACAGAGCCTTAGATGGGGACATGTTCTATTAAGTCTCTGATCCAATGACTCACCAAACTTTAAGGACATTGGTCAGTTCTGGGATCAGGCAGGCTTGGGCTCAAATTCTGGCTTGTCAACTATTAGTGATGCAACTTTGGGCAAGTTATTTATGCTGCTGAGTTTCAATTTCCTCATCTGTAAACTGAGAATAAGCAATTCCCCTTTCACAACAATAACAATATGCTGCCACTCTGGAGATGTTCCTGTTTAACATCTTAGTAGAATTACCTCATTCACTCTTTTCTCAGTTTAGCTGAAATTTTTCATTTGAACAAAAGATATCCTAATGAAGCCCTTTGTTTTTAAAATTAGTCAGCTTATAGCACACACATACAACTTTCACTCCACGCCACCATCCCTCTACACCTCACTCCCATCCCACTGCCTAGGGCACCATGTGACCCTACCCCATCCCTTTCCAAATATCATTTAAGAAGATAAAGAGGTCTCAGTCTTCATTTACCCTCAATCACCTTCTTCAGAGATAACTGAATCTGATCTAATAAAGTAGCCTGGTGGCCAAAGCAAAAACAATAACCCAAATTATTGGGAGCGCCCCAATAATTAGTTCTATTCTCCCAAGCATCAATATGGTTTTCATTCTTCAAACAATTTTACTTTAATAAGATGGGATATGACTAACTCAAACATGGAGCTATCATTCCCTGCCTTACACCTGTGCTTCAAGTGGTTCAGTTCATGGCCACAAAATTGTGTCTGTATTGCTTTCTATGAAGTTATAAAAAGTCAAGTATACTATACATCTCTTCAAATTTACCCAGACCAAAAATAAAAAATCAGCCATCTCACAGACTATCATTTAAAAAAAAATCTAAGTCCAAATAAAAACAGAATAAGCATTTGCTTCCCAGGTGGCACCAGTGGTAAAGAACCCGTCTGCCATTGTGGGAGATGCAAGAGACACAGGGTTCGATCCCTGATTTGGGAAGATCCCCTGGAGAAGGGAATGGCTATGCACTCCTGTATTCTTGCCTGGAGAATTCCGTGTACAGAGGGGTCTGACTGGCTACAGTCTATAGGGTTGCAAAGAGTCTGACACAACTGAAGGGACTTAGCATGCCAAATGGAGTTTAAAGTTTTTTTTGCATTATAGCTTGTTGTAATTAGCCAAATTTTTCTGCTTGGTGATACAGGATATTTGGTAAACTGGCCAAGTTCAACAATACATCTCCCTATGAATGGCAAGAATATACTAAAAGGTCACTTTTCTGTCAAAGGTTCAAATAATGCAGAAAGCACAGGAAAACCATTGAAGTCTCTATTTTTTTAATGTCCAAAAAGTATAAAGAATAATATATGAATCCCTGTATATCTATCACCCAGTCCCCGTCACCAGTTAATTATCAAGTGCTGCCAATTCAAAAACCTTTGAAAGGTAAATTTATGCCATCTTATATGTCATCTAAAGTATGCATTTTCACAAAAAAATAAAATAGGCACCTTGTTTTAGGGCAGCGGAAAGACTGAATTAAATCTCAGAGAAGGAGAGGAAGGCACTACGCGTGCTCTGGTGAAAAGTAAACCTCGGAAGTGTGTTGCCTTGAGCTAAATCCCTGGTCTCCAAGTGCTTAGAGAGGCCCGGGAGGAGGATTATAAAGTCCTAACCTTCTTTTTTTTTTTTTTTTTTAATATTATTTTATTAGTTGGAGGCCAATCACTTTATAACATTTCAGTGGGTTTTGTCATACATTGACATGAATCAGCCATATAGTTACACGTATTCCCCATCCCGATCCCCCCTCCCACCTCCCTCCCCACCCGACTCCTCAGGGTCCTCCCAGTGCACCAGGCAAGAGCACCTGATTCATGCATCCCACCTGGGCTGGTGGTCCGTTTCACCATAGATAGTATACATGCTGTTCTTTCAAAACATCCCACCCTCACGTTCTCCCCCAGAGTTCAAAAGTCTGTTCTGTACTTCTGTGTCTCTTTTTCTGTTTTGCATATAGGGTTATCGCCACCATCTATCTAAATTCCGTATATATGTGTTAGTATACTGTAATGTTCTTTATCTTTCTGGCTTACTTCACTCTGTATAATGGGCTCCAGTTTCATCCATCTCATTAGAACTGATTCAAATGAATTCTTTTTAACGGCTGAGTAATATTCCATGGTGTATATGTACCACAGCTTCCTTATCCATTCATCTGTTGATGGGCATCTGGGTTGCTTCCATGTCCTGGCTATTATAAACAGTGCTGCGATGAACATTGGGGTGCACGTGTCTCTTTCAGATCTGGATTCCTCAGTGTGTATGCCTAGAAGTGGTATTGCTGGGTCATATGGCAGTTCTATTTCCAGTTTTTTAAGAAATCTCCACACTGTTTTCCATAGTGGCTGTACTAGTTTGCATTCCCACCAACAGTGTAAGAGGGTTCCCTTTTCTCCACACCCTCTCCAGCATTTATTGCTTGTAGACTTTTGGATAGCAGCCATCCTGACTGGCGTGTAATGGTACCTCATTGTGGTTTTGATTTGCATTTCTCTGATGATGAGTGATGTTGAGCATCTTTTCATGTGTTTGTTAGCCATCTGTATGTCTTCTTTGGAGAAATGTCTGTTTAGTTCTTTGGCCCATTTTTTGATTGGGTCGTTTATTTTTCTGGAATTGAGCTTCAGGAGTTGCTTGTATATTTTTGAGATTAATCCTTTGTCTGTTTCCTCATTTGTTATTATTTTCTCCCAATCTGAGGGCTGTCTTTTCACCTTACTTATAGTTTCCTTTGTTGTGCAAAAGCTTTTAATTTTCATTAGGTCCCATTTGTTTATTTTTGCTTTTATTTCCAATATTCTGGGAGGTGGGTCATAGAAGATCTTGCTGTGATTTATGTCGGAGAGTGTTTTGCCTATGTTCTCCTCTAGGAGTTTTATAGTTTCTGGTCTTACATTTAGATCTTTAATCCATTTTGAGTTTATTTTTGTGTATGGTGTTAGAAAGTATTCTAGTTTCATTCTTTTACAAGTGGTTGACCAGTTTTCCCAGCACCACTTGTTAAAGAGATTGTCTTTTTTCCATTGTATATCCTTGCCTCCTTTGTCAAAGATGAGGTGTCCATAGGTTCGTGGATTTATCTCTGGGCTTTCTATTCTGTTCCATTGATCTATATTTCTGTCTTTGTGCCAGTACCATACTGTCTTGATGACTGTGGCTTTGTAGTAGAGTCTGAAGTCAGGCAGGTTGATTCCTCCAGTTCCTTTCTTCTTTCTCAAGATTACTTTGGCTACTCGAGGTTTTTTGTATTTCCATACAAATTGTGAAATTATTTGTTCTAGTTCTGTGAAAAATACCGTTGGTAGCTTGATAGGGATTGCATTGAATCTATAGATTGCTTTGGGTAGAATAGCCATTTTGACAATATTGATTCTTCCAATCCATGAACACGGTATGTTTCTCCATCTGTTTGTGTCCTCTTTGATTTCTTTCATCAGTGTTTTATAGTTTTCTATGTATAGGTCTTTTGTTTCTTTAGGTAGATATACTCCTAAGTATTTTATTCTTTTTGTTGCAATGGTGAATGGTATTGTTTCCTTAATTCCTCTTTCTGTTTTTTCATTGTTAGTGTATAGGAATGCAAGGGATTTCTGTGTGTTAATTTTATATCCTGCAACTTTACTATATTCATTGATTAGCTCTAGTAATTTTCTGGAAGAGTCTTTAGGGTTTTCTATGTAGAGGATCATGTCATCTGCAAAGAGCGAGAGTTTCACTTCTTCTTTTCCTATCTGGATTCCTTTTATGTCTTTTTCTGCTCTGATTGCTGTGGAACATACCTCAACATAATAAAAGCTATATATGACAAACCCACAGCAAGCATCACCCTCAATGGTGAAAAATTGAAAGCATTTCCTCTGAAATCAGGAACAAGACAAGGATGCCCACTCTCACCACTACTAGTCCTAACCTTCTTTGTTCCTGGGGAACAGGCCTCAGGCAGCTACAGCCCAGCCAATCTCTGACTCACTGGCAGCAGACCCTCCTCCTCCTGACTCCATCCATTCCCCACCCCATCACAATAAAGAAGAAACCAGCCTCCGGGCAGCATCTGGCCAGGAGTGTGATCTGGAGGTGATTCCCGGTTAGCCCAGGAGGTGCGGCAACATTGCTAAGTGCCCTCTATGTGCAGGGTAACACTTCAGCGCAGCACTTGTCTGTCCTGACTGCCGCTTTATAATCACCTGGGAAACTTTGGGAGAAATACCTGGGACCACCCCAGACTAAGTATCTCAGCCAAAACCATTACTTTACAGCAGTCCTTCCTTCCAACGGTCCAATAAGCTAGGGACCTCTGAGCCCAGAAAGGATGTGGATGTTAAATGGCAAGGCCAGGATTTAAAGGCAGGTCTCTCTTGTTTCCAAACCCTGCTGCCCTCACTGACCACAGCACTGAACATCAGTGTTTCTAAGTCTCTATTTAAGCCAGAAGATCCATTCAGGCAGTAATTCCCAGATCTAGCTCATGGCAGGTACTTTATACGTATATTAAATTGAATGAATAACTAAATGGATATCTCAAGTTCTAGAAATTGAATAAAAGTTGTATGTCCACATAGTCCAGATCAGTGAAGGAGGGAGACATAAATTGGGAGATTTATCTATACACACTACTATATATATACAATAGATAACCAATAAGGACCTACTCTCTAGCACAGGGAGCCCTGCTCAATACCCTGTAATGGCCTAAATGGGAAAAGAATCAAAGAGAGTGCGGGTGTGTAACAGATTCACTTTGCCATACACCTGAAACTAACAACACTGTAAATCAACTACACTCCAATAAAAATTTTTTAATCAACTATACTTCAGTTTAACAAATGTAAAAAATGAACTTCTTTTTTTTTTTAACAAATGTGAAAAATGAACAAGTAAATAAATAAATTAGAAAGGAAAAACGCAAGGAAAGAAAACTGCCAAATGAGGGACTTCCTCAAAAAGCTAAACACAGATAGCCATACAACTACGCAATTTCACTCCTAGGTATACACCCAAATGCAAGGATTCAAACAGATACGTGTACATCAGTGTTCACAATCACCAAGAGATGGAGACAACCCAAACGTTTATCAGCAGTGAGTCTGCGTGTGCTCACTCTTTCAGTTGTGTCTGACTCTTTGCAACCCAGTGGACTGCGGTCCACTAGGGTTCTCTATCCATGGAATTTTCCAAGAAAGAATACTAGAGTGGGTTGAAATTTCCTACTCCAGAGGATTGCCCCGACCCAGGGATTGAACCTGCATATCCTGCATTAGCAGCAGATGCTTTATCACTGTGCCACCCAGGAAGACTGTCCATTAACAGGTGAATGAATAAACAATATGTAGCATATACATATTCAGCCATAACAAAGAATGAAATTCTAATATTTACTACAACTGAACTAATCTTGAAGACATCATGCTAAGTGAAATAAGCCAAATAAAAGGACAAATATTGTATGATTTCCCTTACATGAAATATCTAGAATAAGCAATTTAATAGAGACAGAAAGTAGATTAGTTTCTGGAGGCTGGAAGGAGAAGGAAATAGGGAGTAAGTACTTAATGGTTACAGTTTTTATTAAAGGTGACTAAAAAGTTTTGGAAATAGACACTGGTAATAGGTTCACATCACTTTGCCAACAAAGGTCTGTCTAGTCAAGGCTATGGTTTTTCCAGTGGTCATGTATGGATGTGAGAGTTGGACCGTGAAGAAAGCTGAGCACTGAAAAATTGATGCTTTTGAACTGTGGTGTTGGAGAAGACTCTTGAGAGTCCCTTGGACTGCAAGGAGATCCAATCAGTCCATCCTAAAGGAGATCAGTCCTGGGTGTTCATTGGAAGGACTGATCCTGAAGCTGAAACTCCAATACTTTGGCCACCTCACGTAAAGAGTTGACTCATTGGAAAAGACCCTGATGCTGGGAGGGATTGGGGGCAGGAGGAGAAGGGGACGACAGAGGATGAGATGGCTGGATGGCATCACCGACTTGATGGACATGAGTTTGAGTAAACTCCAGGAGTTGGTGATGGACAGGGAGGCCTGGCAAGCTGCGATTCATGGGGTCGCAAAGAGTCAGACACGACTGAGCAACTGAACTGAACTGAACTGAATAGGTTCACAACATTGTGAATATAATTAATGCAACTGAACTGCCATTTCAGATGGTTAAAATGGGAAACTCTATGGTGTGTGTGTGTGTGTATATATGTATATATATATATATGTACATATATATATATAAGCACAATTTTAAAAATTAATAGTTGTATATTAAAAACCATTGAATCATAATATTTTAAGTGGATGAATTGCATGATATGTAAGTTGTATCTAAATAAAGTGACTTTAAAAAAGAAATGAAGTGAAGGGGACTTGTCCCAGTGGTCACAGTAGATACATCAATGGTGAGGTGGTGAGTGATCTAGTAGGGTGACATGATATGCAAAGCTGATGGTTGGGGAGCAGGGGGAGGAAAATGATCTATAGCTTGATTACCTAGAAAACCTACCACACAGAAACCTCTGACCCTAGACCACATCTGAATGACCGAATTACAACTAGAAAGGTTTGGTGGGAACCTCATAAAAGTCTCTTCTCACTTTAACAGTTCCCTCAAGGTTCACTCTAAGTCCAAAGTTCAGATAATTGAATAAGTTACAATTACCCCCTTGCACCTGTCCCACTTCAGGGAAATCCCACTCCCACACGTGTCCCTTGCTGGGAGGCAGAGGACAGGCTGCCCAGATCCCACACCATAGGGCAGGAGAAGGAAAGGCACCCCCTTACCACCACCAGTGGGGTCCCCAGTGTTTCAGATCAGTGAATCTCCCTCAACTCTAAATCCTACTTTGTGGATCTAATTTGTAAGGTCACTCCCAACTCCTAGTGCCACTCCCAACTGTCAGCTTGCGTTTCCAAAGGCGGAAGTTACGTGCTACCACTTTCTTAGAGATGAGAATACTTGAGAAGGGGGTAGCAGGTGATGTGGAAAGAGAGGAAAGGAATGTTGAAGAGAAGCACCAATACAAGAGTCAATGGCTGGGCTGGAAACTTGGCAACAAGCCCAACTGATGGCTCAGACTCTCTTCCAAGAACCATAAGAATTAGGGCTTCAAAGAATAACCTATTCATCTATTAGACTCCATCTCCTACTAGTAAATAGATTTCCTTAAAAGACTTGAAATATCCTGCACTTCTGCATCATGCCCTAGATCTCAGCAGCAGCAGTGGAGTCCAGGAGTAGGAGGCAAAAGCTGTGTCATGCCGGCATGAAGCAAGGAATTGTCAGGTGGTGCCGGATATGGTAAAAGGCCGTGCAGAATTGGTCTCCACAGAGTAAGCTGAGAACAAGTGGCCAAGGTTCATGGATTACATGAGGCCAAGGGGATCTGTGATGACACAAGAATTGTCTGATATGGCAATATTTTTGTGATCACTTTCCATATTACTAATATTTAATTTTTGTGCAGAATGGTTGTACAGATTAATTAGAGCCTACATACTCTAATTAAGGCCAACATACTCTAATTAGAGCCGACATACAATATATGTCAAATAATGCTCCCCACCTACTCAAGGATGCTCATATCCTGATCCCTAGAGCCTGCGAATGTGAGTTTACAAAGCAAAGGGGAATTGAGGTTTTAGATAAAATTAACATTGCTAATCAACCCACCTTAAAATAGGGAGATTATCTGAGTGGGCCCATGTAATCACGTGTTTGCTGGCTCAGTCGCTAAGTTGTGTCTGATCCTTTGTGACTCCATGGACTGTAGCCCACCAGGCTCCTCTGTCCATGGATTTCCCAGCCAAGAATATTGGAACAGGTTGCCATTTCCTTCTCCAGGGGATCTTCCTTACCCAGGAAATCAAACCCACGTCTCCTGCATTGCAGGCAGACTCTTTATCACTAAGCCACTTGGGAAGCCCAGGGTAATCACAGGGGTCCTTAAAAGCAGAAGCAGAGGTAGAAGAAGACTCGATGTCAGAGTGATGAAATGTGAGAAAGACTCCACCGATTACTGATGGCTTTGAAGCTGGAAGCGGGCCACAAGCCAAGGAATGCAAGCAACCTCTTGAAATTGAAAAGGCAGAGAAATGGATTTTTTTAGAGCATCCAAAAAAGAACACAGCCCTGTTGACACTTTAGCCCAGGGAAAGCTACATCAGACTTATGACCTACAGAACTATAAAATAGTAAAAGTCAATTGTTTTAAGTCACTAAGTTTGCGGTAATTTGTTACAGCAACAATGAGAAACTAATACATCTCCACAATTTTTTTTAAGTATGAATCATAAATATGACTTGTTGGGTCAAAGATCATGCAAAATTTAGTAACCCCTTTATATGTATTACATTCCAGGAAGATAGTAGCAGTTTTAAATGCCATCAACAAAGACAATTTCCAAAATCAGAGAGTATTTTTGCTTTTTAATTTTTAGTAATTGACAGGCAAAATTTGTACCTAAATGTTTTAAATTGCATTCTTATTATTACTCATGGTATGTGTTTACTGATTCCTCCATAGATTAGGAATATAGCAGCCATTTTTATTTCTTCTTTTGTAAATTACTTGTTCAAATTCTCTGACCATTTTTCTTTCCAGGCATGCATCTTTCCTTATTGCTTCATAAAAATAGGCATTTGTGTCACATAGGTTGAAAATGTTTGTAATTTGGCTTTATGCTTGATGTGTCAAGGTACAGAAGGTTCAACTTTTATATCATAAATTAAGCTTTTACAGTTTCTGCCTTTTCTATCATATCTCAAAGTCTCTTTCTCCTTTCTACATGTACAAATATTCATCTGTATCTTCACTTAGTGTTTTTATAGCTGAACAGTGTGCGTTAAGAATATAACTCAGTTTCCCCTCAGTGATTACCCAGCAATCTCAACAACAAAGGATCAACTATCTGTCCTATCCCCACTAGAGTAAGATTAAAGATGCTATTTCAAAACAATTTCTGATATAGACTTGAATTCTCAGCTTTTTAAAATAAACTCATATTTGAGAGTGAAAAAGTTGCCCCCAAATAGCAATTTTCTGTTTAATGTTCTCCATTTATCACAGTCTCATGGCTTCACATTTACCCTTTAAGGTAGGAAAGGTCTAACCCTGAAAGAAATGTGAAACAAGTAAGTAACCACACCATCTCTAAAATAAAGTTATGTTTTCCAGTTATAAAACACCAAAGTCTTTAGCCACAAAGCAGAGAAAGAAAAAAAGAAAAAACCCACATCCTTTGTGTTTCATTATATATTATTATCAGTACCTGAAACTAAATAGTCTGTGAGTAACAGAAGCCATGAATATTCCTTTTCCTTTCTCTTTCCCTCCTGCCATTTGTCTCCTTCTAATTCCTGGAGGTAAGACATATTTTCATATGCTTTTCAGTTTTGCTTATAAGAAAATGGAATTTTATATTGGTTTAATTTTTGTTCAATATTGTGTAAATGGAAAAAAGAAATCATAACTTAATTCCAATAATATTTCATGTTACTTTTAGTCTTTGCTAATGAAATGGTATATTGCTTTTTAAAATGAAAGTGTAACCTAATGTGTTTACAGCAAAAATATGAAAGCATAACTGTATCTGGAGGTTCTCACAAATTCAGGTCAGATCCACAGAGCAAAACCAGCAAGTGAAAAACCAACAGAGTCATTAAACTTGGGATGGATAGATTATTTACCAACTGGAAGGCTTAGTTACCCTCTGTTTGGTGGCTCAGACAATAAAGAATCCACCTGCAGTGCAGGAGACTGGGTTCGATCCCTGGGCTGGGAAGATCCCCTGGAGAATGGAATGGTAACCCACTCCAATATTCTTGCCTGGAGAATTCCATGGACAGAGGAACCTGGTGAACTATAATCCATAGAGTTGCAAAGAGTCAGACACAACAGAGCGACTAACAGAACTCATAACTCTCAGATGAATCTTAAAATTTTGGTTTTCAGAATGAATTATGTTTTTTTCCAGTAGTGGGAATGGTAAAGAAAGCAATAAATCAGTGTAAAATAATCCAATGAACTATATATATGTGTGTCAACATTTAATAAAACTTAGTTAAGTATATTCTAAGTGTTTGAAATACACTCTTCTTCAGTATTATTGTTCAGCCCAATTTACATATGAGAAAACTAAGGCACAAAGAGGTTAAGACAATTTACCAAAGTCATCAGCTAGTAAGTAGTAGGGCTGGGATTTGAACCCAGATTTCATGTTCTTAACTACACATTATGATATCTTATAGCTCAGTGATACTTTCAGAGCTGGGATTCTTAATGTGGGATCCATGAGCTCCTTCAAGGGCATGAACGGGCACTAAGAAGCCTGTGACTCTCCCAAAACTGTATGCAAATATTCACAGGCATATCTGTGTCTGTACTTCATTCAGATTCTCAAATGGCTCTACATTTCAAAAATAACAAAGGTACTTCAGACAAACAGTTCTTCACAATGGATAGAGTGTATTTTTTTTTTTTTCATGGTCAGGAACTGGATTAGAAGACTGCTTTACTATTTATCAGTTGTGTGAACTCGGGCAAAGTAACTGCTCTGTCTAAACTTCATGTTCCTTATCTCTGCATGGGAATAATAACACCCACCTTGCATTGCAACAAACATCAGAACCAGTGTCTGAAACTTACCAGTGCCTGGTAAATCATAGATGCTTTCACCTTATTGCTACTATAGTTGTTCTTTCTTCAAATTGAATGCAACTTACCAAACCATCATTCCCAACAATAATCTCATCATGGAACACTGAGATTTTTAAGGTCAATAACACAGTGTCCAACCCCAAACTAAGACATTGAAGCCTGTAGTAGGAAGTGAACCGCTGAGGAATGGCAGAAAAAGGAGAATGAGCTTTCTCCCCCATCTGCTCTTACTGTATAATATTGGGTAAGTCTTTAATTTTTTTGCTTTTTGAGCTTTAATAAAAGAGATTCTATTGCCTGACAGTTTCTGCCTCCCAGGGATAGGAAGGAGATGGATATTAGGTTAAAGGTGATCTGAATTCTTCAGGAAGAGAAGTAGTATTTAAATTCAAGATACTATTATCCAAAGCTATCATGGAAAATTGTAAAAACTCCAAACCACCTGGACCACTTTGATCTTCTCACAAAGTGCATGTCTAAGTACTCGTTCTGGATCTGTTCATTATTATCAGAACTTTCTCAGGAGGACACATAACTCGGTAAGACAGGATTTCACTCTGGATCACTCTTACAGTTTTTCCAGTATCCTGCGAGGGAATTATAGGAGGAAATGAAGTGGCCCCTCACACAAGACGCTACATGGCTCTAATCAAAGGGCTGAAACTCTGTGCAGGGGCTTTGATCAAAGAAAACTGGGTGTTGACAGCTGCTCACTGTGACCTGTAAGTAATTCTGAGCTCCTCTCATTCTCAGACAGTTTTGGGGGCTGGGGCGGGGGCAGGGACAGAGGTTGTCAGATGACTCTGAAGTCCAAAACCAAAATTAGGTAGGGATGGAGAAGAAAGTGTGCAAGTACATTCAATGTTATATGCTATTATTATGTTTATCTCTATAAGCAAAGGCCAAATCCTTTAGAATAAAATTGAAGTGTATGACTATATTCTCATATTTTCTTTTAACTATAAATAGCAATATTATTAACATTTTGAAAATCAAAATGGTGAAAAACTGCACTCCTAATCTTATCAACTTCACATAATCACTGTTACTCTTTTGCTATATTTTATTTCAGGCTTTTTTCACAAATGTATTTTACATAGTCGAGCAAGCTAAGTGTTCTCTATGATTACAAGTGATTTACTTACTGTGATCTAGTTAGTCTTATCCCATGTTGCTATATATTAGATTGAACCATATATTACTGATATTTAACTGTTTGACTTTCCAAAACAGTCATTTCTTATGATCAAACTAATTTTTCCCTAATTGTGATTTGAAAGTCAGAATAATGTTTATCACCTGGATATGTTGCTGTTTTCTTCATCAGTACTTGTTGTTGGTAACTGGAACCTACCATTTCCCTGCTCACTTTAGCATAAATTGCATGAATAAAAGAAAAGACTTAAAAACTAGCCTCCCACAAAGAAGATCCAAGGAGATCTGCACTATATTGCTGTGCCAAATAAGAATTTATCAAGGGAACTTCAGCACAATGTACACTTAAGATCACCACTGGCTTGATTAATAGGCCCACTTAGTGCAAAGTCTGTCCAGCAAATCAAGAAATGCTTGCGCCCATCTCTCCCAGATGAGCTATCATTAGGTTCACAAACTAGACTTGGGGACTAGCAGTTTATTTGCTTCTGTGTGTGTGCTTAGATTAAGTTTTGTTTTTGCTTTAGTTATTTGTTTGGCTGCATGGCATCTTTGCTGCATCACAGAGTGTCTTTCATTGTGGCATGCAGACTCTCTAGTTGCGGCATATGGGCTCAATAGTTGCAGTGCACAGGCTGAGTTGCTCTGAGGCATGTAGGATCTTAGTTTCCCAACTAGGGATCGAACCTGCATCTCCTGCACTGCAAGACAGATTCTTAACCACTGGACAACCAGGGAAGTCCGTTAGATTCAGCTCTAAAATTTCACTATTATGTCAAGATTCATTTCTTCAGTTCTACCTATTCAGTTCTAGGCTCTTTTCCATCTTTGTCATCTTTGAAGACAAGCAAGTTACACTATCTCCCTGAAACACAAAGAAATAAGCCTGCCACCCCTGCTGTCCTTCTTTGGTTACGTCTCTAGTTCTTGGGTTTACCTTCTAGTTCTTGGGTTGAGTTTCTTCCATTAGGTGTTGATTCCACAAATCCAAGGCAGATGCAGAAACTGGCAGCTCTGCTTTCCGCAGCAGCCCACGTGGTCAGCACCCAAGCATACCTCTCTAGGCCTTGCCAACGCAATGCTCCTGCTGTTGCCAAAAGGCCTGGGATTCCCCTCCTGTTGCTTCTTCCCTGAAAAGACCTGAAGTTGAAGCATCTAAGATAACATATGTCATGGGAGTTTTAGGTAAAACACCCAAGAAAAAAGCCTCATAAATGCCCGCTAACTTGCTGTGCTTATTTATATATAGGAAACCATCTAAAAGAACTGATCAGATTTAATAAATTAAGTTCAGACTTAATTTCATCTGTTCTGTCACATAAATTATATTGTTCTTGTTTTTTCCAGGAAGGGCAATCCTCAAGTTATTCTTGGGGCCCACTCTACATCCCATAAAGAGAAACTTGACCAAGTATTTTCCATTAAAAAGGCAATTCCCTACCCATGCTTTGATCCACAGACATTTGAAGGGGATCTTCAACTACTTCAGGTAAATTTTTTTTTTTTCAATAACTATTTTGAAATTGTGAAATTTTGAAATTTGGTCAGTTTAACCTGAAACCAGTTTTATACACTGGCCTCATAGCCAAGACTGGCTAACGCCAGGATGTAGGGGTGAGAATCACAGCAGGGACCCACCATAATTACACAAATGTTCACCTTCTTGGAAGTCAGTTCAATTTAACAAATATTGACAAAAGTCCTAGCGTGGTAAGACCTGTCGATCCAAAGTGATAATGCCACCAGTGACTCAATTACAGTCAAACCAAGTTGCATTTGTTGACTCTTGCTCAGCAAGGGCGACTGTCCACCATTAGGAATCATGGAGTGACTTTTAAGAGTGTTAGATAGAACTTATCCCAGGATTTGGGATTGTGTCAAATGAGAAGGAGTATTCTAGGAAGTAGGAGTTTGCTCTGAACTATTGTCAGGAAGTGGGGTAATTCTATGATGGAGGATCTCAGTGAATCTTACTTATCTAGGAGGCTAAATCTGTGATTGATAAGAAGCAGCAGCCACTCATTTTAGCTGATAGGGGTGTTTGGTCATTTTTGTGATGGGCACAAAGACCTTACTTTTGCCTGTACTCAAAAGTGAGTGCAGAGTGGCCTGGAGTCTTGCTTATTTCTTTAGGCTCACCTTGTCTGATATTAAAAGTGAAAGTGTTAGTTGCCCAGTCATGTCCAATTATGATTCTGGTGACACATGGAGTGTAGCCCATCAGGCTCCTCTGTCCACCTAATTCTCCAGGCAAGAATCCTGGAGATCTTGTGAATCCTTCTCCAGGGGATCTTCCCAACCCAGGGACTGAACCCAGTTCTCTTGTATTGCAGGCAGATTCTTCACTGTCTGAGCCACCAGTGAAGCTCTATCTGATATTGGTAGTCTATAATAGTGTTCATGATCAATAGGAAAAGTTGTGGCCCAGCTGTGAGTGCCAGTAAGATATTCTCTCTTCACAAGATAAACAGGTGCTGTTCTCAAAGTGTTCACAGTTTCTAGTAGGAGAGGCAGACAAATATATCAACTGTTCTGATCCGGCTGTATGTGACTCATCAGTGATGGAAATGACTAAGGAGGGGGCTCTGAGGGAACACAGGGCATGTCCAGGTGGTCAGGGAAGATTTCTTAGAGAAGGTACAGGAGTCAGGAGGCAAAAAAGAGGAGAGGGACTTCCAGGCAGGAAGTGCAAGAGGAGTCTTTAATGGAAAATGCATTTGGAGGAAGAGGGAAGAAAGGGAAGTTATCATGAGATTTAAGAAAGAGGGAACCCAGACATTGCAAACCATGGGAAGAAGTTTGAACTTTATGGGGAAGGAAATGGGAAAGTATTTTAAGCAGGGCAGTGACATGATCAGACTTGTTTTTAGGAGGATTATCTGACTGCTATGCAGAAAGTATGATAGAAGAGGCAGAATTGGGCAGAGTGTGAACTGCAGGTTCACACGTCTAAAGAGGGTTGATGAGAAATTTCCCCAGCAAGAGTTAAGAGGAAGCTCAAGGAATCCACACATTCCCACATCAGGAGTAAAGAGAGGGCCTAGAGCTTTGTAGGCTTCTGGCAAACTCCCCACACTCCCTGCCCCCAGTACTTATCAGTTAGCCTCACACTTTCTGCCTTGAGACTCCAGGCCCTGCCTCTCTCTGAGGTCTCCTCTCCGCCCCCGTTCTCTAATTCCCTCCCGTCCTGCTTCTGGCATGGGGCAACGTAACTCCCCTCCCTGCCCAGTAGAGGGCGCTACCTGGCCTACTTCCCTCCTGCCTTTTTCTCCATAGCAGGGCACTTCTAATATATTAAATACTTTGGGTGTTTGTTTTTTTTTTTTATTTTATTGTTTGTTTCCCTCAGTGCAATGACAACTTCAAAGAACAGATATTTTTATCTTTTTATTTCTCCCCTATACCAAGGAGTATAATCCCTAGTACATGGTAGACCTTCCATAAACATTTCCTGAATAATTTTGGATAAGGGATGGAATTAAGCCAGACAGTGGCAAACCCATCAAGGGAAAAGATTCTGAACTCAGTTTTCAAGAGAGTGGTAGCAGTGGTCAAGTCTCCTTTACGACTTAAATATCTTTAAAAGAGTGTGCGGGGAGTAAGGAGTACAAAGTAGAGTCGGGAAACTCCCTCTCACCTCTGACACGTGGTCAGAAAGGTGAGGTTGCTGGAGAAATCTTAAAGAGGGTGTCAGGACCTCCCCATGGTTAACCTTCCAGTGTGAAAACCTACTGATGTGCCCATCACTGGTCTGTGTGCCTGACCCCAGGAGTGCTGTCTACAAGTATGTGCATCCTGACCATGTCTGATCCATTTATTCAGACCTGAAGTCCTTTCTGGGTGTTCTACTGCCTCCTTGCCAATCCAGCCCGATAACAAGCATGAGGACTTGTGAGAGTGTGAGCAGGACAGAAGGACAGGTGTTGCACATGGGCGTTTGAAGTTCTGTGGAAAGATTTTAAGCTGTGGTCATTTCTTTTTCTAAATTCTAATGGGGTGGGGGGTCACATCATCGACTCAGAGGGGGCACTGAGGAAGTGAGGACTGTCTAATGTCAGGAAGTGGGGCCTGAAAGCAATGCAATGATAGGAATGTGGCAGTGGCCTCTGCTGCTGTCCTCCCATGTTTTTAGAAGGTCTGCAATACCAGGACTCCCTACAGCTTGGGGCAAGAAGAAAAGAGCTAGAATTATCTTCCTCTACTCTCTTCTCAACTTTTATCACACTCCCCACTCTCCTGACCTTGAACTTTCAGAAGAAAAAGAGAGAAAGCAAGGTAGTGAGGCAAGAAGAGGGTTTGGCGAATGAAAGAAAAGGGCAAAGTGTGCGTGAGCCCTCGAAGGCAGCGCAAGTGGTTGGTGCTTGCTCAGAAGAGGAGAAGCCACGTTTCCACTGAAATGGAAAATGACACTGACCCCTTTCCCACCCAGCCCCACTGCGCCTGGAGCACTAGTTTCCTTTCATTGGTCTTAATATCAGTCAGTTTACAAACTTAAGACCACCTGAATAAAATAATGATTGAGCTCTCCAATACAGCTTTTCAGCCACAGAACTGTCAACCACCACTAATAAAATTTCACCATTGACGGGTCAACTGACTGAAGTTTACTAGACTAGCCTAGCAAAACATACCTGAAAAGGTATGCTGTGACTTTAAAAAACCAATAACTGATGGTCAGTTAGGTTGGAACATGTTTTGATTTATATCCTTCATAAGAACATGCTAAATAAGAAAGTTATCTAAGTCAGAGCTGTTTTCTGGGTTTGGTTACTGTGCTCCTTGCCTTAAACTGCGTCTTCTGTCTCTTTTCTAGCTGGAAGGTAGAGCAACTATGACCAAAGCTGTAGGAATACTGCAGCTACCAAGAACAGGAGACGATGTCAAACCCCACACCAAGTGTCATGTGGCAGGATGGGGAAGCACCAAAAAAGATGCATGTCAAATGTCTAATGCCTTGAGAGAAGCCAACGTTACAGTGATAGATAGGAAAATATGCAATGATGCCCAGCACTATAATTTTAGTCCAGTTATTGATCTCGGTATGATCTGTGCTGGTGGTAGAAAAGGTGAAGATGATTCATGTGAAGTAAGTAAATTAAAACTTTGACCATTTTGGGCAATGGGAAATCAGGTTAAAAAGCATGCCTAAGAACAAGGTACTGTTGTTATTACTTCTTATGTCCGAGGTCTGAGAGAATGTCTGCTTGACCCTGGGCTGCTGTGTGCTCCCTTGTCCCAGGTGAAACCTTCCATCCACGGAAACTCCTCTCATTACCCATGATCAGGATCCCATTTAACCACCACTTATGGTGCTGCGGGCTTCCCTGGGGGCTCAGATGGTAAAGAATCCGCCTGCAATGCAGGAGACCTGGGTTTGATCCCTAGGTTAGGAAGATATCGTGAGGGAGGGCATGGCAACCCACTCCAGTATGCTTACCTGGAGAATCCCCATGGACAGAGGAGCCTGGCAGGCTACAGTCCATGGGGTTGCAAAGAGTTAGACACAATTAAGCAACTAAGCATAGCACAGCACATGGATTCTGTCCTGCTGATCATGACAGCTGGCATTTATCAGATGCCAAGAACTATACTAAGTTGTATATTCTATGCCAATTGATCCTCAAATAGCCCCATGGGATAGACACTGTTATTATCAATCCTATTATATAGATGGGGCTTCCCTGGTGGCTCAGTGGTACAGAATCCTCCTGCCTTGGGCCAGGAAGATCCCCTGGAGTAGGGCAAGGCAACTGACTCCAGTATCTTTGCCTGGGAAATCCCATGGACAGAGGAGCCTGGCGGGCTAGTCTATGGGATCGCAAAAGTGTCAGACACGACTTAGAGACTAAACAACAAATTTTATAGATGGGGAAATTAGGACATAGAAAGTTACTTAACTTCCCAAGTTAGATAACAGCAGTCAGTAGGGTGGATCTGGACTTGAACCGAGGCCATTTGACTCCCAACTCCTGCGTTGTTCTGCCTCTCCACGTGACAAGAACGGGCTTGACTAGGGTTCAGCCTTATTTAGAACTCATGTTCCAGAAGTGGTTTGCAGGGTCAGAGAGAATATGAAATGAGAACTGATGAGCCCTGGAAAAGAGCCCTAAAATTTGTTTGAACTCTCACAAGTACTCCTTGGTCTGAGATGGCTTACCCTGTGTCCTTCTTTAAAGCAGGATGTAGTTCAAATCCCATCTCATGCCTCAGGCAGTCCCAACATCCAGTCTCTTCCCCTAACATCTACTGACCAAGAAAAAGGGATACAGGGCGACTGAAGAAGACAGTTATTTTCACTGTTAACAGCTTCCTTTGCTATTCTGTCTTTGTTTTACCGATAAAAATAAATTTTGCACATCTCCAGAATTGTCTTTTGCAAAAGGAAAATGATTGGAAAATATTAACAAATCTGTGTAATTGATGCTGAGGGCAGACAATTAATAAAACAGACATAAATTAAACTTTAAGGAAAAAGAGAAGCAACGTGTGAATGAATGAGTGAATAAATGAATGACTAAAATGGTGATTAAATATCCTTGAAAAGCACTCCTGTCTAAATCATGTAATTTTCTGTTTCAGGGGGATTCTGGAAGTCCTCTGATATGTGATAACGTTTTCAGAGGTGTCACCTCCTTTGGCAAGTGTGGTAACCCCCAGAAGCCTGGCATCTACATCCTCCTTACCAAAAAACACCTCAACTGGATAAAGAAAACCATTGCAGGAGCCATATGACATTTCTACTTCAAAGTGGAAAATCGAAGTAACCAAGTAAAAGGGTTTTAAACTTGACCTATCCGAAGAAGCATCTTGCAACCCTCTGAACTTCACATACAAAATGCCACCTGTCTAAAATAAATTCAGTAATGAAAGAAATTACCTCCTGCTATCACTCTTCCCCGATTAGCAAAGACTGATTCATCGCGTGTTCTCTATCCATGGTGAGAGATGTCCCTTGAGAAAAAGTTCTCCAATTCCGTGACTTTTTGTTTTATTCAGAATTTGAACTGTCACTTTTGTGTTCATTCTTAAAAGGAAGTCAATCTCGAGAAAGTTAGAATATTCTCCTTTCTTCCAAATGAAGCTCCAAAATATTTCTGTTCTTAGAAATTCAGAGCCTGATATTGTATTCAATGTGAGAGTAAAGATAGAGATAAAGAGGGGTTATTCACTTCTTACTATATGCTTCTGCATTGCTTAACTTCTTACAAAAATTCTAATTATGAATACGGTGGGAAAGACTCAGTGTGTGTTTTAGATAGTGGGAAAATTTAGAATTTGGGGTTAGAGATAATTGAGGGGAACTGCATCATTTATTAATTACAAGTAGACTAAAATTACATAGACGAGTAGGCTGCAGTCCACCCAGTACTTTGGTATCTATTTTGCTTTAGCTAGACAATTTATATATGCAAGCACTAAGCTTAGTTCTATGTTATTCTTGATAGACTGTGATATATAATAAATAAAGATGGCTTTTTTATTATCTACCATTTATAATCACATCTTTTTGTTGCACTGTTTCTCCAAAGAGCTAATTTATAAATGCTTATTCTCTAATAATTCTGGCTGACTCATCCAATTTAATTCCTCAAACATTTCCTGAGGGCCCACCATGTGCCAGGCATTCTGTCCAGATTTATAAATATTAAGACGTGACCACTGATTTCAAAATGTTTGAAGTCTGATGGGAAGCAAAAAGAAATCCATAAGTATGAGGACATCTGCTTTGGGTTCTAAAGAACACATAACAGAGTAAGGCTGTCTACTGTGTTGAGAGGTGATGGGGGAAAGATAAATAATATTTCACATTCCCAGAAGCCATCCCAATTATCTCTCAGAGTCTTCCTCTTGAGATCTGCCCTATGTTTAGACAGACCAATACAAATTTTGGATTCCCGACTAGAATGCCACAGACATCACAACAACCTGGTGGAAAGATCACTGGTCTACAGGTCAGACACCAGCTCCATCACTAGACAGTGTAAGACCTTGAGCAGAGTATTAGTCTGTGCCTGCATTTTCACATCTATAAACTGAAAATCTGTAGAGGGACTTCACTGGTGGCTCAGTGGCAAAGAATTCAAGCTCCCAGTGCAGGGAGCCCAGGTTTGATTCTTTGCCAGGGAACTAGATCCCACATGCTGCAACTAAGAGTCGGCATAGCCAAATAAAAAAAGAAACAGACATTTCTGTGTATCCAATGAGAAAATTCCAAATACTGAATGTTTTCTATCTATAAGACACTCGGTCCTAAACAACCTCCCCACTTGTGACGCTGATACAACTTGTACAAAAGTGAACTGTACGGTTCTTAGCAGAAACCCAGCTACAGAAGCAGTTCAGCTGCAGCATTGATTGGTGGAGTAAACAGAACAACGACCCTAGGCCAGAGGCCCTGACTTCACTCTGCCTCTAACTCACCGCAGGACTCTGAAGAAATCATTCAAGCTCTCTGGCCCCCGTGTCCTCAATCTGTCATGAGCAGAGTGGCCGATAATCACCCATATCCAAAAGTGTGTAAATAAAATATCCTCTAACGGAGGCCTTTGCACAAACATTAAGAACAATGAACTTACCATAGTGTACAAGGCCCTGCACAAGTGGCGTCTCTGTACTCACTTCACTCCGGCTGTACCAATATTCTTTCCCCAGTCACAAACACACACACACACACACACCAGGATCTGTGCCCTCACACACACTCTCACATATGTCCCCACCTCCACAGGCACTCACACTCACACCTGCACACACGCCCACTCCCCACTAGGTTTTCTCAGGTTGGCTTTAATGTTGGCTGTTCATCCTCTCAGAGTCAGACCCTCTCTTAGTATTCTCCACTTCAGAACCCAGTTTTGTTTCTTTATGACACAATTTAAAATCATTTCATATGTTTATAAATTTCTCTCTTAGTAGACGCTATGCTCCCTAAGGGAAAGATTAAATGTTTATTCACCTTTATGTCTTATCTCTAGCATTTAGCACTGTGTCTGGCACTTCAGAGGTGTTCAATAATTAATATGATTCCAGGCCTTGTCCCCAACAGCTGATTCATTTCTCAATGACCATGGAAAGAGGACAGCAAATTCAAATATAAATGCATATAATAGCATGCATTGCTCTTTTGGAAAATATTAATTCATTGAGTTATGTAGATTTTCCAAATTCTGACACATTCATTGCAAAATATTTTTAAAATACATTTATTAATATCACTACCATCTAATTGGGAAAGTCCTTAAGTGTTGAGAAGATGTCAAGCTTGTGAGAACAGATACAAGTGTTTCCAAAATTCTAATTTTATCGTTAGCAACAAACATTGTCAGTTGTTTTCTCTAAATTGACAGGCTCACTTCATTCATATTTGAGAAAGTGTCATTAAATATTAAAGTCTAGATAATCATATTTTGTCTGTCAGCATTCTTTTTTTCTTAATTAATTTTACTGCAGTATAGTTGATTTACAACGTTGTGTTAGCTTCTTGTTGTTTAGTCGCTCAGTCATGTCTGACTCTTTGCGACCCCATGGACTGCAGCATGCCAGGCTTCCCTGTCCTTCACTATCTCCCAGAGTTTGCTCACACTCATGTCCATTGAGTCAGTGATGCCATCCAACCATCTCATCCTCTGTCGCTGCTAATGCATAGCAAAAATGAATCAGCATTCTTTCAAATAAAAATAGTATTCCATGAAAAAGAGAGATCAATTAGCAACTCAAACAGTTACACTAGTGTTTTTCCTCAAAGCAACCACTGTACTTTAATGTGCAACCAACATGTTTCAGACATACATTGCACACTTCCCACATCACAGAGAATATTAAGAAGGCATTTACTGCAGGGTAAAGATGTGTTAATTTTTTTTTAATTTTGCTGTTTCTGCTGTCTCATCAAAGACATTCTTCATTGAAACTGGTTTTCTCTTCTGAGAGTGTCTGACGATGAAGAATACAGTGACTGTTCGTACAGTCTGGTGCTACTGCATTGATTTGTGCTAAGACACCAGCAGTTTTCCCCATCATTGCCTTTGTGACATTAGTGAAAATGTTAACACACAGGTATAGAAACAAGCAACATCTTAGCATTGTTATGAAAATTAATTTAATCTCATAGTCTCTTGAAAAGGTTTCAGGAACACCCAGGAGTCCACCAACCACACTTTGAGAACTACTGGCTTACAACATTGCAAAGGCTCACTCACAACTGGAATAAATTAAACATTTTTCCAAGGGTATGATTAGGTAGCCTTAATTTACAATTTTTTTAATTTATACTTATGGGACTCCCCTGGGGGCACATGAAAAGAAACTCAACATTAGTCATTAGTCATTACAGAAATGCAAGTCAAGACCACAATTAGAAACATCTTCACACTCACTGGAATAGCAATTGTAAAGAAATAATACTAATAGCAAATATTGACAATAGTTTAGAAACCTGGAATCTTCTTTAGATGCCTGGAACATTGTTAATGTTAATCTTTAGAAACCTGGAACATTGTTAATGCAATATAAAATGATTCAGCCACTTTAAAAAGTAGAAGCTCTTCAAGATGCTAAACATAGCTAAAATATGACATAGTCATCCCACTCTTAGGTTTATGCCCCACCTGAAAACATATGTCCACAGAAAAACTTGTACATAAATGCTCACAGCAGCATTATTCATAATAGGTAAAAAGTAGAAACAACAAAAAGTATATCAGCTGCTGAACTGGCAAATAAAATATATTTCCATGTGATGGAATATTATTTGGCAATAAAAAGGAATAAAAAGCATCATGACAAGTGAAAGAAGTCAATCACAGAAGACCACATATTGTGCATTTCCATTTATATGAAATGTCCAAAATAAGCAAGTCTAAGAAGTCAGATATTAGATTAGAGGTTGTCTAAGGCAGGGGAGTCAGGAAAAGGAGGGTAATGCAGACTGACTGCTAATGGCTATGAGACTTCCTTTGGGAATGATAAGTGTTCTAGAATCAGATTACGGTGATGGTTGCACAACTCAAAACAGCTTAAAAGCCAGTGAATGATACACTTCAAATGAGTGATCTTGATAGTATATAAATTATATCTCAAAAGCTGTTAAAAATCATCACGAGGTATTTCCATGGTGGTCCAGTGCTTAAGAGCCCCCCCCCCCCCTCCGCCAATGCAGGGGGCACGGGTTCCTCCCTGGTCTGGGAAGATCCCACTTGCCACGGGATAACTAAGCCCATGCCCCACAGCTCCTGAGCCTTCACTCTAGGGCCTGTACTCGACCACAAGAGAAGCCACTGCAAAGAGAAGCTCCTGCACCACAGAGGAGCCTCTGCTCACTGCAACTAGAGAAAGCCCAGGCGCAGCAAGAAAGCCCTAGCACAGTCAAAAATAAAATAAATAAATATCTTTTTAAACATTACCATGTGTCGAGGGAGGGTAAGCATATTCACATAAAAAGAAACAGAACTATCAATGTTTCCTTTAGGAAATTTTCAGTAGCTATAGCCAATTAAAATTTGACTTTTTAAAAAGTCTGCATTAAAATTATTCACCAAAACCAGAAGCAGAGTATCCCACTATTTTACTGAAAATGATTCACCGCTGATGCACCAATGATAGCTGAGAAAAGGAAACACAGGGGTCTCAGTGGGGTTTCCTTCCAAGGTCATGTGATTTCTGAAAAAGCAAGCTCTGAGTTTGAAAGCCTCAGGGTGTTAACGCTGGGGATGGCTGGTTAACAGCAAACACCCTGATCGAACACATTACTATTTATGTAGTATAATAAAGACCACATCCTCAGCTCAGAAAAGGAGCTGATGACATTTCTAATAGAAAGCATACCGAATACTGTTCCTTCAGAGACTGAGAATGATCCTTCTTAGAGACAAGTTGTTCTCCAATATTGCAACAAAATAGCAATGTCTGACTCCCATTTTCCTTTCTTAGCTAAATCCAGAAAGAAGAAAGGGAGGAAAGAAAGGAAGGAGGGAGAAAGGAAGGGAAGGAGGGAGGGAGGAGAAATTCAGATATTCTCACATGTCTAAAGTTGTAAAATCAAACCATCAGGGGAAGCACAATCAGAGGCTGGCCTGGAAAGAACCTCCAGGAAAGAGGCTCCCACCAGCCTCTGTCCCCACCTGCCAGATTCCAGACAGGGGCACAACAAATTACCTCCACAAAGTGCAGAAGGAAAATCCAGGCAGGAGCTTATGAACAAATAAGATTCCCTCCTACATTTCCATGTGTCCTTGGCTGATTCATTCTTGCAAAATCCTAGGCGATGACTAAAAAGACATTTGGCTAGTGACCAATTTTTAGGCAACCAATTTTAAATCTCTGATTAAAGTCTATAAAGAGCTTTCATTTATGCTAGGTAATGGATAGAGAAGATAATGTTGCTGATGATGAAAACTAGAATGCTCAAAACCTCAGCTGAAACATTTGAGGTCTCTTGTCTCCTATCTTCTGATGGCAACAAGGTCCCATAGTCCCCGCCTGCCATGGATTTACAACTCTCTCCCAGAAGAGGTCCTCGCCGAGGGGTCACACCCACTGGTGAGGGGTGGTTACTCACCGTCCTCACGTGTGGGGTTTCTTTCCCTAATGCCTAACTTTGAAATTGGAAAGAAAGAAAAGAAAGGAAACCACATCCTTTGTACTCTCAGTATATAAATAAGAGCTAGTCAAGAACTGAAAACAGATTTCACATTGATTGATGTGGAGACACCAGCCGCAATGAGGAACTCCTCTACCTTTCTGGCAGCCACTCTCTCGATTGTTGCTTTTCTCCTAATTCCTGAAGGTAAGACTGATCCTTGTCATTTCCACTATAATAAATTAAATAACATGGAGTAGACTTTTTGGCAATATTAATTAAGTGTTCTAAGAGGAGACTTTTTTTCTGCAAGTCTTAACATTCTTCCTTGGATGTTACATTTATCTTTTTTTTTAATTTCTATTCATTCATTTACTTGGTTGCACTGGATCTTGGTTGCGACATGTGGGATCTTAGTTCCCAGACCAGGGATTGAACCCGTGCCCCTGCATTGGGAGCACAGAATCTTAACCACTGGGGCCCCTGGGCAGTCCCTCCACATATATCTTTATTTTAGAAGGAAAAATCCTTCTTTCTTCTTTACAATTCCTTTATTAAAAGATAATGGAACCACCAGTGCTGCCAACTTGTGGCTTGAAAATTGCCCAAAAGGACACTGTAAATACAAGTCTTTATGTCTGTAATCAAACAGACATAAAGCTCTTAAATTAAGAAAACTAATAGCACCTTTCAGGAAAGGAATAGTGACACCTCAGCCTTTCTTGCTGCAGAAAATGCATAGATAGTTTTAATGACAAAATCAACTGTACTTCAATAATCCATCAGTCTTTAAAAGAAAACCTGACCTAGATGTACCCCCCAAGTCAAAATGATTCAAATAGTCTTCATTTTTTCTCTAGGCTAGTATGTCCTTGGGAATACATTAGGACACTGGGAGCTCTTGGCAGTGCTATAGCGTTTTGTATTAAGTATATTATTTGATGCACTTAGTAGTAACCAACTAGCCTGATTTTATGTGAGCTGCACAGGCGTTAGTTTAAAATGCTGTAAAAGTCATGGGATTCTCTCTAGAAGGGTAATAGGGCATAGCCCTGGGTACAATAGCCCTGAGTAGCTCTAGATATTCCTTAAAATCTTTCTAGGCACTAATAACGACTCTGGGGCTAGGCTGAACTGTGCCAACAAGTATAGAGCTTGGGTCTTCTCCATGTCTGGCAGTTTTTGGAGGTAGAAATGGTGGACAAGGGCTGATGCAACCTATCTTACCAAAAATTCCTGAGGAAGATCTCTGGTTTATCTTGCACCTAAAAATAAGGAGAAATTTTAGAAATAATAAGGTTGCAGGACATTAGAAATAGAAGAATGGACAGAGTACTATTAATATAAGCATGGGCTTCCCTTGCGGCTAGGACACTAAAGAATCTGCCTGCAGTGCAAAAGACCTGGGTTCGCTCCCTGGGTTGGGAAGATCCCTTGGAGGAGGGCATGACAATCCACCACTAATATTCTTGCCTGAAGAATCCCCATGGACAGAGGAGCCTGGCAGGCTACAGACCATGGGGTCACAAAGAGTTGGACATGACTGAGCGACTAAGCAGCAGCAAAATATAAGCGTGTTCCAACAACTATGTTAGAGCATGTTATTGTTGTTGTTTAGTCACTAAGTCATGTATAACTCTTTTGTGAACCCATGGATTATTGCCCACCAGGCTCCTCTGTCCATGGGATTTCCCAGGCAAGGATATTGGAGTGGGATGCCATTTTCTACTCCAGGGGATCTTCCCGTCCCAGGAATCGA
The DNA here is from genome assembly GCF_963930625.1 of Muntiacus reevesi. Lineage (NCBI taxonomy): Eukaryota > Metazoa > Chordata > Mammalia > Artiodactyla > Cervidae > Muntiacus > Muntiacus reevesi. The sequence continues at coordinate 44,828,628 of NC_089262.1, forward strand.
ATCCATGTCTCCTGCATGCAGGCAGATGGGCTGAACCACTGGGGAAGCCCATGTCCTATGAAACACTGAAACCAAGCATATTAAAAAAAAAATCCAATCATATCTTTTCTTCAAAGGAAACAGCAAACGCAAATTACTCTGTTTCCTTCAGTCAGAGAGAGTAGTATGGGTCCCCAAATGGAACAGACACAGCAAAGCAAGATTTGATCCTCTAGACAGGTTGTCTCAATCTTTCTACACATTAGAATCCTCTGGAGGCTTTGAAACAATACTGACATCTCAGCCCTGGTCCTATTTGATTTTAACTTATTTTGATTCTAGGTGGGAACCAAGAATTGCTAGTTTTTAAAGCTTTTCACCTGTTCTAATTCCTCTTCCCGAATCCTAGTTTGTGGGAGATGGGGACTTTTTTCTGTGCTCACCAATCACAGGACTCTGCAAAATGAAGTATTGTACTGAGTTTACAATTTCTACAGCTCAGACAGTCCAAAGATGCATCTTTGGAATCCATCTCTTCACGATATCCATCAGGAAAACTGAGATGTAGGTGAAGTTCTATTTGTTTCTCTAAGTTCCTTATCCTTTTACTTCTAGAGCCTAGGATTTCCCCTCCCCAACTCCCTTCTGGAAATGAGAGCCCTTCTGGACACCCATTTTCCCTATCCCTCTCATCATTTACATCTCATTGTAAATCTGGCAATGAGTTGGCTTTAATAAAAGAGTAACAGGCACTGTGCCCTACTGAAAGAACCAGGAGTCCTAGTCAATGGTCAGGAGCAATGTTTGAGAAGAATCCAAGAACATCTGGTGCAGGAACGTGGCGCTGAGAGTATATCAAGAGGGCACAACATCCTTTCAACCAACAGGGATGGTTTGCCTTCTACTTCCATCTCAGTTCGGTTCAGTTCAGTTCAGTTCAGTCACTCAGTCATGTCCGACTCTTTGCGACCCCATGAACTGCAGCACGCCAGGCCTCCCTGTCCATCACCAACTGCCGGAGTCTACCCAAACCCATGTCCATTGAGTTGGTGATGCCATCAACCTATCTCATCCTCTGTTGTCTCCTTTTCCTCCTGCCCTCAATCTTTCCCAGCATCAGGGTCTTTTCAAATGGGTCGGCTCTTCACATCAGGTGACCAAAATATTGGAGTTTCAGCTTCAGCATCAGTCCTTCCAGTGAACACCCAGGACTGATCTCCTTTCGGATGGACTGGTTGAATCTCCCTGCAGTCCAAGGAACTCTCAAGAGTCTTCTCCAACACCACAGTTCAAAAACATCAATTCTTTGCCACTCAGCTTTCTTTATAGTCCAACTCTTACATCCATACATGACCACTGGAAAAACCATAGCCTTGACTAGACAGATGTTTGTTGACAAAGTAATGTCTCTGCTCTTTAATATGCTGTCTAGGTTGGTCATAACTTTCCTTCCAAGCAGTAAGAGTCTTTTAATTTCATGGCTGCAATCACCATCTGCAGTGATTTTGGGCTTCCATCTCACTCTTCCCTAATAATAAGTCTCTACTCTTGGTCTATCACCAAGGAAATTTGGCTAAGGCAGAATTCTCTCCTTATAGCATCTTCTCACTTCTCTTCATTAGAAAAGGGCTTAAATTAAACCAAGTGGTTCAGTCTGGAGATTGAAGAAGAGTTTCAGGTGCAAAAGATAGTCTCTCAATTTATAAAGGCTGCTGCTGCTAAGTCATGTCAGTCATGTCTGACTCTGTGCGATCCCATAGATGGCAGCCCACCAGGCTCCCGTCTCTGGGATTCTCCAGGCAAGAATACTGGAATGAGAAGGGTGCAAATTTCAATAAGCAAAAGACTCATGATGACCAAAAAACTCATGGGTAGGGTTACAGCTAAAAGGTGTTAATGCCAGTTTGTAAGCTGTGGTGTTTTTCAAGATCTCAGAGTGAAAAGGGCGGTTTTCAAGCTTGTAAAAGCAACTCTGCTTCCCCCAGATTAATACTTAGCCAGAAAATGGGAGGGATGGGCAGACGCCAGCAGTTCCTGTAGCACCAGTTACTGGTATAAACTCATGCACAGTTGTCTGCCCTTAGCAAGTCCTGAGGGCTGAGGCCAGTGGTTGTGACAGATTTCCAGCCTGATAATCCCTGGACCTGCCAATGGCATGGCTTCTGTGGGTGAAAGAGCCAAACCTCTCAGATTCCAACAGGAATGGGATTTACATTCCGGTATCTGATCTGGGCTTTGCTGGTGGCTCCATGGTAAAGAATCCACCTGCAATGTAGGAGCTGCAGGAGACACCAGTTCGATCCCTGGGTCGAGGATACCCTGGAGGAAGGCATGGCAACCCACTCCAGTATTCTTGCTTGGAGAATCCCGTGGACAAAAGAGCCTGGCAGGCTACAGTCCATAGGGTTGAAAAGAGTTGAACACGACTGGAGAGACTTAGCATGCATGCCCACATCTGAAATAGACATGAAGGGGGGTGGAGTATGCCCTCATCCCTCCTCCTCTCTATGTGGGAAAAGCATATCTAGCCTTGCTGCTGCTGCTAAGTAACTTCAGTCGTGTCCGACTCTGTGCGACCCCATAGACAGCAGCTCACCAGTCTCCTCTGTCCCTGGGATTCTCCAGACAAGAATACTGGAGTGGGTTGCCATTTCCTTCTCCAATGCATGTATGCATGCTAACTTGTTTCAATCGTGTCTGACTCTTTGCGACCCCATGGACAGCAGCCCACCAGGCTCCTCTGTCCACAGGATTCTCCAGGCAAGAATCCTGGAGTGGGTTGCCATTTCCTTCTCCTTGTCTATGCTGCTGCTGCTGCTGCTAAGTCGCTTCAGTCATGTCCGACTCTGTGCGACCCCACAGACGGCAGCCCACCAGGCTCCCCCGTCCCTGGCATTCTCCAGGCAAGAACACTTAGAAACGTGATTATAAGTAGAGCTCTTTAGGGTGGTCACTGATATGACTTGTCTTTGTCTTTTGAATAGATCTCTGTGAAAAAATTATTGGAGGAAACGAAGTGACTCCTCATTCAAGACCCTACATGGTGCTACTTAAGGGGGAAAATATCTGTGCTGGAGCTTTGATTGCCAAAGACTGGGTATTGACTGCAGCTCACTGTCACCTGTATGTTCTTGGGTTTAAAAAAAAAAAATTTGTGGAGATAGCCTAACTTGGGGGAATATTAACAAAGAGAGTAAATATCATTAAAGCCACAGGATCTTCACATCATTTACATCTTTGGCAGCTTGCTTTACCTGCAAAAGGGAGTTGAGGCCAGACTTATCCCCAGAGAATCAGACCAGTGAGGAAGCAGCATCCAGAGCACTTTTGGAAGATCTCCTCTGGAGCCACCAGGCTCAAGGGCTGCAAGTCTTGGCTTCTGGTCTTGACCTCATGATGGTGCAGAAGGGAGAAAAACTTCAGTGTCCCCTCAGGGACCTGAGCACCACTGTCAAGTAAAGAAGGCTTCTTTTGAAAACCTTCCTGTTTTCTTAAAACTTCTCACACCTTCAGCCATTTCATAACCATGGTCAACCACAGCCTTCAAACCACTTTCAGGGCTGGTCTTTTCTTCGTCCCTAAATCAAGCCTCTAAACTTGGGCTGTCCATTATGATAGCCACTATCATGTTGGTTATGTGAGTTATCTATAGTTATATACATTTTCATTCATTAAAATTAAGTCAAATGACAAATTTAGATCCTCAGTCTCACTGGCCACATTTCAAGTCCTCGGTAGCCTACATGGGGCTCCATATTGGATAGTGCGGACTTATAGAATATTTCATCGTCAAAGTATACTCTACTGAAAGCGCTGTTCTAAGGTCTAAGTGAGACTGATATCAGCTGTGTAATGGAAAAACAGCTGTGTGAATATATTGTTGGTGTAGTTTGTGCTAAGTTATGAAAGATAATGGCCTTCATCATTAATACATCAGAGAGTATCTTGATTTTATTAACCAAAATGAATCTTCAGCATGGAATAAGAAAAGGAAGATCTGAAGGAGCCCCCCTTTAGACCACCTTTCCCTCAAATACACACACTCAGTGCCATGCACATAGGGTCTTCCATTAAGCAATCTATTTCTGAAAGTTTGCCCATTTAAGATAAGTTTGTTGTCCTCTTACAAAGATTTCTTCAGTGCATTAGTTCTACAACTATTGAGTGTCTTTTGCTTTTGTTGTTAGACCACTGAGATTTCTGTTTTCCAGTTATCTGCAGCTGGATTCTCTATTACAACTAAAGGAAGGTTAAGGGGACAGCAGTATAACTCCACCAAAGATCCCAAGACTTGGCTTAGCTACCATGGAATTCTCTTTTTTAATATTTATTACATATTTATTTTAATTTTTGGCTGTGCTGGGTCTCCATTGCTGCGAGCAGGTTTTCTCTAGTTGCGGTAAGCAGGAGCTACTCTCTAGTTGTTGTGTGTGGGCTTCTCTCTTCAATGGCTTCTCTTGTTGTGGAGCACAGGCTCCAGGGCCCAAGGACTTCCGTAGTCATGGTGCACTGGCCTAGCCGCCCAGCGGCATGTGGAATCCTCCCAGACCAGGGATGTAATCCGCGTCCACTGCACTGGCAGGCGGACTCCAACCACTGGACCAACAAGGAAGTCCCCCATGGAATTCTCTTATCATTTGATTTTCAATGAATCTAGTTTAGCTTGTTATAAATAAGCTGCAGGTCAGCATGATGATAATGATAATGATAAATTCATAAACAATTCACTTTTATTCTTTAAAGTATACATTTTTTTTTCTGAGTCACAAACAGGTATTTCCACAGCAAGCACATTTATAGATGGGACAGTGAAACTGATCAGCCCATAATATGCTTAGCTCCTGATTTAAAGAGTAAACCAAATTAACAGTATTGTGTCTGTTTTCAGGAACCAGAAAACCCAGATCACTCTTGGGGCTCACTCAATAACCAAGAAAGAGCCTGAAAAACAGATCAGGTTCATTAAGAAAGAGTTTCCCTATCCGTGCTATGACCAGGACACACATGAAGGCGATCTTAAGCTTCTAAAGGTACAAACCTTTGATTATACTTTTGACTGATTCAAAAGTCATAGAAGCTCCTACAGTCTGGCTTCTGATATGGAAATCTTTCTCAGTGGCCTGATAACTGTATAAGGGGGTCCCTGGCGGTTGGGCTAGAACTTAAATTTAAAAAGTGACATTTTTATTATCTTGTTCTGTTAACTCTTTTTGCTTGCCTTCCAACAGCTGAACAAAAAAGCAACACTTAATAAAAACGTGGCTATCCTTCAGCTCCCAAAAGTGGGCAGTGATGTGAAACCAGGAACTGCGTGTCGAGTTGCAGGGTGGGGAAAGTTTCACAATAATTCCCCTCGGTCCGATATTTTGAGAGAAGTCAATGTCACTATCATAGACAGAAAAATCTGCAATGATCAGTCACACTATAATTATAAACCTGTGATTGGACTGAATATGATTTGTGCTGGAAGCCTCCAAGGTGGAAAAGACTCCTGCGAGGTAAGTAAAATAAGATCCCAAACTTGAAATGTTGGGTTAAGTCATACAGATATAGAGAACGCAATGTCATGATTTGCATTGGCTTTTACAGGGTCCTAGTGCTTTTTAAAGAAGTCTGATAAAACTCCAGTCAAATAAATTAATGTTCTCAGCTCAGATGAGTTGTTCATCAAAAATAACATGTTCACTGCTAGTGCCTGGGTTGAACTACTGCATATTCTTGATTTTATATCAAAAACCACTAAGAAGCAATTTTTTCTCATTTTTCATATTAACATATATAGATCTAAACTGAAAAAAGATATGTAACACTCAGGAGAGCTGAAGTCAGGGTTCATCTAGGGCCTTCAGTACCTTTGCCCATCTGAGCAGTCCCTAATAATCCCTCTGCCATTTAGCCAGGTAAGTCTGAAATACCTGCATTCCCAAGACTGACTGAAGATCTTGGAGTAAACTGCATAGCTTCCTAGAGCCAAGCTCGACCTTTGGAAACAACTTCCAAGCACTCCATACCAGAGAACATGCAAGCCTCCCTCTCAGCATGCCCTGAGAAGGGCTGAGACAGGTCTCTGCTTAAAGACAGGAGCAGAAGAACACTTGACTACGGTTTAAGCACTGAGCACTGGTCTGTCCCTTCTCACCTCCCTGGGGAGGAACTGTGCTCTCAGAACCTTTCGTTTGCAGAACTCCATGTACAAGCCTCGGTGACTCTCCACCCAGCAACACCCATCATCCCTAAAACCATAGCAGGGAAACAGCCAATTGGGTCTCTAGACTTTAAATATCATTAAATATGCTGATCTAGAGTTCCTTGGGGCTTCCTTTGTGGCTCAGCTGGTGTAGAATCCGCCTGCAATGTGGGAGACCTGGGTTTGATCCCCGGGTTGGGAAACTACCCTGGAGAAGGGAAAGGCTACCCACTCCAGTTTTCTGACCTAGAGAACTCCATGGACTGTATAGTCCATGGGGTCTCAAAGAGTTCCTTGAGAGAATGCAAGGTCACATACTGGGTACTGCAGTCACAAGAATAAAGCATGACTTACAGCTTAACTGAAGCCTCCCTCCTGGAGGAACCAGGCAGCTCTGAAGTGTAATCACTGACTTCCAGGAGCATCCATCTAGCATCAGATGCTCAAGAGACTTGGGAGGAAGAGCGAAGAATAATGCAAATTCCACAAGAGGAGTACTTTTCATCTATTTTGTTCACTGATCTTGTCCTAGTGTCTAGAAGACTACATGGCACCTGGTAGGTGCTCCATGAATATTGACTAAATGAACAATGTTTGCTAGAGAAGAATGGCGTTTGTGAGAGTTTGAAGGAACTGACCTCCAAGGTCTAATTTTAATGTTCACTGAGCCTATGATAAGGTAATAGACCCAAGCTTTATCATGTAATTTTCTCTTCAATGGTTACTGCATTGATGAAGTTTGAGTTTCATTTGATTTAAGTTTAAGTCTTTCACATTCCATATGCTCTTAAGAGATATTATTGTATAACTTACTTCATTAAATGTTTCTTTCTCATTTAAGAAAAGAGAGATTTAAGGGAGCAATTTCTGTTTGAGAAGATGAAGTACAAGTTGCTTTGGTTTTGTTCCTTTGAGAAAACAATTAACTCCCAGAAGAACTAGAAAACATAACTTTTATTCTTTGCCTCAATGGCCATCTGCATTTAACTATTTTATGCCTTGAGTTACTCAGCATTTTGAGAAAATGACAAAAAGGAGTTTCTAAAGCAGAGAGTCTGTCTCAAAATCACTGGATTCCACAAATTAATAATTCAAGTTTCATTTCAATTTTCACTGCTTTGTAAACAAATAGAGAAAAAAAATTGACTATATCATTGAATATTCCTCAACATTTTGGTTTTTTAAGCACTCATCATCAAGTAAGTCAAGGCTGGTCTTAACTTCACATTAAATGCTTCACATTGAATGGCATTTCTTCCATGCTGCTAGTGGTCATACTTGATGCTGATCTCCACCATTCCTCTTGTTTTCCCCAAGGGAGATTCTGGAAGCCCTCTGATATGTGAAGGCACTTTGAGAGGCATCACTGCCTTTGGCATGCAGGGGAAATGCGGAGACCCTCGAGGGCCCGGCGTCTATATCCTTCTCTCAAAGAAACACCTCAACTGGATAGTTAAGACTATGAAGCAAGTGGTTTAGATACTTGTATTTCAATAAAAAATGTTATTGAAGGATAGTTGATTACAATGTTATATTAGTTTCAGGTGTACAGCAGAGTGAATCAGAGTTACACATATATCCACTCTTTTTTTAGATTCTTTTCCTATATAGGCCATTACAGGGTATTAAATAAGAGTTCCCTGTGCTACATAGCAAGTTTTTATTATTTACCTATTTTAAATAAATTGATAGTAGTGTGTATATGTCAGTACCAATCTCTCAATATATCACTCCCCCCATCCCTGATAACCTTAAGTTTGTTTTCTACATCTGTGACTCTACTTTTGTTTCATCAATAAGTTCATTTTACCCTTTTTTTTCAATTCCACATACATGTGATATCATATGATATTTGACCTTCTGTGTCTGACTTACTTCACTCAGTATGACAATCTCTAGGTCCATCCATATTGCTGCAAATGACATTACTTTGTTCTTTTTCATGGCTGAGTAATATTCCATTGTGTATATGTACCACATCTTCATAATCCATTCCTCCAATTGACATTTAGGTTGCTTCCATGTCCTGGTTATTTTTAAGTGGTGTTGCAGTGAACACTGGGATGCATATATCTTTTTGAGTTACGGTTTTCTTCAGATATATACCCAGTGCTGTCATTTCTTAATTTCATCATAAATAAAATCAACTTCTATCACTGCACTTGTCTCCTATAACTTATAGTAGGCAGATATCCACCAACAAAGTGGAACAGAGTAATATAGAGACTTTGCGGATAATGCAAGGGACAGATCAAGGGACCAGGGTCACCTGTGTCATCCATGTGATAAGTTACATGCAAATTTGACTTGAATTATTCACTTCACTGATTCAATGGGCCGGACCTAGCAGGAGGAACACTAAGGTCAGTCTGCCTAGTAACAAGTACAATCAAGGGCCCAGCAATTCTGCAATAAACAGAAGCAGCCAGTCTGAAGCATTTGGATTAAAGGGAAATATTTGCCCTTCACAGGCCACTGTTCCACATCAACACCTGCTACTCAGATTTATATACAAGAATCTGAGTCCATTGGGAGAAGCAGAAACAGGAAATGCCTTAGAGTATTTTTCAAAGCAGGCAAGAAATGGAAGTTAAAATTCTAGGGGATATTAACAAGGCACTTAGCTAGAGAAAGTCAGCCTCCTTTCTCAGTAGTGTGAATTTAAGCCTTGGGTTACTAGGTGATTTCTTGGCCCTCCTTGTCCTTGAGCCTGGGTAGGTACAATCAACATGGTTACGGTGGCTGCCATCTCATACTAGGGAGTGAGTGTTGAATCACGGTCTGAAAGTTTTCTATGGGAGAAAAACCAAGATGTTCATTCAGCATAGTGGATAGTCATCAGTCCAGTAGCCGCATCAAGATGAGATTATATGAACAGATTCCTTTGATTTCCATCAGTTCATTTTGGAACATAAATCTTATGTGTGTATATGTATGTGTATACACATGGTTATGTTCAAACTAAGAACACACAGCAACACTAAGAGACAGCTTCTTAAAACAAATGAAGGGACATAGCTTATAGACTGACCAAAATACTGGTCCACTGGTTTTCAACCATGGCTGCCCATTAGACTTACCAGGCTCTTTAAAATTACCAATGTCTATGCCTCACTTTTAGAAATTTTTATTTAATTTGATGAGAACCAGGACAGAGTGTTCTTTTTATAAGTTTCCCCCAATGATTTTAATATGCAGCTGGTGATAAGAACCCTTATATTAGAAAGTGAAATCTCATGTTGATATCTAAAAGAGAGTCACTAGGATGATATTTTAGATGCCTGCTATAATCCATAATTAGGATTTTAATAGCAATAAGAAGATGAAATATTCTCTACTGGCAACATTTATTATAGATTTTGAAGTTCACTTAAAAATACTTGTGTGAAACTCTTGTTCATTGCTGGTGGAATGTAAATTGGTAGAGTTTCTTAGGAAAAGTGACAGTGTCTATCAAAACTGAAGACACACATACGCTATGACTTAACAATTCTTACTCTTGGGTATAGACCAAACATAAATGAGGGCTTTTCCCCACCAAATATGTGTGTGAGAATGTCCATAGCAACTTTATCCTTGAAAGTTAAAATTAAAAATAAATGTTCATCTATAATAAAATAGAAAAACAATTGTTGTATATACAATGGGATATTACACAGCAATTAAAAGACCAAACTACAGTTACATGTAGCAACAGTAACTACTTCTACAAGTTTAATATTGAGTAAAAGAAACCAGACTTCACATAAAAGAATATTTACTGTATTACTACATTTATCTGAAGATTGGCAGAAGGCAAAATTCATGGTGACCAAGGTTGGAATAATGGAGGGGTGTTGACTAAGTGACACAAAGAATCTTCTGGGGTAAAAGAAATGTTCACATCTTGATCTAGATGATTTACTCATAGATCTTGATCTTAATCTATTCATAAATTAAATACATTGAGCTATACACATAAGATTTATATGCTTTATGTGAATTATTACTCAATAAAAATTTTATACTACACTATTTTTGTAGCTAAGGCTTCTGTTTTGTGTATTGTCTGAGTTCATTTTTTTCTTTACTGAAACCATATTCCAGACGTCCATAAAACTAACAGCAGTAAAAGATATATTGCTGTTTTTCTTAAATGAGAACCTTGTTCACATACCAGTATTAATTGAGAGAAGTAATCTTTGGTCCTTTGGTCATGTCATAGTCTCATGAGATTTTTAAGAAAGATGTAACCATATCAGAATGGTGGGGGACACTGGAAATGGTCTCACCATTTTGCTCCTTTCCCTGCTAAACTTTTTCTATAGTTTATACTTGGCTAAATAAGAGCAAATGACAGCCATTATCTTAAAAAGAAGAGTGTGCATTACAGGGATGTATCTTGTTTGCACTTTTGGTGACCTAAAATTTTGTAAGATAAGAATTACTAGCACTACCAAGCATATTTTCTGAGTTTAAAAACGGGAAAAGAACAGAATACATTGTTAATTTGTCAGGAGAGTCCTAACACTCCTTTTATTTACTATTCCACTTTTCAATTATCAAGGCATTTATTTGGTTTTTTTTTTTTTTTTTTTTGAAGAGAGATATTAAAGCAGTGTGTGTGTATTGGTAAAAGCCATTTATGACAAAGTAAAGAAATTAATCAATGTATATTAGTTGACACATGCAAAACATTCCAGAGGGTACTAAAAAAATATAACATATGCCCCCTCAACTCCTCAATATAATTTTGTGAAAGAAATAAGCATGCTAAAGTTTAAATAAACAAAGATTCCCATACTAATAGATTTTTAAAAACAACTAGAATAGTTATATTAACACAAAGTAGGTGACACAGGCTGATACCAAGAGTTCAAAGCCAGGTAACATTATTTCAAAACAGAGGACAGGACTTATGTGAAGGTACAGAGCAAAGGAATTGAGGAGCAGGAATTCCAGACTAGAAGATAAGAGCTTCAACAAAGGCATAAGGCAGGAAATCACAGAACAGCCCAGCGATAACACAGGAGGTGAGTGAGGATTAATGTTAAAAAGAAGTGACCTGATGGAGCTTGATGGACCTTGATGGAAACCTTAGCAGTTATCAAATCCAAAGCCCTATTTGCAAATGTCGTGGCATACCCAAGGTCACTCAGTAAGTTTACGGCAGAGCCTAGTTAAGTATAGTTCCCCTAACTTCAGATTCTGGGCTCAGGACTCCGAGGTTAAGGTCAAGGGGGGTTAGATAATGGGGAGTCACTGAGAGTTTATGAGCAGGGGGTTGGGGAGGATCAGCACAGTGCTTTTAGAAATTAAACCTAACAGTAATGTGGAAACCCATTAAGAATAAAGACAGGAAACCAGATAGAAGGCTGCTGCTGCTGCTAAGTCACTTCAGTCATGTCCGACTCTGTGCGACCCCACAGACGGCAGCCCACCAGGCTCCCCCGTCCCTGGGATTCTGCAGGCAAGAACACTGGAGTGGGTTGCCATTTCCTTCTCCAGTGCACGAAAGTGAAAAGTGAAAGTGAAGCTGCTCAGTCGTGTCCAACTCCTAGCGACCCCATGGATGGCAGCATGCTAGGCTCCTCCATCCATGGGATTCTCCAGGCAAGAGTACTGGAGTGGGCTGCCATTGCTTTCTCCAGGTAGAAGGCAATTGCCACAAATTTGTCATCAGGTGTGTAGGACATTACTAGGGTGAAACAAAAGATAGAGAACAAGGGGTAAACTGAATAACCAGGAGGCTCCCTGAGTGATGGGATGACTAGGGTAAGATGAGATCATTAAGACAGAAAAGGGAGTCCCAAGTAAGTCTTTGTCTGAGAGGAAATAATCCATATGCTTAATCCATATTAAAGTTAGTCACTCAGTCATGTCCGACTCTTTGTGACCCCATGGACTATAGCCCACCAGGCTCCTCTGTCCATGGAATTCTCCAGGCAAGAATACTGGAGTGAGTTGCCATTTCCTTCTCCAGGAGATCGTCCCACCTCAGGTATCGAACCCAGGTCTCCCACACTGCAGGCAGACTCTCTATCGACTGAGCCACCAGGGGAGTCCTATGCTTAACATAGAGGAGCACTTTAATCAATGTTTAAATGAGTAAGTTGCGCTTATTCAAGTGAATAAGTTGTGTTTTTAATGTACTGAGTTTGAGCTAAAGACAGAAAAGGATCTCAATGAAGAAATAACCAAGGGACTTCCCTGGTGGTCCAGTGGTTATGACTTTAAGTTTCCACTGCAGGGGCATGGGTTTGATCCCTGGTCAGGGAACTAAGACCCATGCATGCCGTACCACATAGCCAAAATAGAAATATATATATAATACATATATATAATACATATTATATTTATATATATATATATATATATATATATATATATATATATATATATATATTCAGAGACCCAAGTATAAGGCTGGAGCTTGGGAGAAAAGCGAAGTGGGAAAGACGAGTTTAGAAATAGTTGCGGTAGATATTCTTGTGACTATAGCAGTGAAAATGCATCTCTAACAAGGAGGAGACAGAGAGAGAAGAAGAAAAGGGGAGGAGGAGGAAAGCAGAAAGAGAAGCACAGAACGAGAGACCATGTCTGGAAGTTGTGGTGGGACGAAACAGAGCCAGTAAAGTAACCTGAGAAAAGGTCAGGGAACAGGCATTCACCTCAGGAAAAGCACCATCTTGTTTGAGCCTCATGATAATGCCATGGAGAAGGCAAGGCCAGTATCATTATTCTCATGTCAAAATGAGGAAGCTGAAGCTGGGAGGGGCTGAGTAACTAGCAACAATTCCATATGCAGGCTGTGCCATCTGCTGCAGCAGAAAAGACGCGGGTCTGGTCTGGACTCAAAGCCAGGTGTAGCACTCGGCCTCGGTGGTCTGTGGGAAGATAGACAAGACAGTGTCAAGGGCTGTTACCTAGGACTGGGAAGCAACCTAAACTGGGGACCATGAATCCCATCCCAGGATAAAGGGCTTCTCCAAACACCTGCCACATTCAGGGCTGGCGCTCCCACTGCACCTTTGCCAAGAAAACACAGTCAGCGTGGGCTCTGGGGGACACCCTAAAGTGGCCAAGGTTCTGCTTCACCACTCCCCTTCAGGGTGTTTCCCCCTTGTATTAGATCCCTAGGGCTGCTGTAACAAATTACCACAAGCTACACGGCTTAAGACAACAGAAAAATATTCTCTCACAGGCCAGAAGTCCCAAATCAAGGGGTTGGCAGGGCTGGCTTCCTCTGGAGACTCCATTCCCTGCCTCTTCTAGTTCTGGCAGCTGTTGACCATCCCAGAATGGTGGCCACGTCACTCCAGTCTCTGCTTCCATGGTGAAGTTGCCTCCACATCTGTGTGTCTGTTCTCCTCTGTGTGCCTCTTATAAGACACTTTCTGTTTCATTTAGGGCCTATTTGAACAATCCAGAATGATCTCATCTCAAAATCCTCAACTTAATTACACCTGCAAAGACCCTTTAACCAAATAAAGTCACATTCCCAGGTTCCAGGGACTTTGACTTGGATAGCTCTGAGGGGACCAGCTTTTAGTTCCCCACAACCTCATGCCTTCTACCATTATTATTTCTGTATTCTCGATTCCACCAACACCCAGGAATTCCCATGGCCATGTTCCTACCACACATCCCATTCCTCCTCTTATCTTCCCCTGAAAGTAATCCCTTGAGAATCTTGGTTTCAAGAAGCTAATCAAATAAACTCATGCCGCTTAAGGGAAAAGGACACAAAAATCTATCCAACAAAGTAAACATGAGCCTTTTGTGTGAAATTCTGAGGACAGTACCCCTCTTTCTGTTATCCAACTGGCCATTTCTCAAAGAACATTCTATGGGACAATAGTTTTATATGAGGTTGTTAGATATTTAAAGATGAAAGGAGTCTTTAATGATCATGTTAATTTGGAAGCTCCAAGTTAAGGAAATTAAACAGGATTCCTTATTTCAAAACTGCCATATGCATTATAGGGCTTCCCTAGTGGCTCAGTAGGTAAAGAATCTATCTGTAATGCAGGAGACCCAGGTTTGACCCCTGGGTCAGGAAGATCCCCTGGAGGAGGAATTGGCAAAACACTCCAGTATTCTTGCTTGGAAAATTTCATAGACAGAGGAGCCTGTTGAGTTACAGTTCATGGGGTCACAAAGAATAGGACACAACTGAGAGACTAACACTTTCATATGCATTATAAATATTTGGGAGCAGAGGCAGCATTTCTGAAACTTACTTGGTCCTTTTGACTTGAGCATCTTCAAGGACTAATGATCCTCAGAAACTATTTTGCAAAACCTATCCTAATCCAACAATGACTTTCATGATCACAACTTTACACTGAAATAGACAAAGCTGACTCCATGAAAGAAAACTGGAACTAGGACAAAGGAGGAAAGACGGAGGGGGATATGTTTCTGACTGGGTAGGTATTTGGGGGCACAAATAAAATCAAATGAGATGAGTGTTCACCCCCTCATAGAGCAGTATAGCTTACAACTCAATTGAAGCTGGAATTTTAGAAATAATCTTGTTCTCTGACACAAGATTCTCAACAGCAAAGAGTGTAGCTACACTATTTCACTCCTAAAGGAGACATTTCTTAGATACTTAGGGCTTTTTCCACCTACACACAGAACTCCCAGCGCTCTCCTTCATGCATACACAGACACACACAATATGCACAGAGAAATGCCCCCAAGGACACATGGGATTGGCCCTAGGCATGTTGGTGCATAAAAAATGTTTAAATTCATCGATATAATGTCATCCTTTTAATTTAGAGTTGAAGAAAAACTTTAAGAATATCAAACACTTTGTTCAAGGTCACACAGCTGGTTAATGACAGAGCCAGAACTAGAATTCAGTTCAAAGCTTTAACTGTTTACCATGCTCCAAACCCAGCATAAAGAAGAGTTTCTTTTTCTATTAAAGGCCAGTATCCATTATTATGCTGGGAAAGATTGAAGGCAAAAGAAGAAGGGGCGGCAGAGGATGAGATGGTTAGATATCTTCATCATCTCAATGGACATGAATCTGCACAAACTCTAGGAGATAGTAAAAGACAGAGGAACCTGGCATGCTGCAGCCCATGGGGCCACAAAGAATCAGATAGGACTGAGTACTCACACACACACACACACACACACACACACACACACACACACAAGACATATAAATGAAAAGCAACCTAATTTAGTTAGGAAATTTGGAAAACTCAGCAGTGGCCACAGGACTGGAAAAGGTCAGTTTTCATTCCAATCCCAAAGAAAGGTAATGCCAAAGAATGCTCAAACTACTGCACAATTGCACTCATCTCACACTCTAATAAAGTAATGCTCAAAGTTCTCCAAGCCAGGCTTCAGCAATATGTGAACCGTGAACTTCCAGATGTTCAAGCTGGTTTTAGAAAAGGCAGAGGAACCAGAGATCAAATTGCCAACATCCACTGGATCATCGAAAAAGCAAGAGAGTTCCAGAAAAACATCTATTTCTGCTTTAGTGACTATGCCAAAGCCTTTGACTGTGTGGATCACAATAAACTGTGGAAAATTCTGAAAGAGATGGGAATACCAGACCACCTGACCTGCCTCTTGAAAAAACTGTATACAGGCAAGGAAGCAACAGTTAGAACTGGACATGGACCAACAGACTGGTTCCAAATAGGAAAAGGAGTACATCAAGGCTGTATATTGTCATCCTGCTCATTTAACTTTATGCAGAGTACATCATAAGAAGTGCTGGACTGGAAGAAGCACAAGCTGGAATCAAGATTGCCGGGAAAAATATCAATAACTTCAGATATGCAGATGACACCACCCTTATGGCAGAAAGTGAAGAAGAACTAAAGAGCCTCTTGATGAAAGTGAAAGAGGAGAGTGAAAAAGTTGACTTAAAGCTCAATATTCAGAAAACTAATATCATGGCATCTGGTCCCATCACTTTGTGGCAAATAGACGGAGAAACAGTGGAAACAGTGGCTGATTTTATTTTTCTGGGCTCCAAAATCACTGCGGATGGTATTACAGTCATGAAATTAAAAGATGCTTACTCCTTGGAAGGAAAGTTATGACCAACCTAGACAGCATATTAAAAAGCAGAGACATTCCTTTGCCAACAAAGGTCCATCTAGTCAAAGCTATGGTTTTTCCAGTAGTCATGTATGGATGTGAGAGCTGGACTATAAAGAAAGTTGAGCGCAGAAGAATTGATGCTTTTGAACTGTGATGTTGGAGAAGACTCTTGAGAGTCCCTTGGACTGCAAGGAGATCCAACCAGTCCGCCCTAAAGGAGATTAATCCTGGGTTAATTGGAGGGACCGATGTTGAAGCTGAAACTCCAATACTTTGGCTATCTTATGCGGAGAGCTGACTCATTTGAAAAGACCCTGATGCTGGGAAAGATTGAAGGCAGGAGGAGAAGGGGACAATGAAGGATGAGGTGGTTGGATGGCATCACCGACACAATGGGCATGGGTTTGGGTGGACTCTGGGAGTTGGTGATGGACAGGGAGGCCTGGCGTGCTGTGATTCATGGGGTTGCAAAGAGTCGGACACGACTGGGCAACTAAACTGAACTGATACCAATGCTTTAAAATTAAACCTAAAAAGAAAATTCTATTCAATAAATATAATCAGTGATAAATACTCATGCATTCTTTATTATGTGCATTAAGATGAAAAGGAAGGAGGGAGAGAAAGTGGAAAAAGGAGTAACAGGGGGAAAGTCCCAAATCTTTTATAAAACAGACTTTGAAAAATATCTTCATTTAAAAGATGGACAGCTACTTCCAGAACTTGTTAGGAAAATGGTCTTTGGATGGAAACAAAAGCATTCTTGAAATACTTCTTTCACATTCATGACAATCTTAGTTTATAGGATAGAAGGAAATGCCACCTATTTCAGATGAAGTTCTTCTTTAGAATCTACATCCCCACGTTCCAAGAGTACTGTCACTGGAAGTATTGACAGGTTGGTTTTCTTTATGCAGCAACAGCCATAAATGAGGCCATGTACTGACGCATGTGTGATGGACTGATGGAACCTAATCAAAGGCCAGATCTCACTTATAAGCTAGAAAGTCACCTACCACTGTTTCAAAGCTTAGAAATTTCAGCCTTGGCGGTGGGGGTGGGGGGGTTGGCGGAGCGGGTAGGAGGGGAAATTATTAGGCATCTTTCTCCTATAGTCAGATGGATAAGAACCTCTTTAACTAAAATTTTCCTTCAGAGAATTATGACTGTGCGTAACAGGATAAGAATTACTGAAAGCATGACCATAATTGAGAATAGCTTCTTTCCAGCTTTTTGACCACAATTCATTGTCAAAACTACATGTGGTGACCTCATAAATATACATGCAAATGTATTGATAACAAGGACAAAAGTTTCATAAAGTAAAACCTACTTTTCCATTTTTCCATTCTATACCATACTATTTCTTTTTTTTCAATGCTGATCTTGACCCACGATGGAAATACTGACTCACAGTAAAAACACATAGAAGCTGAAGACCTCAGCAGCCCCACACCATGTGGCATTGCCCCCTGAAGGGTGTTCACAGAGCAAGATCTTGAGATGTTCCCATACAAAGACTTCCCAATGCGCTTGGGAAACACCAAATGGTTCCTCTAGGAGTCCCAATACATGTAATGTATCAAAGGCTTTGAGACATCATTAAGAAAGAAAATCTGCTCTTATTTAACTCAGAATTTCCAAATTTATCTGACCACATGATGTGCATTTGTAAAACAATCTTCCTGCTAAATATTTTGGGGAAATATTGTACATAGAAGAAACTACTGAGTCAGAGATGAAAATTAGTGTCTAAAAGTTCAAAATTAACTGCATCTTCTCCAACCAAAAACATTTTAAAGGAAGTAGAAAGGGTTAAATATACTCTCTGCTGTCTAATATTAAAAAAATTCACAAATCATTAAAAAGTATAACTTATTATGACCAGAAAAACAGAAAAAAAAAAAATAAAAGCACTAATACCTTCTCTATTCTGAGCATCAGCAAATTCATGCAAAAGTTATCTATCAGTACTCCCACCTAGGTTTTAAGGCTTGATTTAAAATGTTTCCATAAACTAAAAAGGTCTGGTAAATTGTAATTAATATATGCAAAGGACCACTTCATGCTTCTCCTACACCCATCCTGGCACTGAAGTGGCTCTGTCAAGAGCTGTCTGTATTTTTATTCACCAAGTCACACAGTATAACAGCTGAAGGATAGGAAGTTATTTTGAGGCTAACCAGAGCTCCAGCCAGGATGAGCAGCAGAAGCAGGAAGACCCTCTGTTAAGGTGTTTTGTCGTTGCCAAATAACATTCCCAGAATCTCCAGAGAGTCATGGCATCATCACCATATAATATCATATATATTTGATTTTTGTCTATCTTCTCCCACAGAAGTATAGGCTCCATGATGGTAAGGATATTGCCTGTCTGGTTCACCTGTGTATGCCCAGCACCATCAAAGTTGCCGTACATAATAGATGCTTAATATTAATAAATAAATGTTGAATAAATACATTTCAGGGATGACCAGAAAATGAGTTGAGTGGCAAAAGGAAGAAGACAGAATATATAATCAGAGGTCTACAAGAGACTGGATGTCAGTGCCCTGTTCCTTCAACAACCAACACTTCTATTTTCCTCAGCCCCCACTTAATATTTCAGATTGCACCCAAAGATAGTTTAAGACTCTTAAGAACAAGGCCTGAGTCTTGTTCTCCATCATGCAGTCTTGCTCTCAAGAAGTAGCCAGTAAGTGTTTACAGAACCACACCAGGAAACAACATCAGTCTGTCTTGAAAGGGCAGAGGCTCCCCCAGAATCTCATGTTCTGGAATGGTCTTCCCACATAGAATAATGTCACCCTTTTCATATTTTCTTAACTTCCAAACATTACAACACTGTTGGTTCTTCTTCCAAATAGGGTAAAATAAGTTACAATGCTAACTCCAGAGTTCAGAAACACAGTTTGAAAACTGCCCACAATTATCACTTCATCATCCCTACATTATGCAAAAAAAAATGACCATTATAACTGATGAAAAATCTTAGTCAAATTCAGAAACACTCATCTATCCCTGAGGTGTGGTAAGTAGGGTATTTTCCTCTGATAAAATATACACTTCAAAGAACTAGAAGAAGAAAATCTTCCACCCATGGCTTTTTCCATCAATAACAGCTCACCTTGCAATAGGTGCATGTCATTTTACCTACCTATATACTTACCAAAAAATCCACGTGACCTGGCCAGACTAGGACAGGTCCACATAGTCACATCATTCTTGGGAGAACCTTGGCCAGTTGTAATCTCCTTTGTCTTAGGTAGCCAGGTTAGGGAACAAATCTGTAATAATGACCCCCCCCCCCAAAATACAGAATTATGGCAATTTCTGATTCATTGAAAGCATTTTAAACTAGGTCTAGGCAGTATGTTCTGTCCACATCTACTTTCCAGTCTACATATAAGGTTAGGGTATTAGAGGAATTATGTTAGTTCCAGGAAAGTTTATCCCAAAGCAACAAAAAACTAAATATACAAAGAGACTTAGGCACAATGAACCTATGAATTGAAGTGGACTATGATTATTTTATTTTCTTGGGCTCCAAAGTCACTGCAGTCAGTGACTGCAGCCATTAAATGAAAAGACACTTGCTCCTTGGAAATAAAGCTATGACAAAACAAGACAGTGTGTTAAAAAGCAGAGACATCACTTTGCCGACAGAGGTCCATATAGTCAAACCTATGGTTTATCCCGTAGTCATGTGTGAATGTGACAGTTGACCATGAAAAAGGCTGAACATCGAAGAACTGATGTTTTCGAATTGTGGTGCTGGAGAAGACTCTAAACAGACCCTTGGACTGCAAGGAGATTAAACCAGTCAATCCTAAAGGAAATCAACCCTGAATATTCATTGAAAGGACTGATGCTGAAGCTGAAGGTCCAATACTTTGGCCACCTGATGCAAAGAACTGACTCATTGGAAAAGACCCTGATGCTGGGAAAGACTGAGGCAGGAGGAGAAGGGGGCAACAGAGGATGAGATGGTTGGATGGCATCATCAACTCAAAGGATGTGAGTTTAAGGAAACTCAGGGAGCTAGTGATGCACAGGGAAGTCTGGTGTGCTGTAGTCCACGGAGGGTTGCAAAGAGTCGGATACAACTTAGCTACTGAACGACAACAGCATGATCATTGTCCAGTCAGACTGCTCCCAAGTTTCACAGTTAAAGCAAAGCTGAGAAAGAAAATGGAAAAAAAAAAAAAAAAAAGGAAAAAAAAAAGATACACAAGTTAAAATAACTTGCAACTCACAGGTGAAAAGGGTTTCACAAAAAAAAAAGACCTCTTAGGAGTTGAAACTCCTATAGATTCAGCAGCTAAAGAGAGGTGTGTTTGGGTGCTATGCTCTATCATATATTATTTTCACAAGATTCTAGAAGATCAGAACGAAGGTGAACTCCAGGAAAGACATTTACCTGTGAGTTTGTGCTTGAGGTCTGGATGCTCTGTCCAGTATTTATGTCCAGGATGTATAAGCATCCATCCTTCATTCCTCCTCCAACAGCGAGGACTTCAGTCTGCCAGGGACACCAATCAATGGCCTTTAAAGTTTCAAATAATCACAGAGGCAGGTCAGCTTTGGAGGTGAACTCATGAATGAGATGCACACATATAACCAGAAGTTCCAGAGTTCTGCTCCCATGGCAGATCTCCAGAACCTCTGATCCAAAGGCAAGAGCTACAGCCCTCTCCAGAGAATACTTCTCATGGACTAGAAATCACCTATTGGTGTCTTCTTCAAATTTAGGTAACGAGTGCAAGTATTTCAAACAGAAAAATTACACAATAATATGTTTGAAAAACTACATTCAACATATCCAAAGGGGCAAAAAATCTGCTGCTAAAATAGTTGACATGTACCTCTAGAATCTGATCACCAAATGCAGTCTTCCTCTGGTTTGTCTACCTGTGTCCTTAGGTTCTAGGTCAGAGAAGGGAACAGAAGAGAATGGAGAGCTATACCTGCTTGCTCGCAACACAAAAATCTTATGTTTCAAATCCTAATGAAAGGTTGCTGCTACGAGCTATGAACGACACCAGGATTCATGTCCTCTGGAAGAGAGGGATTCAATCCAGGGCCAGAGACAAGGCTTGATCACTCAGAGCTTTTGTGTAGCAAAGCTTTATTGAAGTATAAAATGGAGAAAGCTTCTGACACAAACATCAGAAGGGGACAGAAACAATGCCCCCTTGCTAGCTTTTAGCAAGGTGTTTTGTACCTGTTAGCAACTTGCTAATCGAATAAAGGAACACCTCAAAACCGAGAGAGTTGCACCAGGCCCCTCTCCCACAACATGCATTTGAGATAGCACTGACACAAAGTGAGTCATCCCCAGTCATAAAGTAATTGACATGAATCTTGAAGAAGGGCAGATCTCCAAGCAAATACATAGTTTCCTTAACATAGCTTAAGAGAACATTTCCATGAGTAAGAGGTACTGGTTTGTTGATCCATTATCAGTTCAAGGTTTGAGTCTTAGGGGAACCAATTTGAAGAAAGGCAGATTCCAAGGAAAATACATAGTTTCATTAACATAGCTTAAGAAAAACTATGTTAACATTTCCATAAGAAAAATCACATTGTTTAGCTCAAGGTTTGAGAAAAGTTAAGTTCAGGTTGAATTGGGTGTTGCCATGACAAGACAGGATTAGAAGAGAAAAGAAAAAAAAAACTTCTGCCACTTGCAGTTTATTTCCTCCGGCCACCTGGGGACCTCCAGCCTTCCTACCAAGGCTGTTAATCCTCTCACTAATACATTTTAGAAAATAAAATTGCCTATTCTTTAGTTATAAATTACTACTGCTAATCCTGACGTTTTCACTTATAGTTTCCCATGTTTAACATATTTTTCATAATTATAATTTTTAATTATCCCACAATATTCTATTATGTTATTATACTCTAATTAATGTTTGTTCTCGTGCTGCACTCAGGTTGATTTTTTTTTCATTTGTTTTTTTTCCAAATGGCAATATTTTTTTGGCTGCACCACGTGCAGCTTGTGGGATCTTAGTTTGCCAACAAGGGCTCAAACCCGGGCCCCCAGCAGTGCAAGTGCAGAGTCCTAACCACCATACCACCAAGGAATTCCCTGATCTTCATCTTATTTTCATTTGGTTTGCAGTGGGTTGGGTTGAGCTTTTTGGAGAAAGTTGTGGGGTGGGGGGTTGTACTCTTTGTTTTTATAAAGAATACTCTAATGAATATATTCTGGCATATGTCTTTGTTTCCAATATATTATTTTTTGGTAAATTCCAAGCTTCAGAAGTGCTGACATAAATTTTTCCAAATAGTAGTAACTTTTTACACCAGGATCAGATGAGTAGACTCATCTCATCCTCAGTTTAAGCTCATTTATCATTAAAACTTAATCTCCCATCCCACTTGCCCTTCTAGAAACTTTGCCAATATCCTCCATCAATATATAGAATCTCATTCTCCTCCCTTTGAATCTGGGAGGGCTTGGGACTGGCTTGCAAACAACTGAATGCACCAAAAGTGTCACTACATGACTTCTGGAATTGGGTCATAAAAGGTGATGCTGTTGCAGGAAGGGGGAACCCTTCCGGGCCTGAAACTGGGCTCTTATCTAACACTCAGAAATGCATTGTACGAGGAGACACATGTGCTGACAAAACAAGAGATTTTATTGGGAAAGGGCACCCGGGTGGAGAGCAGTAGGCAAGGGAACCCAGGAGAGCTGCTCTGTCAGTGGCTCACAGTCTCCGGTTTTATGGTGATGGGATTAGTTTCTGGGTTGTCTTTAGCCAATCATCCGACTCAGAGTCCTTCCTGGTGGTGCATGTCTTGTTCAGCCCAGACGGATGCCAGAGAGAAGGATTCTGGGAGGTAGTCGGACCTGTGGTGTCTCCTTTTGACCTTTCCTGAGCTCTTCCAGTTGGAGGTGGCTTATTAGTTCCGTGTTCCTTACCAGGACCTCCTGTCTAAAACAACTCACGCAAATGGTTACTATGTGCCTGGCCAGGGTGGGCGGTTTCAGTCAGCGTGCTTGCCCTAACCATGTCACTTGCACCTTGCTCTCTGAAGCACTGGCCCTGCTGCCCTGAACCACGAAGTCCACCTCTCTTAAGGCAGCCGGTGGTAAGGAAGCCCATGTGGTAAGACTAGGCTAAAAATGTAGAGGAGCTCTGAGACCACATGAAGAGGGAAGGATGACTGGCCAGTCAACACTGTCCCAGCTCCTAGCACTTCCAGCTTCAGTCACTGCCTGACTGCAACCTCATGAGAGACCCTGAGCCAGACTGCTCAGAAGAGCCCTTCCTAAAGTCTGACCCACAGAAACCATAAAAGATAATAAAATAATTATGTTAAGCCAGCCACTAGGATTCAGGGTAATTTGTTACATAAAAATAGATATCAGAATAAATATAATTAGAAACCACAGACAATGAAATATGATTGTAGTTCATACAAGAAAGACAGCGAAGAGCTCTAATCGGCCAAACTTCATTCAAAGTAAAGACCTTGGCCTTGTATTATGAATAAATGTACAATTTAATTTTGAAATTAAAATTGAATTGAAATGAAATATTTGCTGAATAAAATAAATTGAATTTAAAGATTTACAATATATGTGTACTATTTCTCATGGTTACCTGCCTTGTCTTTTTCAAATAACCATTCCGTTACACCCCTTACTGGGCTGAATAAGAGAGTTGTTTCAGTAAAAACAAAATTTTGTATATAATTTGAAGAAACTGAGAAATTCTCCTGAGCCCAGGAACCTCAGTTTTACCACAGGATGAATATTAGTTATTTTTTATATTTATTAGTAATCATTCTCTTCAGTATCCTATTTCTAATTAGCTTTTACTACAAACAGGCTGTTTTGGCAAAACTAGAAGCTCCATCATGAGCAGAATCACACAGATGTCAACATCTGCAGTCTGCTCGTTACACTAATTGGTTAGTCTGCGGTGCCTGCAAGAACATTTACACTAGTGACTGTTCTTATGATTCCCCAGGTAGTAGATGCCACAAGGCTTGGCTTGTTCAAGTTTCCAGAAACTCTATTGTCAACTTAAAAAAATGCACAGCAGGAAGAGTTATGAGTAAGTTTTACTTGGGGCAAAATAAGGACGATAGCCCAGGAGACAGCAGCTCAGATACCTCTGAGAAACTACTCCAAAGAGGTAGAGGGAAGGTCAGTATATATGTGATCTTGGTGAAGGGGGAGTACATGCACTCAAGCACCTATTTTCTAATGTAGGTTTCTGCTAGTCACAAGGAGCAGTCGTCACCATGAAGGATTTTAGTGCTTTTCTAGATGTGGGAGATATAAGAATTGGGCTCAAAAAATCAGCTCCTGAACTATCTTAAGACCTGTTCTGCCTGTTTTCCCCAAGCACACTGCTTCATTTCTGTTCTTCACCCTGAACTCCTTTCACGCTAAGTCACTTCAGTCGTGTCCGACTCTTTGTGATCCCATGGACTGTAGCCTGCCAGGCTCCTCTGTCCATGGGATTCTCCAGGCAAGAATACTGGAGTGAGTAGGTATTATCTTCTCCAGGGGATCTTCCTGACCTAGGGATCAAACCTGGGTCTCCCACATTGCAGGCAGATTCTTTACCATCTGAGCCACCAGGGAAGTCCTTCAGGGGGTATTGAAAATTAGCAGCTGCAGCGGTACATGATTTAATTCTTATAGAGGTAGATGGCAAGAGCCAATGGCAAGTGCCAATGTGTAGTCGACAATATCTTAATTCACTGTATTTCACAGTTTAATTCACTGTATTTCTGATAAGACATCTAAGAATATAAGCAGCTCCTTGCAGGAAGCAGCTCTCTGCAAGAGAGCTTTTGCCTTGTCACTTTATCAAAGCTATATTTTAACTAACCTTTTCACCAGATGACCCCAATGCTTAACCACCAGCCCAAGCATACCTTTCAAAACTGTTGAATTTCTTACCTTGACTGCTGTAGGCCGATGGATGACTTTTAGTGGGTGGCCCTGTGTGTGTGCACCTGGATCATGGGGCCATATAGTTAGCAGTCCATCACTACAGCCACTGGAAAGCAGCTTGCCACTGGGCGCCCACTTCAGCCCACACACAGCTTGTTTGTGTTGAAGAGTTCCAACATGGTGCTGGGCTACCCGAACGTCATGATGATAAACACGGCCCAGTCTCGACCCACTGCCAAGAGGTAAAGGGGCAGGTTAGGACAGAGAACTTGAGCCCTATTGCTGCATAAGCATAACATGAAGAGAAGTATTGTTCATGCTCTTGAAAAACCCCTTAGGATAGATTCAAAACATGGATATTTCTTGACTTAATAAGGATGAAGTATATTGTCTGGGTGATTCTTCTCACAAGTTAAGTAGATTTGTCTGACAGTTTCAAATCTGGATATTAAAAATATATCCTTTGATAGATATCTCCAATGGCTTTAATATGATGCAGACAGGCATGGAAAAGATAAATTTAGAAGATTATCATATTTTCCCAGATCGTAGTTTATGTATTGGACACAGGAAATATTACTTTTCTGGAATTCAATACCTCATGTTATCTCAATGAAATGGTGCATATACCATATATCTGTTAGACATAGAAACGTATTGTTTCCTTTTTCTAGTAATCTGCAGAACTACTTGTTTATTCTATTATCATCTAAAAAGATTATAAAACTATCTGAAAGTCACAACAAACTGCAATATGATTCAAAATCACTGGATAATGTCTCTACTCTCAGTGATTTGGATCCAAATGATGATAAAGGTCCTATCACTCAAAGATAATGAGTGACACGGATAATGATTTCTGCACTAGTTTTCTCCACGGAGAAAGTAAATAAGTGCCTACAATTATTTCTTGAAATTTCTCAAAATCCAGTGTCAGATTCTTAAAAAACTACTTAGGCTCAGCCCTGAATAGCATTCTGATGAACTACACAGACTCGGCAGCCAGACCACCTGGTTCAAAACCTGACTCTTCCCCTTATGCTAACCATGTGACCTCAGGCAGCTGTCACAGTTTACTCCTCAAAAAAAGAGGGTACGAGGGATACAAACCACTTTGTAGTATTATTGTAGATATTAAAATACAGTTATATACATCAAGAGTTAGCACAGAGTACTCCAAACATTTTGAAAGTGAAGTCGCTTACTCGTGTCCAACTCTTTGCAACCCCAAAGACTGTACCTACCAAGCTCCTCCATCCATGGGATTTTCCAGGCAAGAGTACTGGAGTGGGTTGCCATTTCCTTCTCCAGGGGATCTTCCCGATCCAGGGATCGAACCCAGCTCTCCCGCATTACAGGCAGACGTTTTAGCTGCTATTATTCTAAGAAAATATTTGCTCAAATTCCTCATGGATAATGAAACTAAACTTACCCAGTGTAGATTGTAAAAGGAACCCAAGTGTAGAATTGACTTGGCTGCAACAACGCCTCAGGGTAAATATTTATTCCTTTATAAGGGCATTTTGCATAAGTAGTTTTAAGTATGGCTATAATCACAAAGTTTTGAAATCTCAATTTACATCTGAGCTACTGAAAGAAATTGTAGAAGGCTTTGAGTTTTATTTAAGAAACACAGTATGAAGATGAATGACTTATTAAATAAATATTTAGACTGATTATGTAGACTCACAGGGACAAGTCACTTAACTTTTCTAGTCAAAAAGTAGTTAGACAACTAAATCACTAGTTCTCAAAAGTGACGAAGCATCAACATCACTTGAGAAATTAGAAATGTATATTGTCAGCCCAACATCAGACCTACTGAATCTCAAATTCTCAGAGAAAGGGCAGCAATCTGGGTTTTGAGGAGCATTCCAGGCCATTCTGACACATGGTCAAGTTTGAGAATCACTGAACTGGTTATTCTATGAGGTTCCTTCCTTCCAGCTCTAACCTCTGTGGGTCTGTGAATTGGAATTATGCCCCCAGAGAGCTTAACATATTCCCCATTAGTGATACTGACATCAATAAATACTGATTTCAACAAAATATCCCTCTAGCAAGTATTACTTGTTACAGAGAAACTTTCTGCTTAAACAAAGTTTTACATTTTACTTTAACAATCATTTCACCTGTAAATCTTGAGCCTCACAATCCCAGTAGGAGCACACGCTGCAGACACAGAGCCACCATGGAACACATGGCCCCTGGACCACTTACATCACCAGGTCTGAACAGCTGACAGTTATGGCAGGATCATGACTGTTACTAATCATGTCTGTCTGGTTTTACTTTGGTTTTGGTTTCAAATTTTATAGTTCTGTTCACCTGTAATCAATTGGTGATGCAAACGTAATTGGTTCCAATGAGATGCTTCTCACCTGCTGAGGATATAATGATTCCAGCTTAGAGCCCCAACTACTGATAAATGGCCAAGCATATTTCTCAGTCGCTTTTTAGTGACCACATCCCATAACTGAAAAAAAATGAAAAAGCATGGTTATGTAGCATTTTCACAACCCACAATCTTCTCAAAGAGCTAATAGCCAGTTAGTGTTGATACAGCCAGCTCTTGTGCTAAGTTCAGTACCTCTAACCCTAAAGCAGTTTTCAATGCTGTCTGCATATTTGGATCATCCAGGGAGCAGAGTTTGGGTGCTAGATATTCTGATTCAATGGTGGGAGTAAGAGCCTGGGCATACAGCATTTATTTTAAAGTTCCTTAGGTGAATTCAGTCTGCTGCAAAAAGTTGAGAATCACTTCTAGTTCCTTCAAACCATGGGAATTCCAAAGCTGGAAATCCACTTACAGTTATTAACAAATAAAATTTCAGTGCCTACACAATTTCTAAAGTCAGGAAATCCATTTACTGCTAAGAGACTCCTTTCCTGCCAGCTATAAAAAATATTGTAACCCATATTAGGAATGAGAACTTTGGCATAAGAAGAAATCATGACATGACCCTCATAGGATCATTACAGATGAAAAAACAGTAGAGCCATCTGTGGCCTTCCAAAGTCATTGGGCACCCAAGCAACATTGTTTATCTGTTGCTAATAAACAATAATAATAACACATGAAAAATAAGATAGATTGATAGAAACTTGCTAAGCTCCCATTTTAGATAGCCTATTAGAAAAAAATTCACTACTTTTAAGTAACTCCTGATTTTGGCTTTCGGTAAGAAAGGAGGACTGGAAGGTTATCTATTTCAGTTTTAGGACTTCTCTCCAAAGTTCTAAAAACTGGGGCTCTCATAAGCCCAACTTTAGTTTGAGAGAAAAAAATGAGGGGATAAAAGGAAATTGACACAAAGAAAGATTCTGTGAAAAAACAAAGCAGAGTATCCCTATGTCCTCATTAAACAGCATTCAGGGAAGACCCAGAATGGCATAACCTCTTACTCCCCATAGCTTCAAGCACCACATCTACTATAAGTTTCTTTATTTTATCATAACCTGTTATTAAAAGTCAATCTTAGGGACCTCCCCTGTGGTCCAGTGGTTAAGACTTCGCTTCCAATGGAGAAGGTATGGGTTTGATCCCTGGTCAGGGGGCTTAGACCCCACATGCCTTGCAGCCAAAGAAACAAAACGTAAAACAGAAGCAATGCTGTACCAAATTCAATAAAGATTTTAAAACTGGTCCATATTTTTTTTAAAAAGCTTTTAAAAAGTCAACCTTAGTTATCTAGCAACTATACAGAATACATTATGAGAAAGAAAAAGCTGTCCAGTACCTGTACTTCTCCCTCGCTGGTGCCAACTGCCAGGCAGTTTCCCTCTTTTATCCAGGACACAGAAGATATATAGTTACAAGTGAGACTTAAGTATATATTTTCAATTCTGTTGTGATTATCCCCATTCCAGATGTATACGGAAGATCCAAGGGCTATGGCAACAAGATTTTGACAATTCCAGTCCATGATATTCAGATCTATAAGAAAGCATTTCAGATTGGGGTGATCATACAGCCAAATAAAAATATTTTCAAACAAAATAACTTTACTTATAGCTAGAGGAGAAAGATTAATAATTTCCCCACGGTCAGTTAAAAAACAGAATCATGGATCCAATCAGATTATTAGAAGTTCAAAAATGAAAGCTGGAATAAAATCTTACATCAAGATATACAATAACGCTTATATCAAGATAAGCAATAATGCTTATCATTTATGCTCTTATATACTTATTTAGAGGCATTTAGAAAACTTGGCAGTTTCATCTACCATTATAAGTAATACATAGATTTCATCTAACAGATCATTAAAGTTTAAAAGCACATAATTCTTATGGAGACATCCTCGGACCTAGAATATACAGATGAGAGTTGCCACCATCATTTCTAAGCAAAAGACAACCTAACTACAGTAAATCTAGAAGAGGTGGTCTCTGGCTTATTTATGATACCTGGAAGTTCTTAGTATTCTCTATCTTACACTCTAAGAATTACATGAGTGCTCAGAGAAACCATATCTGTACGACCACATATTAAGCCATACCTGATCTTATTTCTTACAAGACAGAAACTCCTATCCTGATTGATACACATCAGTATGAAACTATGAATCTCACCAGTTCCACCAGAGCAGTCTAAGCTCCCTATAGCTCATCCCTCCCACCAATGCAAACTACGAATTCTAAACAAAATTCGAAAAACAAACAAACACCTGAGAACTCTGGAAAATAGGCAAAAGCAGGTAAACCAAGTTAAGAAAGTGAAAACTTGGGGAGGCAATCCACCCAGGGGTGAGTTTTCCACTCTTCTCCTTACATAGCTTTACACTGAGGGTGAGCCCCAATCATAGAATAACAGCAGTAGTTTGAACTCTAATAGAAAGCCTATCTTGTTTCTGGTCAAAGAAATCAGAGAAAGGGGCTCAAGGTGGCCAAAGTGTGAGGAGAAAGCCTGGGAGGGGAGAGGACCACAGAAAAGCATCCTCTTTTCTGTGAGTGTATGAACCCACACACACCTCAGCCTAACCCCAAAGTGTGTAAGTACAAGGAAAACTCATATTATCCAATTTAAAAAACATGGAGGAAAAATTTTTTTAAGAAATGGACAGAACCTCAGAGATTGGTGGAATAATATCCACAGATCTAAAAGTGAAAGTGAAGTCACTCAGTCGTGTTCAACTCTGCAACCCCACGGGCTGTAGCCTACCAGACTCCTCTGTCCATGGGATTTTCCAGGCGAGAATACTGGAATGGGTTGCCATTCCTTCTCCAGGAGATCTTCCCGACCCAGGGATTGAACCTGGGTTTCCCGCATTGTAGGCAGACAACGTATCTAACATATATGTAATTGGAGTCAGGTCTTGGAAACAAGAGAACAAGGTTTCATATGAGTGCTCCCCAGAAACCATAGAGACCAAAAGTCAGTGTAACATCTTTAAAATGCTGAAAATATATCTGGCAAGCCAGAATTCTATATCAAGCAAATATATCACAATAAGGGTAAGAGAAGCCTTCAGTAAGAGACCTGATCTGCAAATACTAACAGAAGGTTTTTTACTGAAAGTAAGTTATATAAGAGGAACATTTGGCCCTTTGGGAATGGAGGGGAATGTTATAATCGGTAAATATTTGGGTAAATATAAGGACCATTTTTCCCTCACACAAATATATATAGCTTTTTAAACTAACA
Organism: Muntiacus reevesi; assembly: GCF_963930625.1. Taxonomy (NCBI): domain Eukaryota; kingdom Metazoa; phylum Chordata; class Mammalia; order Artiodactyla; family Cervidae; genus Muntiacus; species Muntiacus reevesi. The sequence goes on from NC_089262.1 coordinate 44,859,429, forward strand.
CTTTTAACAATGGTTAAGTTTTCAATGCATGTAGATTTAAAACATAGACAACTAAAGCGACTCTCCCAAAAAAGCTGAGAGTTGGGGAAACACATGACTGCAAGATTTTTACATATTGTGTGAAATATGCAGCAGTAATTCTAGGTAGACTGAGAAAATTTAGACTGCATTGCAGTCCCTAAAGTAATAACTAAAAACATAATACAAGGAGATATAGCCAGAAAGCCAACAGATCAACTAATGTAGAAGTCAGAAAAAAAAAATGTCCAAGGAACGAGACTTAGTGCACTTTGAAATTTAAGAGGCCAAGAGACAGAAGAGGAGGGAAATCAGCAAAAAAAAAAACAAAAACAAGAAAGAGTGACCAATTGCCTCAAATGTGGTTGACAGAGTTAAGTAAATGAGCTCCAAAAAGTGGCTGTTAGATTTAGCAGTGAAGAATTTGGGGTGATGTTACAAAGAACAGTTTCAATGGAATGGTGAGATTTAAGAACTGACTAGCAAGGATTAAAAACAAAATGGGGAGAGAAAATAACAAATTATGAATTATAGACATCTTTTCACAGGTTTTGCTGTCAAAGGGAGACAAAAGGGGTTATGGCCTGAAGGGGAAGTGGGGAAAAAAGGTTTTTGTTTGCTTTTTAATATGAGTGCTGTGCTTTTTAAACATCTCTTGAAATGAATTCTTCAGTTTTCATTAATCATGGCAAGAAATTCTCTTAGAGAAGGAGGTATAGGAGAAGAATGATAGGGGAACTGTTCCCTTTAATGCTTTTGTGTTTTTCCTGCTCGTTCCTCTCTGCAAATGTACCACAGAACCAAACCTCATCCCTCTGCTCTTTCTCCCTCACCAGAAGAGCTCAACCTGGCTGTCAGCTTCAACTATAGTCATCTGACCTACACTCCAGCCTTTCCCTTCTTTCACCAACCTCATTTATAATGATTTCCCAGAAACTCTTAAATGTCTCACTGTTCCCTCAAATGTAATACTGCAAGAAAAGTCTTCCCTCCTCATACCATTTTTTCTGCTAACTAGTCTTCTTGGTGACACCACTGCTTCAAAACTTGGAATAATCTTAAATTTATCCCTCCTCCCATATATTTTTCCTTATGCAGAGAAAATAGTCCCTTACTTTTTCGTAACTCTCCTACTAAATGCATTCTGCATACTCTGCCGTGAATTTTCCTTTGATGTTTCGCCTAGTTGAGAATTGCCACAACAAATCTAAAAATCTGCTTCAGACTTTGAAATTTCTCTATAATCTGCATCAAACCCCTATTCCCCACTCCCCAAAGTATCCTCCTCACTGCCATTGATTATCATTAATTACCAACATCCTGCCTTTGTTCATGTTGCTAACATTGCTAAAAATGCTGTCTTCTCTTTTCCACTCCTCCAAGTCTACCCATCTTTTGAAGACCCATCTCAAGTCTTGGTATCTCCACAAAGTCTTTCCAGACAACTCCAAAGAGCACCAAACTATATATAGTCTTACCGCTCCTTATACCCCACAATTTACTGTTTATACTCTACATTGGCATGTTGGCAGCAGTTCAATGTGGGTTAGTCTCATCTTCCCAACTAGATCGCAAGCTTGAGACATAAGAAGAAACTAGGGACAAACAGCCAACATGGTTGTTTACTGGTAAGATTTATCTATGTTTAAAATAGAAGCATAAGAGTAGGTCATCATTTATATAGTTCATTTTATTACAGTAAAAATGTGTGTTTCTTGTGCCCCACCAAGACAAACAATGCCCATTCCTGAACATGAAAATTCTACAATGAAAAACTCACAATATTAAACATATTTGGATGGTACACCATTTAAGCATGAGGCACAAGGCCATTTGCTTCTTCCAGAATCAAATTTCAAGTTTATGCTACAGCACAGGATACATTTTGTCATTTCAATGTTTTAATTGATGATTGTAAACAATAACATACAATAGTCATTTCGAAGACCTGTAAGATGAATCTTCGCCTCTGGTTGGAGTATGGAATAGTTTATATCACCGAATCTTTGGAAGTATTTATCTCTGACTCCATCGCTGCAGCCTGCAAGAAACAAATAGTTCTACACTATAATCCTGAAAACAAAATAATAATCTTTGTAAGTATTAAGAGATACTGGAGTGAACAAAAAAGTGGTCATCATGATAAAATTGAATTACAAGCTGCAGGGGAAGGAAAGGAAGAAACAGACTTCAGTATTTATTTAAACACTTAAAAAAAAATATCCAATGACATTTCTAATAAAAAGCACATGAGTACCAGACCTAAATGTAATGACAGAGCTTGTGGGGAGCACACAGAGACACTACATCATGCTTTGAATATTTGTTCTGTCACTTGAGATTTTAAGACCAAAGTAATGTTCATGTATCCATATGTCTATAATACCAACAATTCTCTAATAGACCTAAGCTCTGCCCTGAGTCTTTGTCAATAAAACTGTTGATTCTTTGATTTTTACTCTTTCTCTCACTGTTTTTGTACTAGAGCACACAGTTACTTTAGGCTAGTGTTACCCATGACTATCTGAATTTAAGGTTATATCTTGTGCTCAGTTTTACTTCTCATCAAAAGACCCCACTAAGTCTAAACCACAAGCCACTGCCTTTTCATCTTTCCAACCACCTGGCTTGCATCAAAGTGAGAATGACAAGATCAACAGGAAATGAGCCCACCCAGCTGACTTGTGGTCCCTATGACCACATAGCTTCTGATAAATGAATAAGAGCATCACAATGCCACACCAAGAAGCCAGAGTGTTACTCATAGACTTAGTGCTAACTAAAACCTGCAATTGTGAGAATTACAAGGTTACTAGAAATATGTACTCAAGCACTGCCAATAATGGTTCAAAAAAATCAAGTACAAACTGTTAGTTAGAAAATAAATAAATCATGAGAATTTAATGTACAGCATGTTGAAAGCTGCTTAAAAAGTAGAGCTTAAAAGTTCTCATCACAAGAAAAAAATTCTGTCACTATATCTGGTGACAGTTGTAAATTAGATTTATTGTGGTGATCATTTTGTAATATATACAAATATATCATTAATGCTGCATACCTGAAGCTAATATAAAATTCTATATTTTTTTTAAAATAGTAATACCCAAATAATCAACAAAAAACTTCTGGAACTAATGGGTGATTATAAAAAGATATAAGATTAATATACAAAAGTCAATTACTTTCTTATATACTAGCAACAAGCTACTGAAACTTTAAATTAAAAGCACAATACCATTTACATAAGTCCCCCCAAATGAAATACTTAAATATAGATTCAACAAAATATGTACAAGATCTGTATGAGGGAAAACTACAAAACTCTAATTAAAAAAAAAAAAGCTAAATAAATGAAGAGATATTTCATGTACATGGATAACAAGACTTAGTATTATTAACATTAGCTCTTCCCACTTTGATTTATATATACAATGCTTTACCAGTTAAAATCCCAGCAAGTTACTGTGTGAACATTGCCAAGCTGGTTTTAAAGTGTATATGGAAAAAAGTCAACACAACATTGAAGGAGAAGATTCAAGCTGAAGGACCTCCACTATCTGACTTTAAGACTCACGAAAAAGCTACAGTAATCAAGGCATCACTGATTCAATGGACATGAACTTGGGCAAACCCCAGGAGATGATGAGGGACAGGGAAGCCTGGTATGCTGCAGTCCATGAGGTCGTGAAGAGCTGGACACAACTTGGCTACTGAATAACAGCAATCAAGATAGTTTAGTATTTGCAAAAGAACAAATATATTAGTGGAAGAGAATAGAGATCCCACAAATGGACCCACAAAAATAGAGTCAACTGATCTCTGACAAAGGAGCAAAGGCAATAAAATCGAAAAAATTAGTTTTTTCAACAAATGGTGTTGGAAAAACCGAATATCCACAGGCAATCTGGAAAATCTGGAAAAAAATAACTGAATCACTTTGCTGTACACCTGAAACTAACATGAAGTTGAGAGTCAACTCTGCCTCAATTTAAAAAAATGTATCTGAACACAGACCTACTGGTGGAGAAAGGATACATGTATACCCATATGTATCAAGGAGTTCCTTGTGGCCCACCTGATACTATCACAACAACGTTAATCAACTATATGCCAATACAAAATAAAAAGTTTTAAAAAAAACCCCACAGAACTCAAAAATTAACTCAAAATAGATTATAGACCTAAAAGTAAAACACAAAGCTCTAAAATTCCTAGAAAATAATACAGGAAAAAATCTAGATCTCCTCAAAATGTTTTTTCTTTTGCCATGCTGCACAGGTTAAAGGATCTTAGTTCCCCAATCAGGGATTGAACTCAGGTCCATGACAGTGAAAGTTGTGAATCCTACCCACTGGACCACCAGGGAATTCTCTGGCAGTGACTTTTTAAATATAATATGAAAAGCATAATCCATGAAAGAAATCACTGATATGCTGGACTTCATTAAAGATAGAAACCTCTGCTCTCCACAAGACATGCCTAAAGAGTGAGAAGATAAACCACAGACTGAAAACAAATTTGCAAAAGACATATGTGATAGAGGACTCTTACCCAAAATATACAAAGTAACTCTTAAACCTCAACAACAAAAAAAACAAAAATTTGAATTTTAAAATGGGCAAAATAACTAAACACCTCAGGAAGAAAGGTGGTAAATAAGCATAAGAAAAGGTGTTCAACATCTTTTTCATTATATTTATTAGAGAATTGCAAGTCAAGACCATGAGATACCACTACACATCTGTTAGAACAGCCAAAATCTGAAACACTGACCACCACCAAATTCTGGCAAGGATGTGGAACAACAGGAGCTTTAATTCATTGCTGGTGAGAATGCAAAATGATACAGCCACTTTGGAAGACAGTTGGGCAGTTTCATATGAAACTAAATATGCTCTTATCATATAATCCAGCAACTTCACACCTTGATATTTACTTAAGTGAGTAGAAAGCTTATGTCCACAGAGAAACCTTTACACAGATATTTATAGTAGCTTTATTCATAATTGCCAAAACTTGGAAGCAACCAACATGTCTTTGAATAGGTGAATGCATAAAGAAACTGTGGTACATCCAGACAACAAAATATCATTTAGTGCTCTAGCTGTCAAGCCATAAGAAGACACAGAGGACGCTTATATGCATACTACTAAGTGGAAGAATCCTATCTGAAAAGGCTACGTACTCTATGATTCCAACTAAATGACATTCTAGGAAAAGTAAAACTATGGAGACTGAAAAGTCTGCCAGGGTTAGAGGAAGAGGGAGAGATGAATAGGTGAAGTATAAAAGACTTTTAGAACATTAACATCTATCTGCTGTTATAATGGTGGATACGTATCATTACACATTTGTCAAAATCCATAGAATATACAACACCAAGTATGAACCCTAGTGTAAACGATAGACTTTGGATGATAATAGTAGTGTCAGTGAGGTTCATCAATGATAACAAATGTACTAATCCAGTGTGGGATGTTGATCATGGGGAAAGATGTGCATATATTGGGGCAAGGTATACACAAGAACGCTGTATTTTCTGTTCAATTTTGCTGTGAATTCAAAACTTCTCTAAAAAAACAGGATGTATAGAGAGATTAATACACACATACATACACAGAAGTAGATAGATCTCCTAGGATCAAAATAACATAGGTATATTCTCTCTGCTTTTATGGAATATAGGTGGCACTAGTGGTAAAGAATATGCCTGCAATGCAGGAGACCCACGTTTGATCCCTGGGTCAGGAAGATCTTCTGGAGAAGGGAAGGGCTACCCACTCCAGTATTCTTGCCTGGAGAATCCCATGGACAGAGGAGCCTGGTGGGCTACAGTCGATGAGGTCACAAAGAGTTGGACATGACTGGGCAAATAAGCACACATACATCATATAATTTCTGTTCTGTTCTACATCAAATATTCAGCATGTTACAGAAACATGCACTTGTTACTGATCAGACCAGAGGAAAGTGGGAGAGATAAGGTAAGACATGTCCCCAGATATTTTATTTTGCTTTTAAGAAAATACAATTATAAGGAAAAGAATAAAGAGGGAAAGGATATGATTCACTCATTCATCCAACTGTATATTCCCAAACCACCCAAAAGAATATTCAGCCAGCCTTCAACTTTTGTGCCTATTTTTATGATCTAACTGTTTGTCCCCTTTATACTGCTGGGAAACAGAGGCATGAAAAGCACCCATGCACAAAGTTATCTTCTCCCAGAGGCAAATGTAACAGGCAAGTCTCCTTGGCATTTATGAATTAATTGAGCCATTGGTTCTCTTAAGTTTCTCTCACAGAGGTAGACTCCTAATCAATTATTTTCCAACCATGATAACAATTTCATGAATGACAAAAAGGCTTCCAAGATGGAAAGGGGAAGTAAGAAGGAGAACATGTGGAATGCAGGGGAAATGACATGGGGAGCATTAAATAAAGAATGGAAGGGAGACCTTCTAGAAGCTGCCACAGGAGCAACATCTCTCCACTGCATGGCTGCAGACCTTCCCTGACGCACTCATGACATCACCACCCAAAGATTTGTACCAGCTTTGGGTCCAATAGGTATATTTACAAGTCACAGTATGTGCCCACTGGGTCTAATAGGCATGCTTACAAGTCACAGGACGTGCCCACTGGGTTCAACAGGTGTGCTTACAAGTCACAGGCGGTGCCCACTGTGAGGTTTCAGAGTCTTATCAAATATAGACAAGGCATAAAGAAATACTTTACATGCACAGTATCTGGATAAAACTTATCCCAGTGATCCATTTTCCTAAGATTAGTTATCTGGCCTACGTGGAATCCATTTCGTATTTTAAATCTCCTTGAGAGAATTAAGAATAGAGTCCTACATATAATGTTCCTTTCAATTAGTCTCTGCTTCCAACAGCTCTCTCTTTCAAATCTTCTTCAGTGTCACCACCAATGATCTCTCTAAAGCAGAGCAATAGATTTGCAGTCAAGTCAGAGGAAAGGTCACATAAGTGTACTTCCTCTGCCTCCTATTTTCAACTTCACCAGAATGACAGCTAATGACTTTTTAAGGTGTGGAGATATAAGAACAAAGAGTCTGGGAGTGAAAAGAGCAGTAAGAAGAGATTGCAATAATTTTCTGCAAAATGGGTAAAGGTTTGATAACTGACCAGGAAGAACATGAAAAATGAAACTCGAGTGCCTATAGAGGGGGCATGGTAAAGAAAAGCAAGCTGATTTGTCTTGTAGAAACCCCACAAGGGGTCAGGGCTCAGAGACACAGCGAAAGTTTAGAAAGAGACGAGCTGGTTGAAAGATGTGAAGTTCACGCACACACACCCTGCACACACACCCATACACACATGTGCACACATCAAAAGAAACCAGGTGTTTATTCTCTGAATAAACGAAAAATGACAACCTCCTAACTCAAGAACATAAGCAAAGATAGACTGTGTGAAAACTGTTATACAGATTTTAGTAGCCCACAATTCTTTAGTTCTATTTCCAGAACACCACACATTTCAGAAAGCTTTAATTCTGAAAGAGTGAAACCAAAACTACTGTGGGAAGAGCTAAGCAAAGAAAGACAGTTCAGGAAGAACAGCAATACTTCCAAGCTCTATATGAAATTTTTCAGAGAAATAAGAGAAAGTCTTGTATACATGAAGCATGAACAGGATGCTGGAAAGAGAGAAGGAAGGAAGGAAAGAAGGGGGAGGGAGGACGGAGAGGAAAGAAATGACGGAGGGAGAGAGGAAGGAGGCAAGGGGAGGGAGGAGATGAGGGGAGAGAGAGAGAGGCCTAATGGTGTCCAAGAAATTCTAAAATTAAAACTAAGATAGCCAAAATAAGAAATTTAAATGGCAAGGCTAGTATACAGAATGAGGTAACCACCTAGAAGTAGAAGGAAAGAAAAGGAGATGAAAAATAGAATAGAAAAAAATAAGAGAATCAATCCACAAGGAGCAATGATTACAGTCAACATCTCAGAAAGAAAGAAAAAAAGAAACGAAGATGAAAAAATTACTAAAGAATAATTCAAGAAACTTTCCAATAATTAAAAGATACAGGTGTCCAAGACTGAAAGATCCACTAGTGAGTTTGTCATTTACAGTGAGGTTTATTTTTTAACATACATGAACCTTTATCATCATGAAATTTTAAAACAGTAACAATAAATTTTTTTCTATATGTATTCAGAGAGAAAAAGTAGGTGGCATAGAAAGGGTAGGAAGTCACAATATATGACTGCCTCAGCAGCAACAATGGGTGCTGGGAAACAATAAAGCAATACCTTTTCCACAAAGTTCTGAGTAAGACTAGCATCTGTAGCCAGCCAAACTATGAATCAAGTGTAAAAGTGGAATAAGCACACTTTCATACCAGCAAACCCAGGAAGAGCACAACATGGCTGCCAGGAAACAGTGGATCTAGCATCAGAGAGAAGTCCCAGAATTACAGCCATGGGACTGACCAAGAGAGTGGCCTCTTCAGCAGGTTCTGGGTAGGAGGCCACCAAGGAAAACAACGACCCATGTGAGCAGGTACGTGGAAAAGGTTATTGGTGGCTATGGAACAAAGCATGGGACCATTTAGGGAACACAGTCATAATTTCATAGGTAGCTAATAAATGAAAAGAGAAAGCAACTTTTTAATTCCAGGAAAAACAAAGAACTAAACTAGAAAAGAGGTATAGTTAGAGTACACTATTTGGCTTATAAAGGAGATCAGTCCTGGGTGTTCATTGGAAGCACTGATGCTAAAGCTAAAACTCCAATACTTTGGCCACCTCATGCAAAGAGTTGACTCACTGGAAAAGGCCCTGATGCTGGGAGGGATTGGGGGCAGGAGGAGAAGGGGACGACAGAGGATAAGATGGCTGGGTGGCATCACCGACTCGATGGACATGGGTTTGGGTAAACTTCGGGAGTTGGTGACGGACAGGGAGGCCTGGCGTGCTGCGATTCATGGGGTTGCAAACAGTCGGACATGACTGAGTGACTGAACTGAACTGAATATGATATAAATATTAAATACTAATTTTACTTTGTTAAAGTGTAATACAAATAGACTGAGAGAAGTAAATGAAACAGGAGGAGAACTAAGTTCTTACTATGCTAGAAAGTTGTGATTAAGTCTAAAATTGTAAAAAAAAATAAGTTAAGAGTTTACAAATGTTATTTAGAAACTAGATGTAAATACCAGGGGGCATAGCTGGCAGAGCTAAGGTGGTTGCCTCTAGGAAATGAGGTATAGGGGTCGGGATAGTTAAGACAGAGGATTATGAGAATTATCCAAACTTTATGCTGATTTTTGTTCTAATGGAAAAATAACATATTTTAAGATAAGGAAGAAATGAAGGAGGCAGGGAGAGAGGAGGGTGGGACAGCAGGACAGACGGGAAATCTTTGGCCCATACCTTTCCAAGTGCATTGGGATCTCTCACAGAGCTGCATGCTCCCATTAACCTGCTGAGCCACGTTCTGGGTTGAAAATAGCTGATTTAAGCATTTCTGAAAACAAACACAAAGAGAATACTTATTCAGAAACACTTGTGTACATCTCAGGTGTGTTACATGGTGTAAAAGTAAAACTGATAATTCACTGGAAAATTTAAAGACTACACATTGTCAAAACCAACACTGCAATAGTTACCATTATTTATTAATAACCACTGTGTAATGAACACAGTACTGAACATTTTACTGATATATTATTTCTTTTTTTAATTAATTTTTATTTAAGTATAATTGCTTTATGGGCTTCCCCGGTGGCACAGTGGTAAAGAATTCGCCTGCCAGTTCAGGAGACGCAAGAGACACACATTCGATCCCTGGGTAAGAAAGATCCCCTGGAGAAGGAAACGGCAACCCACTCCAGTATTCTTGCTTGGAGAATTTCATGGACAGAGGAGCCTGGTGGGTTACAGTCCATAGAGTCGCAAAGAGCCAGACACGACTGAGCAACTAAACAACAACAAAATAGCTTTAGAATTTTGTATTAGTTTCTCGTGGCGGGGGGGGATTAAACTAGTCATCTTAAAGGTCCTTTTCCACTAACCCCTTTTCCCATGAGAAATGGGAACATCAACTCACAGAGAGGTTAAGTCAATTGTCTAAATTTCCACAAGCACAAAAATCAGGTTGCTGTTTCTCTGGGCAAGTATACAATGAGCCCTCCTGACATTCTTACATCTGTGCATGCGTGCTAAGTTGCTTTAGTCCTGCTCAGCTCTGTGCAACCCTACAGACTGCAGCCCGCCAGGCTCCTCTGTCCATGGGATTCTCCAGGCAAGAATTCTGGAGTGGGTTGCCATGCCCTCCTCCAGGGGATCTTCCCGACTCAGGGATTAAACCTGTATCTCTTATATCTACCTCCATTGACTGGCGAGTTCTTTACCATTAGAGTCACCTGGGAAGCCCCTTTCTTACATCTAACTTTGATCAAAAACAAAGAGGCAAATTAGTAAAAAGGGGAAAGAAAAGTACTTATTCTAGAAATATAATAGTGAACAGTCAAAACAGAGAAGATTCTTTTTTTCCTCCTTCTCGATGATACATTTAATCACTGAATCACAATAATTCAGACAGAAGTCTCTCCATCAAGCATCACTTTGATATTTTGGCTTTCTTCCCAGATATTATGTCATATAATAGGCACTGCCAGTCAATAAATCATGGATGTTTAGGTATTCAAAGTAGAAAAATTAAATATAAAGTAGAGTTTCACAACCACAGAAATATGGGCAAATAATGCACTGTTGTGGTCTACCAGATACCTTCCCCCTGGCTTCTGATCATCAAAACTATCTTCAGACATGTCAGATTCTCTGTGGGGAGCAAAATCACCCCTGTTTGAGGAGCACTGGTATAAAATACCATTTCTAAATGCCCTGCTGGCCGGTAGCTCAGTGTAACTCTTCACAGATTCATTCTTCAGAATCCCGTAGAGACAGCAAAGACCAAGGCATTGCCCAGATAGTGTGCGTGTGCTCCATGCACCCAGGGGTACTCTTCATTAGGTGAGATCTACTATTACTTTAATGAGCAACTTGGCATACAGCTGACTGGGTATGACAGTTCTGAACATCTCCATAGCTATTCAGCTCTCACTATGGAAATACCCTCTGGATGACCTCTGAGGACCACAGGAAGACACCTGTCCACCGCCAAGGTGAAAGACCTCGCTTTACCTCTGCACCATTTTTGCTGCTGTTGGACTCCCAATTAGTCATGACAACAAATGCTCTACATAAAGCAGTAAAACAGCTTCCATTATCCCCTGTCCAGGTTCTCCAGTGAAACTGGGATGATGTTCAGGCTGGATAACAATTGCTGTAATGATGGTAACTTGCCCACACCATCATGACCCCCACCAACAGAGCCACCAACTTTGCTGCTACCAGTTGCCAGACAGCCCAAGGGGCAGGAAAAGGGAAGTCCTGGAAGTCAGGGCAGTAAAACCTCCAGTCACCAGTAGAGGGTGGAAGGGTCAGTGGTGCTAACAGCCTGGCCTGGGCATGAGTTCAACAGCACACATAGTTCCCTCAACATAACTCCCTCGCCATCTTACCCTTACCCAGCAGCAAGCAAATAGCAAGTGAAGTCACTCAGTCGTGTCTGACTCTTTGCGACCCCATGGACTGTAACCTGCCAGGCTTCTCCATCCATGGGATTTTCCAGGCAAGAATACTAGAGTGTTTTGCCATTTCCTCCTCCAGGGGATCTTCCCGACCCAGGGATTGAAGCAGGGTCTCCCACACTGCAAGCAGATTCCTTACCATCTGAGCCACCAGGGAAGCCCCACCCAGCAGCAAAGCACCTAGCAGAAGACTTGCTCTAATACAGTTGTTTTCAACTGCATATGAGTTCAAATAATTAAATTTCACATTCACAATATTTTATTGTTCCTCAAGCAAAACACATACGCCAAACACAGGAAGCACACACCAAATGACTAACTATGCCTAAATTGAGAATTTATAACATTCCTAGTTCAGTTTTCTGAATGAAACATTGATTCCTTCAGAGGCTCTTCACTGGATTCAATAAATCTAAAAACATGCTATTGATACTTAATGTGCGCAAAGGATTTAGGGTGGACTATGATATTAGAATCATAATCAATAAGATCCTTAAAATAATTGTTAACTTCGTAGAGAAATTAAAACAAAAAACCCACAAAACTTAAGGGAAATATTTGAAAAGACCATCTTACAGAGGAGGAGTCAAACCAATCTGTCAAAGGGCAGACAAATCACCACATACTTTCCAAAGAGTTGGGAAAAGACCACACAACAGAACTTTGCACTGAGAGGAAACATACTATAGTATGCATAATTTTATTCTATTTTTTTTTTTACCACACTACTTGGCATGCAAAATCTTAGTTCCTGGACCAGGGATCGAACCCACACCCCCTGCATTGGACACATGGAGTTTTAACCACTGGACCATCTGTGAAGTCCCCCTGTTCTTAATCTTTACCTTTTGGATGGTTAGTCTCATTTTCACTTTTTTGACTGATGCTAATTAAACACTTTTCTATGTTAATTAACAATACTGTTTATTTTGGAAGTGTCCTTCATACACTCATTTTTCCTATCAGGAACCCATCCTTTCCTTATTGATTTGTAAGAGCAAATTTGTAAGCCAGCTCTTATCTCACATTTGGGACTCAGCTGTTTGAGATTCTCAAGATGAGAAATCTTTGGTTTTCTCTCTTCACCCACCGGGCCTTTTGAAGCAACTTTATCCTTCCAGCCTCTCTCCAGTGCATAAGGAGCCTTCCCAAACTGGAGAGCAGAGTTATTGGTTTCAGAACTTCCTTTGTTGGGGGTCTTCAGCGGTTCCTTGTAGGATCCTGCCAGAAAACATTTAGCTTTGAATTTGGTTTTTAAAATAATAGCTCAGTTGATAAAGAATCTGCCTGCAATGTAGGAGACTCGAGTTTGATTCCTGGGTTGGGAATATGCCCTGGCAAAGGAAATGGCAACCTACTCCAGTATTCTTGCCTGGAGAAACCCATGGACAGAGAAGCCTGGCAGGCTACATACAGTCCATAGAGTCGCAAGAGTTGGATACGACTTAGCAACTAAACCACCACCATAATCTCTTAAACCTTTGGTGGGAGGTCAGTCCTTGGCATGTACAAAACAGAACGTAAAGACGTAGGCCCTCATCTCTCCAAAGTCCTAGGTGGGGTGGGGTGGAGGGGCGCACAGGGTCGAGGCAGGTTACTGGGTTCATGAGTGAACACTGGGTGAGAAATTCTCTCAGTGGTCTCAGAACCAGGAGGAAATGTCAAGAGTAAAGACCTGAGTCCAACTGCAGCAGCAGCAGCAGCAACAGAAATGATTTAACTCTGCATGGAAAGAATGCATTTGCGCCTTTGAAGAATGGATACTAACAGTTCAAAGTTTAAAATGATGGTGAGAAGAGTAGCTGGTTTGCCCAGGTGGTGAACATCCTGCCAGGAAGTCACTATGGAATGCTTGCCTGTCAGTCACTCATGTTCACTACATGATTATAGCAAAACACTGCCTCTCCCTCTTCCTAGTGCACAAAGATGTAAAACTAGTTTGAGATGACTTTAGTAAAATACTTCCTAGGTTACTGTCATGGGAGAGCCAGTGTTGTTTGCATCGTTATGATCCATGTCTATTCTCTTCTCAAGACAGAGAAAGCCCTTTACCAGACTTTTAACTGCAATGAAAACCTTCACAAGTCATCTTCTTAAGTTAAATATCTGCTATATCACTTGTTCATCAGAGGAATCAAGGCACAACCGGATTAAGTATTTGGCCTTTTGCCATGTGACAATCTCTTCTCATTCGGACATACATGTTCTGGACAAGCTGTCACTGATGTTCCTAGAGCCCAACCCCTCTGGGCTCTAGGCTATCCAAAATCTAAGAGGAAGGAGGAATCCAAAATCTAATTTCAACTTTGCTGAAACACTCTGCAAAGTTTTAGATCGTACTCTTTGTCCTGCAAAATTATGCATGCCTGTTTTGTGATATTTGTAGACGAGTAAAGAGGAAAAGAAGCTGGCTCTCTGAATCTCAAATGAAAAAGAAAACGTTGCAGTTGAATGCTAGTACTGATCATCCCAGTTATCAACAAAGAGTTCACGTCCAGCAGCCTAAGGAATCCTGGACCTCTCAGATTTTGTCCACAAAGCAGGACAGCAAATGAACCTCTCTACAAACATCCCTTTTAGGATGGGAGGGTCCTCAGTGTTCACTTTTCTGGAACAAAAAGAAAGAAACCCCACCAGCAAAACACTGAGAAACCAATGTTTCTGATTAATAAGCAGTATAAACTTAAATGGAAAATAAAATAGACTTCTTATAAAATTATTTTGTCTGATTATCTCTTAGAATTCTAAATTTCTCATGCAATGGCTTATTTGAAAATAACTAATTAATTAAGGACTATGAAAGAAAAGGGAGCCACTTTAGTGAGAAATTCCTCTAAAACAATTAGCCAGAAATTCCTCTGAAACAGTTAGCATTAAAATCACTCCTCAATTTAAAATATCTTTCAGAAGACAGCCATAAGGATGACCTTTCTCCAACCCTGTATCTCCTATTGCTTCAGCCAGCTATTTTCAGTATTGTTACTTACTATTACATGAGAATTTCACTGATTTAAAAAAGATTTGGGCTTCTTCTCAATCTGCAGGACTATGGTGCCTCATTGTGTCTAATGTCACATTTAAATACAACATACTTTCTTTCGGTTTTGTTTCAGTTCACCCCTACCCCTGCCCCTTTGGAAATTTCTTATTCAAAAGGAGAAAAAGAGAAAGCAGTTGACTAAATACAACACTAGGTATTTCTGTAAGACAAAGATTCTCTCAGAAATATATCTTTTTTTAAGATTTCAAAACTGGCTTGTGGCATCTCCATTACCTCACCTGGAGTCACGGTCTCTTTGTCAGGAGTCATCTTCAGCACCGTTCCTGGGAGGTCAGTGGTTGACTGCTCCTCCCCAAAGCAACGGGCTGTCACATCCCCGGCTTGGCTCTGCCGCCATCTTGTGGTCATCGGGCTACTGGCAACAGGAACTTCAGCTGACCGGCTCTTTGCCAAGTTGCTGGTGAAGTTCGAGTATGTAGTATTAACTACATTAACTACCTAT